>NC_135816.1:5280698-5583198 GCF_964213995.1 Mustelus asterias | reverse complement strand
TTTGGGCAGAGAGGGATCGGGAAGCCTCGGGAGGGATATGAGGGGCTGGGGGAAGGGGGAGTTTGAAGGCCAGAATGAATGGACAAAGGTCAGGAGAGGGGTAAGATCGTATGGGAGTGTCTCTCTGATACACAAAGGAAATACCCTGAAGATGGTGCACCCTTCCCTTCTCCCCATTCCATCAAATCTGCTGATAAAACAGAGAGCCCACTTCAGTCTGTCTTGCACTGGCCAATCTATGTTGGTGGCAAAGACAGATTGAGGGCCCAAAGTGGGCAATAATTGATCACCTCAGAGCTCAGTGGACCTATGACAGGTAGCTTAGTGGGTGTGCCCCATGGGGATCGGGTCAGGGCGGATAGGAATTAAGTGGGCTGCCCAGTCAGTGTATTTTGTGTGGGGCCCACCCATTCCCAGCAGAAACAGGACTGTGAGGTTTGAAAAGTCCAGCCCAATTATTTCAAAAGCGATTTGCACCCACAAACAAAACAGAATCCCGGATGTTTCAAACCATTTTATTCTGATTTGGAATGGTTTATTGAATTACCTTTCCGACAGTAGAATTAATATTCCAGCCTTTAACTTGCTTCAGACAGAAAATTGTAACGTTGGGACTAGTTTTATCAAAACGATACTTGAGCAAGAAAACTAAATCTAAATTGGCGAGTCCGGGGAGGAGGAAATCCCCCGGAGCTTGTGGAAACAAGAAATAACTCGCATTCCATTCCATGGCCCATACAGGAGATAACAACAAAGACTAATTTTATTTTAATTAACAAGCGAAAGATGCAATGAAAATCATAAATCAAATAATAGGTACAAGAAATTACCCAGTGCTGGAGATGTTAAATAAAAAATGATCAATTAATCTTTGTGATGTTCATGCTCAACAACAAGTTGTCATCTGCAAAAGCTGGATACAACCCCAGTGAGTGCCGATAAAAGCGACAAAGTTATGAACTGGTGGTGCAAATTCAGATTTTGTCTAAATTTGAAAGCGTGTAAGCAAAGTTCTTCACCTTGTGTTCAAATCCTTCTGTGGCTTCTCATGATCCATCCTGTAGCGCTCTGAGACTTTAGCATGCTGTCCACTCTTACCTCATGTGAGTTCCCGTGTCTTTGACCTCACCATGCCTTCAGGCATTGAGTCCCACAGCTTCAGAATTCCCTCCCCAATCTCCTTACGTTCACCTCCTCTTCGAAGGCGATTCTTAAATCCGTCTCTTTGGGGACCTGAGGGCGTTTGGTCACCTGCCCTCAGGTCCGGAATTTACCGCCTCGCCCAACGCCAATTCCAGGGCGGGCGAAGGTTCGCAGAACAGACTTTTCCGTTGGCCTCAGGCGGGATTTTACGAGCCTCACCTGAGGGAGGTTGTAAAATCCACTAATATCTCCTTCTGTGGCTTGGTGTCTATAATAACTCATGGGGTCGGCTGAAAAGGGACAGCGCTTCATTATACAAAATAAAGTAAAGAAAAACCACAAGCCTGTGGTGAACACAAGCCCCAATCAGGGCAATGCATCAATGGACCCACTCAGGGGCCTGCTTTATACAGGGCTCGGTATACAAGCTCCAACTGGTGAGTTAATTACCAATCACCAGGGAGCTCGTATTCACCAAATCCTACAGGAAGGTCAATCAGTGATTCGCCATGCAAATCCTGGGGGTTATCACAGTGTCAAACTTGGATCAATAATGCTCCTGTGAAGCACCCTGAGATGTCTTATATATCGAAGGCGCTATAGAAAGTTTGTGGCTATTGTAAAACCCTGAATTTTGCTGAACATAGGAGCATCGATGTTTTTTGTCAGTAATTAATTAGTAGCAAAATTATACTCACAGAAATCTTGCATCTCATTGCAGTGGGTTCCTGTGATTTAATTAGTGGGGCATTCATCACAGAACAAAGGGCTCCTTCTACTGTCATTCATCTTGCGGCCTTCAAAGAGGCCTGTGACGTAAGTAAGGGAAAGGAAGCATTTGCATTCATCTAACATCTGGTCAGGCCCTTAGGATGTCCCAGATGTTTATATCCAAAGAAAGACTCTTAAAAAGCACCCACAGTTGTGTCGAAGTAATTGTGAGAACGTATTTTTGGATATTAAAGATGATCAGTCAATATTCTTTTTTGGAGGCGTGAAGCACAGGGAAAAACTCAACGCTCTTCCTAAAGATTACGCGTGATCTTGTCTGAAAGCCCTCAGATTTAAGCTGTCCTCCAGACAACAGCCGGGTAGAATTTGACCAGCCGCCTAAAGCAGGGGTTGGGATCAGAATAGCTGATTAACCCATTCCTGGTCATTGTGTTGAAGACGGCAGATATGTTTCTGGGGCCTGCTGCTTTTCCATGATCACGGAATTATAGCCAGCGCTCCGCACCTTTCACACTGGCTGCGTGCTTGGGCCCTTGGTATCAATGTGTGGCTGAAGCTACTTGAAGCCTGCCTGCCTGCGGGAGGGCAAGGTTCTGCTGCAGAGAACATAGGTGATACCTTCGATGGGTCATGTTGTAGAGGAAGGCTGAAGGGTGGACATAAACAAGATGCATTCGAAAGTCTACTGAAAATCCTGTGCTCAATGGTATGGAGCATGGAGGGATTCCAACATCAACCTGGCACAAGCTTTCTTAAATAGTTTCATAGAGTTTGACAACACAAGAGGCCCTTCAGACCATCATGTCTGTTCCAGCCATTAATCACCTTTTCCATCACTTTGTCCGTAACTCTGGCATTTCAAGTGCTCACCTAATCCATGCTTTAAGTGCTTACATAGAACATAGAACATAGAAAAGCTACAGCACAAACAGGCCCTTCGGTCCACAAGTTGCGCCGAACATGTCCCTACCTACGAGGCTTACCTATAACCCTCTATCTTACTAACTTCCATGAACTTATCCAAAAGTCTCTTAAAAGACCCTATCGAATCCACCTCCACCACCACTATCGGCAGCCGATTCCACGCACCCACCACCCTCTGAATGAAAAACTTACCCCTAACATCTCCTCTATACCTACTCCCCAGCACCCTAAACCTGTGACCTCTTGTGGCAACCATTTCAGCCCTGGGTAAAAGCCTCTGAGAATCCACTCTATCAATACCCCTCAACATCTTATACACCTCTATCAGGTCACCACTCATCCTTCGCCTCTCCAAGGAGAAAAGACCTAGCACTCTCAACCTATCCTCATAAGGCATGCCACCTAATCCAGGCAACATCCTTGTAAATCTCCTCTGCACCCTTTCTATGGCTTCCACATCCTTTCTGTAATGAGGCGACCAGAACTGGGCACAGTACTCCAGGTGGGGTCTGACCAGGGTCCTATACAGCTGCAGCATTATCTCCCGATTTCTAAACTCAAGTCCTCTATTGATGAAGGCCAGCATTCCATATGCCTTCCTAACCACAGCCTCCACCTGCGCGCTGCTTTGAGCGTCTTATGAACCCGGACCTTAAATCTATAACTCCTGGTTACTGACCCCTCTACTGAGGGGAATCTCATAAAGTCATACAGTCATAGACGTTTACAGCATGGAAACAAGCTCTCCGGCTCAACTTGTCCATGCCGCCCTTTTTTTAAAAACCCCTAAGCTAATCCCAATTGCCCACATTTGGCCCATATCCCTCTATACCCATCGTACCCATGTAACTGTCTAGACACTTTTTAAAAGACAAAATTATACCCGCCTCTACTACTACCTCTGGAAGCTCATTCCAGACACTCACCACCCTCTGTGTGAAAAAATTGCCCCTCTGGACACTTTTGTATCTCTCACCTCTCACCATAAACCTATGCCCTCTAGTTTTAGACTCCCCTACCTTTGGGAAAAGATATTGACTATCAAGCTCATCTGTGCCCCTTATTATTTTATAGACCTCTCTGAGATCACCCCTCAACCTTCTACACTCTAGAGAATAAAGTCCCAGTCTATCCAGCCTCTCCTTATAACTCAATTGATCAAGTCCCGTTAGCATCCTAGTAAATCTCTTCTGCACTCTTTCTAGTTTAATAATATCCTTTCTATAATAGGGTGACCAGAACTGAATGCAGTATTCCAAGTGTGGCCTTACCAATGTCTTGTACAACTTCAACAAGATGTCCCAACTTCTGTATTCAACATTCTGACGGATGAAACCAAGCATGCTGAATGCCTTCTTCACCACTCTGTCCACCTGTGACTCCACTTTCAAGGAACTATGAACGTGTACCTCGAGATCTCTTTATTCTGTAACTCTCCCCAACGCCCTCCCATTAACTGAGTAAGTCCTGCTCTGGTTCAATCTACCAAAATGCATCACCTTGCATTTATCTAAATTAAACTCCATTTGCCATTCGTCAGCCCACTGGCCCAATTGATCAAGATCCCGCTGCAATTGGATATAACCTTCCTCACTGTTCACTATGCCACCAATCTTGGTGTCATCTGCAAACTTACTAACCATGCCTCCTGTATTCCCATCCAAATCATTCATATAAATTACAAATATCAATGGACCCAGCACTCATCCCTGAGGCACATTGCTGGTCACAGGCTTCCAGTTTGAAAAACAATCCTCTACATTCACCCTCTGGCTTCTGTCATCAAGCCAATTTTGTATCCATTTAGTTACCTCACCCTTGATCCCCTGAGATTTAACCTTATGCAACAACCTACCATGCAGTACCTTGTCAAAGGCCTTGCTAAAGTCTATGTAGACAACATCAACTGCACTGCCCTCAGCTACCTTCTTTGTTACCCCTTCAAAAAACTCAGTCAAATTTGTGAGACGTGATTGTCCACTCACAAAGCCATGCTGACTGTCCCTAATCAGTCCTTGTGTCTCTAAATGCCTGTAGATCCTGTCTCTCAAAATACCAGCCTGTAGTTCCCAGGCTTTTCCCTGCAGCCCTTTTTAAACAAGGGCACAACATTTGCCACCCTCCAATCTTCAGGCACCCCCCCTGTGGCTAACGATGATTCAAATATCTCTGCCAGGGGCCCACAATTTCCCCCCTAGCCTCCCACAATGTCCAGGGATACACCTCATCAGGTCCTGGGATTTATCTACCTTGATGCGCTTTAAGACTTCCAGCGCCTCCTTCTTGTAATATGTACACTCCGCAAGACATCACTATTTATTTCCCCAAGTTCCCTAACATCCATTCTTTTCTCAACAGTAAATACTGATGAGAAATATTCATTTAGGATCTCACCCATCTCTTGAGGATCTGCACATAGATGACCTTGTTAATCCTTAAGTGCCCCTACTCTCTCCCCAGTTCCTCTTTTGGCCTATCTCTGTCCCTGGTAATTCTGTACACCTCAATCAGGTCTCCCCTCAGCCTTCTCTGCTCCAAGGAAAACAACCCCAGCCTGACCAGCCTCTTTTCAAAGCTGAAACACTCCAGGAGGCCAACTGGAGGCCAGCAGCCTTCCACCAGACATAGTGCGGGCAATGCAGAAGTACTCCTGGGAAAGCCCCACCTTCTCAACCTTGCCCCTTGCCTGAGGTGTGGTGGTCACCACCAGTCAAACAAAGGAGATAGTCATTGACTTCAGGAAGTGTAATGGGGGACATGCCCCTGTTTACATAAGAACATAAGAACTAGGAGCAGGAGTCGGCCATCTAGCCCCTCGAGCCTGCCCCGCCATTCAATAAGACCATGGCTGATCTGATAGTGGTTTAGTTCCACTTACCCGCCCGCTCCCCATAACCCTTAATTCCCTTATCGATCAGAAATCTATCTACCTGTGACTTAAACATATTCAACGAGGTAGCCTCCACTGCTTCAATGGGCAGAGAATTCCAGAGATTCACTACCCTCTGAGAGAAGAAGTTCCTCCTCAACTCTGTCCTAAACTGACTCCCCCTTATTTTGAGGCTGTGTCCTCTAGTTCTTGTTTCCTTTCTAAGTGGAAAGAATCTCTCAGCCTCTACCCTGTCTAGCCCCTTCATTATCTTATATGTCTCTATAAGATCTCCCCTCAGCCTTCTAAACTCCAATGAGTACAGGCCCAATCTACTCAATCTCTCCTCATAAGCTAACCCCCTCATCTCCGGTATCAACCTGGTGAACCTTCTCTGTACTCCCTCCAAGGCCAATACATCCTTCCGCAAATAAGAGGACCAAAATTGCACACAGTACTCCAGTTGCGGCCTCACCAGTACCTTGTACAATTGCAGCAAGACCTCCTTGCTTTTATACTCCATCCCCTTCGCGATAAAGGCCAACATTCCATTTGCCTTCTTGATCACCTGCTGCACCTGCAAACTGAGTTTTTGCGATTCATGCACAAGGACCCCCAGGTCCCTCTACACAGTAGCATGTTGTAATTTTTCACCATTTAAATAATAGTCCATTTTACTATTATTCCTTCCAAAGTGGATAACCTCACACTTGTCAACGTTATACTCCATCTGCCAGATCCTCGCCCACTCACTTAGCCTATCCAAATCTCTTTGCAGACTTTCCGCATCCTCCATGCAATTCGCTTTCCCACTCACCTTTGTATTATCCGCAAACTTTGTTACCCTACACTCGGTCCCCTCCAGATCGTCTATGTATATGGTAAACAGTTGAGGCCCCAGCACTGATCCCTGCGGCACGCCACTAGTCACCAACTGCCAACCAGAAAAGCACCCATTTATTCCAACTCTCTGGTCCTCAATGGGGACGAAGTAGAAATCATTGAGACCTTCAAGTTTTTAGGTGTTCAGATCACCCACAACCCGTCCTGGTCTCTCTCGGCTGATGCTATAGTTAAGAAAGCCCACCAACTTTCTCAGAAGGCTAAGGAAATTTGGCATGTCCGCTACGACTCTCGCCAACTTTTATAGATGCACCATAGAAAGCATTCTTTCTGGTTGTATCACAGCTTGGCATGGCTCCTGCTCTGTCCAAGACTGCAAGAAACTACAAAGGGACATGAACGAAGCCCAGTCGATCACTCAAACCAGCCTCCCATCCATTGACACTGTCTATATTTCACTCTGCCTTGGAAAAGCAGCCAGCATAATCAAGGACCTTATGCACCCTGGACATTCTCTCTTCCACCTTCTTCCATTGGGAAAAAGATACAAAAGTCTGAGGACACGTACCAACTGACTCAAGAACAACTTCTTTCCTGCTGCTGTCAGACTTTTGAATGGGCTTGCCTTGCAATAAGTTCATCTTTCTCTCCACCCTAGGTATGATGGTAACACTACATTCTTCATCCTCTCTTTTCCTTCTCTATGAATAGTGCACTTTATCTGCATAGCACACAAGAAACAATACATTTCACTGTACACTAATACATGTGACAATAATAAATCAAATCAAGTTCTTCGCCTCAAAGCAGAGAGCAGCCTCTGGTCATCTGGGACTATGGAGACTTTACTCTTGTTCCCGTACTCCTGGGAGCATTAGGACAGAGGACAGAAACTAATAAAAATCACAAGGCCAATAGTTGATTTTTGAGTGTAAAGTGTCCTGGTTGAAATCATTAAAATTTGTTTGAAATGTATATTTTCTGGTGACTTTCTTTTTCTGTTGTTGGAAAGAGGGGACATTATGGTCAATGATAAAGGGAAGGAGGATCACGGTGGAACTTATGGTGAGTGAATTTTCATGTTAAATATATCATCACAGACAGGATCTACAGGCATTTAGAGATGCAAGGACTGATTAAGGACAGTCAGCATGGCTTTGTGAGTGGAAAATCACGTCTCACAAATTTGATTGCATTTTTTGAAGGGGTAACAAAGAAGGTAGAAGAGGGCAGTGCAGTTGATGTTGTCTACATGGACTTTAGCAAGGCCTTTGATAAGGTACTGCATGGTAGGTTGCTGCATAAGGTTAAATCTCACAGGATCCAGGGTGAGGTATCTAAATGGATACAAAACTGGCTTCTTGACAGAATGTCATTGATGAAGACGAACATCTCGCCAAGGCCATCCCCACACCCCCACTTCTTGCCTTCAAACAACCGCACAACCTCAAACAGACCATTGTCCGCAGCAAACTACCCAGCCTTCAGGAGAACAGTGACCAAGACACCACACAACCCTGCCACAGCAACCTCTGCAAGACGTGCCGGATCATCGACACAGATGCCATCATCTCACGTGAGAACACCATCCACCAGGTACATGGTACATACTCTTGCAACTCGGCCAACGTTGTCTACCTGATACGCTGCAAGAAAGGATGTCCCGAGGCATGGTACATTGGGGAAACTATGCAGACGCTGCAACAACGGATGAATGAACACCGCTCGACAATCACCAGGCAAGACTGTTCTCTTCCTGTTGGGGAGCACTTCAGCGGTCACGGGCATTCGGCCTCTGATATTCGGGTAAGCGTTCTCCAAGGCGGCCTTCGCGACACACGACAGCGCAGAGTCGCTGAGCAGAAACTGATAGCCAAGTTCCGCACACACAAGGACGGCCTCAACCGGGATATTGGGTTTATGTCACACTATTTGTAACTCCCACAGTTGCGTGGACCTGCAGAGTTTCACTGGCTGTCTTGTCTGGAGACAATACACATCTTTTTAGCCTGTCTTGATGCTCTCTCCACTCCCATTGTTTTGTTTCTTAAAGACTGGATTAGTTGTAAGTATTCGCATTCCAACCATTATTCATGTAAATTGAGTCTGTGTCTTTATAAGTTCTGTTTGTGAACAGAATTCCCACTCACCTGAAGAAGGGGCTTAGAGCCTCGAAAGCTTGTGTGGCTTTTGCTACCAAATAAACCTGTTGGACTTTAACCTGGTGTTGTTAAACTTCTTACTGTTCTTGACAGAAGCCAGAGGGTGGTTGTAGAGGGTTGTTTTCAAACTGGAGGCCTGTGACCAGCGGTGTGCCTCATGGATCAGTGCTGGGCCCACTGTTATTTGTCATTTATATTAATGATTTGGATGGGAATACAGGAGGCATGGTTAGTAAATTTGCAGATGATACCAAGATTGGTGGCATAGTGGACAGTGAAGAAAGTTATCTCCGATTGCAACAGGATCTTGATCAATTGGGCCAGTGGGCTGACAAATGGCAGATGGAGTTTAATTTAGATAAATGCGAGATGATGCATTTGGTTGATTGAATCAGGGCAGGACTTACTCAGTTAACGGTAGGGCTTTGCGGAGAGTTACAGAACAAAGAGATCTAGGGGTACATGTTCATAGCTGCTTGAAAGTGGAGTCACAGGTGGACAGAGTGATGAAGAAGACATTCAGCATGCTTGGTTTCATCGGTCAGAACATTGAATACAGGAGTTGAGACGTCTTGTTGAAGTTGTACAAGACATTGGTAACGCCACACTTGGAATACTGTGTAGAGTTCTGGTCACCCTATTATAGAAAGGATATTATTAAACTAGAAAGAGTGGAGAAGAGATTTACTAGGATGCTACCGGGACTTGATCGATTGAGTTATAAGGAGAGGCTGGATAGACTGGGACTTTTTTCTCTGGAGCGTAAGAGGCTGAGGGGTGACCTTATAGAGGTCTATAAAATAATGAGGGGCATAGACAAGGTAGATAGTCAATATCTTTTCCTAAAGGTCGGGGAGTCTAAAACTAGAGGGCATAGGTTTAAGATGAGATGTGAGAGATACAAAAGGGTCCAGAGGGGCAGTTTTTTCACACAAAGGGTGGTGAGTGTCTGGAACAAGTTGCCAGAGGTAGTAGTAGAGGCGGGTACAATTTTGTCTTTTAAAATGCATTTAGACAGTTACATGGGTAAGATGGGTACAGAGGGATATGGGCCAAATGCGGACAATTGGGATTAGCTTAGGGGTTTAAAAAAAAGAGGACGGCATGGACAAGTTGGGCCGAAGGGCCTGTTTCCATGTTGTAAACCTCTATCACTCTATGACATTGAACTCAGGCAGATTGGATCAATCCATATTATATCCTCCCCTCTCTTTCTGTTCCTCCACTTCCTGTTGCACATCATTCTCCTCCTTCTGCTATCACTCCTTAGCTTCTTGCCTACTCGGTGATGGTAAAGTCTATTCCCTCCTAACTGTAAGATTGTATAGCTCAGAAGTTTAGAATCCTCCATGGTGGCTCAGTAGATACATTACATTCCCAGAGTACTTAAGGAAGTGGCTCTAGAATTAGTAGATCAATTGGTGGTCATTTTCCAAAATACTTTGGACGATGGACATGTTGCTACAGATTAGAGGGTAGCTAATGTAAGCCCACTTTTCAAAAATGGAGCTGGAGAGAAAACGGAACTATAGACCAGTGAGCCTAATGTCGGTACTGGGGAAGTTGGTAGAGTTCATTATCAAGGATTTCATAACCCGGCATTCGGAAGGCAGTGGTATAATCAGACAAAGTCAGCATAGTTTTATAGAAGAGAAATCATGCTTGATGAATCTATTGGAATTCATTGAGGACGTAATTAGTAGAGTTGATCAAGGAGAACTGGTGGATGTGGTTTATTTAGACTTTCAGAAGGCTTTTGACAAGGTCTCACATAGCAGACTACGACGTAAAGTTAAAACGAATGGGATTGCGGATAATGTCTTGAGATGGATAGAAAGCTGGTCAGCAGATAGGAAGCAAAAGAGTTGGCATAAATGGATATTTTCCGATTGACAGTCAGTGACTAGTGGGATTCCACAGGGATCTGTGCTCGGACCCCAACTGTTCACATTATATATTACTGATTTGGAAGAGGGAACTGAATGTTTTATCTCCAAATTTGCAGATGATACAAAGTTGGGTGAGCTGTGAGGAGGATGCAGAGATGCTTCAGTGTGATTTGGATAGGCTGAGTGTGTGGGCAACTGCATGGTAGATGCAGTATAATGTGGATAAATGTGAGGTTATCCACTTTGGTAGCAAAAATAGGAAGACAGATTTTTACTTGAATGGCTGCAAATTGGGAGAGGTGGAAACTCAGCGAGACCTTGGAGTCTTCATGCATCAGTCGCTGAAAGTAAGCGCGCAGGTACAGCAGGCAGTAAAGAAGTCAAATTGTATGTTGGCCTTCATAGCGAAAGGATTTGAGTATAGGGATAGGGATGTTTTAAGGCAATTGTATAGGGAGTTGGTGAGGCCACACCTGGAGTATTATGTGCAGTTTTGGTGTCCTTATCTGAGTAAGGATGTTCTTGCTATAGAGGGAGTAGAGCGAAGGTTTACCAGACTGATCCCTGGGATGGCAGGTCTGTCATTTACCTGATGAAGATGCAGCGCTCTGAAAGCTCGTGCTACCAAATAAACCTGTTGGACTTTAACCTGGTGTTGTGAGACTTCTTACTGTCATATAAAGAGAGACTAACTCTGTTCAGATTATATTCACTGAAGAGTAGAAGAGTGAGAGTGCATCTTGTAGGAACTTATAAAATTCTAACAGGGTTAGACAGGGTAGATTCAGAAGGAATGTTCCCGATGGTGAGGGAGTCCAGAACCAGGGGTCATAGTTTGAGGATAAGGAGTAAATCTTTTAGGACTGGAGTTTGTACGTTCTCCCCTTGCCTGCGTGGGTTTCCCTCGGGTGCTCCGATTTCCTCCTACTGTCCGAGGTTAATCAGCCATGCTAAATTACCCCTTCGTGTCAGGGGACGAGCAGGGTAAATACATGGGGTAACAGAGATGGGGCCTGGGTGGGATTGTTGTTGGTGCAGGTTGGATGGGCTGAATGGCCTCCTTCTGCACTGCAGGGATTCGATGATAATACTGATTCAGATGCATTAATAGGCCCACAGCAACATAACTGTCATAAGTTTTAAAATGGCTTTGTTGAAAGCAACTTCCAGCTGTATGCAAATTATATTTGGGAATTCAGTTTGCTGTGAAAGTGTGATTTTATCTTTCCGGTTATAAGTTGAGCTCCACGTACCATACAGGAGCATATCATTTCCTCGACCCGAATGCCTTTAATTACATTCTAATCTGAAAAATAATTAATATTTAAAACATTAATTATTGCAGCCAGCCTCCACTTAGTCAAGGTGGCAGTAACATTTGTTATTTCCAAAGGAACGCTGGATATTTTCCTTCAGTAATTGCTCCCAGGCTGCTCTGTGCTTTGTTCCATCACTGGACTCCACTCAGAGATAGAGAGAGAGAGAGAGAAAGAGAGAGGGTGAAAGAGAGAGAGAGAGAGAAAGAGAAAGAAAGAGAAAGAGAGAGAAAGAGAGAGAGAGAGAGAGAGAAAGAGAGAGAGAGAAAGAGAGAGAGAGAAAGACAATGGTCGATCTGATTTTTCCACCTTCAAGCCTCATTCATTCAGCGACTGGCTCTTCAATAAAATGGAATTGTCGCTGAGATTCCACGTTTCAGGTGATTCGTTAAAACCGAGACCTCCCCCCACCTCAGAAATGTATGGAATGTGTCAGAGTCACTGGGTGGGCGGAAGGTGTGGTGGGGGTCGGGGGGGGGGGGGGGGGGGGGGGTGGGGGGGGGGGGGGGGTGGGGGGGGGGCGGGAATGGGGGGTTTTCTGGCGGGCTGCAGCGTATTTTTTCACGGAATTTCCCATTAACTGCATCCCCACGTCTCCAGGAACCCACGGCGGGCTTACGCCATTGGCTGGATCAGAAGATCCTGCCGGTGTGAACAGCTAGAGAATTATAACCATAGAATCACACAGTGCAGAAGAGGCCCTTCAGCCCATCGAGTCTGCACTGACATGTGAGAAGCATCTGACCTCCCACCTAATCCCATTTACCAGCACTTGGCCCATTAGCCCTGAATGCTATGATGTGACAAGTGCTCATCCAGGTACTTTTTAAAGGATATGAGGCAGCCCACCTCCACCACCCTCCCAGGCAGCGCATTCCAGACCGTCACCACCCTCTGGGTAAAAAAGGTTTTTCCTCACATCCCCCCCTAAACCTCCTGCCCCTCATCTTGAACCATTGTCTCCTCATGACTGATCCTTCAACTGAGGGGAACAGCTGCTCCTTATCTACTCTGTCCATGTCTCTCATAATCTTGAACACCTCGATCAGGTCACCTACAGTCTTCTCTGTTCCAACAAAAACACCTCCCTTCATAACTAAATGCTCCATCCCAGGCAGCATCCGTCCACTATTTCAAAGAAGAATCTGGAGAGTGATCACTGGCACCTTGGCCAATATTCATCCCTCAATCTGCATCATGAAAATGCAGATTACCTGATCATTATTATCTTCTTGAGGAGTGTAAATTGATTGTCCCTGTTCTTGCATCACAACACCGAGTACACTTCAAAAGTGTCCTAAGGTTGCAAAAGGTGCTATATAAATGCAAAAGACACTGGTTTCAACAAAATGGTTTGAAGCAATCCGATTCATTGAAAAATCAAAATGGCGAACTACCCTATCCATGCGGGCGGCACAGTAGCACAGTGGTTAGCACTGCTGCTTCACAGCTCCAGGGACCTGGGTTCGATTCCCGACTTGGGTCACTGTCTGTGTGGAGTTTGCACATTCTCCTCGTGTCTGAGTGGGTTTCCTCAGGGTACTCCGGTTTCCTCCCACAGTCCAAAGATGTGCGTGTTAGGTTGATTGGCCATGCTAAAATTGCCCTTAGTGTCCTGAGATGCGTAGGTTAGAGGGATTAGTGGGTAAATATGTAGGGATATGGGGGTAGGGCCTGGGTGGGATTGTGGTCGGTGCAGACTCGATGGGCCGAATGGCCTCTTTCTGTGCTGTAGCGTTTCTATGATTCTATGATGGCTTCTCTTTCAAGGAACTAGCACAGGTATGATGGGATGAATGGCCTCCTTGTGTGCCATAGGTTTCTACTGATTACAATATTATCTCAATTTTGGAAATACTCCACTGGCTCTGAAGTGCTACGAGACCTCCTGAGTTTGGAATAAAGAGCTAGGAAGATGCAATTTCTTTCATTCATTGCTCTCACTTTTCACCCCTCCCAAGTTGGAAAAGGACAGTAACAAAACTGAACTCCAGTTCCTGAGAGAGTGCGGTCTGTATTGTAACTGCTGGTAGTTGGGGTTGCTGCTTTCTCTCGACGACAAGCAGAAAGAATCTCAGTTCGGGAGGAAATGGCCATAAACAAAGCGGCCCATCAGTTTCATGTAGACCACACTGTCCGTTTTGAGGGAGTTGTGGACGCTTGTTGATTGCTGTGTCAACGCAATACTAATGGGTTGAGGCTGAGTGTGGCAATTCTACCCCAGAAGTAATCGCAATGAGCAAAAATTGGAAAAGTGAAGTGTCATCGGGTAACAAATGAGTCAAGAATTTATTGAAAAAACATTGGGTCTTTTGATAAAAGGGTGGGAAGAGACAAATTAAAGAGATTTGGCAAAACTGTCTGTGAATTATAGCAATGCTTCTTGTAAAACTCAACGTGGTATCTCGCTACTGTAAATAGGAAAGTTTGAAAGACTTCCCATTTTTCATGCTTGTTTTAATTTCAGCAATAAAAGTTTTGAAAAAAACAAGAGTTTTTGCGTTGAGTAAGTATTCCATTAAACTCACCATGTTAACCCATTCCATTAAACTCACCATGTTAACCCATTCCATTAAACTCACCATGTTAACCCATTCCATTAAACTCACCATGTTAACCCATTCCATTAAACTCACCATGTTAACCCATTCCATTAAATTTACGATGCAAAATGAAGCCATTCGGTCACTGTGTCAGTGTCTGTGTTCTCATCCTATTTCAGAAAAAAATTATCAACATGTTCTCCCACGAGAGACAAAATCATCTACAATTATTCGATTTTCACAGGAAACCTCCCAGATGTGGAAATCCGAGGGGGTGAGGAAGAATGCGGAGTTGAAAGAAATTAATATAAGTAAGAAGGTCACATTGGAGAAATTACTGGGATTGAAAGTTGATAACTCCCCGTGACCTGATATTATGCATCCCAGGTTGAAGGAGGTTGCTATAGCAATGGTGGGTGCACTGCTGATCATCTTCCAAATACCTACATTCCGGAATGGTTCCTGAAGAGTGGAAGATAGAAAATGACACCCCACTATTTAAATATTAATGTAATACCTAAGTCTTACATTAACACTGCAATGAAGTTACTGTAAAAATCCCCCAGTCGCCACACTCTGGCGCCTGTTCAGGTACACTGAGGGAGAATTCAGCATGGCCAATGCACCTAACCAGTCTTTTGGACTGTGGGAGGAAACCGGAGCTCCCGGAGGAAACCCATGCTGACACGGGGAGAACATGCAGACTCCACACAGATAGTGACCCAAGCCAGGAATCAAACCCGGGTCCTTGGCGCTGTGAGACAGCAGTGCTAACCACTGTGCCACCAAGTCGCACCTGCTACTGCCCGAGGGATGGAAAGAGAAAATTGGAAACTGTAGACCTGTGAGACTTACATCAGTATTGGGAAAATGCTAGAGTTTATTATAAATAGACACTTGGACAATCATGACCTGATTGGGCGCAGTCAGCATGGATTTATGAATGGGAAATTTAACAAACTTGTTTGAGTTTTTTTAGAATGTTACAAATAAAATTGACATAGAAGAGTTGATGAGGGGAAGTATATTTGGATTGTCAGGAGACTTTTTGATAAAGCCCCCCACAGGAGGCAACAGCATACTGTCATGGATTGGGGATTGGCTTACAGGCAGAAAACAGAGAGTAGGAATAAATGGATCATTCTCATTGGCAGGCTGTGGCTAGTGAGGTACATAAGAACATAAGAACATAAGAGGTACCGCAAGGATCAGTGCTTGTGTCCCAGCTGTTCACAATATGTATCAATGATTTGGGTGTGGGGACCAAATGTAATATTTCCAACTTCACTGAAATACAAAACTAGGCAGGAATGTGCGTTATGAGAAAGATGTAAAGTGGCTGCAGGAGGATTTGGACAAACTTAATTAATGGCCAAGAACATGGCAGATGGAATATAATGTGGAAAAATGTGAGATAATCCATTTTGGTAAAGGGAACAGATGTGTAAAATATTTCCTAAATGTTAAGAATTTAGAAAGGGTAAATATAGGTACAAAGGATCTGGGTGCCCTTATCCATAAATCACTGAAAGCTGATATGCAGGTGCAACAAGCTCTTAAGAAGGCTAATGGAATGTTAACATTTATCACAAGACAATGAGTACAAGAATAGTGAGGTCTTGTTTCAATTGTATAGGAGCTTGGTTAGACTGCATCTGGAGTACTGTGTGCGGTTTTGAGCCCCTTACCTCAGAAAGCATTTTATTGCCCTAGAGAGAGTGCAAGAAAGGTTCACCAAACTTGTTCCAGGGATGACGGGACTGTCTTCTGAAGAGAGATTGGGCAAACTGGGCCTGTATTCTCTGGAGTTTCGAAGAATGAGAAGTAATCTTATTGAAACCCACAAAATACAAGGTAGGTGCTGGTAAGATGTTGCCCCGCATCCAAATCATCGATATATATTGTGACCAGCTGGGGCCCAAGCACTGTGGTTGCATTCGAGACAGAAGGCTGGGAGACAGAGACAAACACTACCCCCTTGCCCCTGCAACAGGCCCCAGGTCCACATGCTCACCTGCTCTTAGTTCACCTGCAGCCTTGTGCTACAAACTTTTATCCCCAAACTACAGAAGAACATTAAAAGACACAGGACATTCAGAAAAACCATTCCCAGCTACACCCATTCCCCCTTCCCCTCTATGAGGAACGCACCTCAGGTTTAAAGGCCGGACTTCCCACATTAACCCTCCTGAACCTCCTCCGAATTTTAATGTTCTCTAGTGGGTCACTCCTCAGCCTTATCATTTTTGGGGTAAGCAGTTTCATCCTGTCAGTATTTCTTGATAATCATAGCCTCTCATTCCAAGTACCTTTCTTGTAAATCTTCTGTGCACCCTCTACAATGTTTCAGCATCCTTTCTGTAATGTGGGGCACACAGCTCTGCACCGTACTCTCATTTAACCTGCCTTCTTAACCCTTAAAGAAATGGTAATCCCTGAATGCAAAATGCTTCGGGGCATCCTGTGTTCTGTTAAGGAGGTAAAATAGAAAGGTGAACAAGGGGGAGCACACAAATGTTGCACGTTGATCATGTCAGCAGGAGAGGTGGAATTCACAATGTCAGGCTCATTATTATTCCAGACAAAGGATATATTGTGTGAGCACAGAAGTGAGAGAGGATTGTGTATGCGTATCAGCCTGAAATGTGTCGGCAATCGGGCATTCCACTTTTTGCCAGTTTTGTCATCGCGTGCCAATGGATGGAAGTGCAATAATTTAAGCATGGATGCGGAACTTATCCCAAAGAAAGCCAGGACGAAGATGAACCTGAGGTGGACTCTGAGGAATGGGGGCCCTTCCTGCTTAACGGGACACTTCCTACGGAAGGGAACAGACTGTCCCAGACCCAAGACTTCGAGCAGAAAGCAGGTCTACGGGTGAGGGAGTAAAGAAATTGACAGCCCACTGAGAATAAAGCAGTTGAATGTTATAATGTAGTGACATAGAAAGAGAGCGGTGTTTAGCTGAAAATCAGAACCAAACCCCCTCGGGAGGTGGAAGCAGATGCCCTCTAGCTGGCTACTTGGACAGACAATACATTGATTATGGGAGAACTTTTATATTTTTTGGCTTTATTTCTGTCATGGAAACTGTCACGCCTGCTTTTCAGCTCAATTAAGTCACCTGAAGTGAGATTTATAAGATCTGATGCTTAATAAACAATTCATTATTTCAACTAATGTTATTACTTTGCTTAATCAAACTCAAAGGGAAAGAACAGTTTCCCTCTCCCGGGCTATTGAATCAAAGCCTGACTCACCAGAGTTAACAGTCAGTCGGAAGGTGCCGGAGAGAAACATTCTTTCATCCTGACCTTGCTTCTTGTGACATAGCAAATCTCACCTGAGACATCCCTAAATGGGATCAGGTAAAGTCACCATAGTGCCAGATGACCATAGGCTGTTCTCCCCTCTGAGAGGGAGAGCTGAGCACCTTCGGTCTGTGCGCAATCAGGACCCTGACCTTCCGGTTGCTGCCATTTTAACACACGATCCTGCTCCCATGTCCACATGTCTGTCCTTGGCCTGCTGCAATGTTCCAGTGAAGCTCAACACAAACTGGAGGAACAGCATCTCATCTTCCGGCTGGGTATTTTACAACCTTCCGGTCTCAACATCGAATTCAACAGCTTCAGATGATGAGCTCTACCCCACCTCCACTCTTTTGTTTTCATTTTATTTAATTTTTAACTGTTCTCTACCTTTTATTTCTTTTTTGTCTATATTTTTCTTCCCCTCCCTGCTCTTTCCCTCTATTTTTATTCCCCCTTTCCTTACCTTTTCTCCCCTTTGCTTCCCCTTTCCCCCCTTTTCTCAATTTTACCTCTCTCCCACCCATCCTTCTCCCCCTCCCCCCACATCTTCATCTGTCACAGTTTACCCTCTGATTTCAGCTTCTCTACCGTTCGGCCATTCACACCCTTTATTCTCTCTATGGGCTGCCACTTGCAGCCTTTTCCCTGGTTTCTGTGGCTATGACTCATCTTTCATTCCCCAACCCTGCAGTATAAATATCTCCCACTTTCTATGCCTTTTGGCTTTGTCAAAGAGTCATCCAGACTCAAAATGTCAGCTCTTTTCTCTCCTTACAGATGCTGCCAGCATTTTCTCTTTTGGTTTCCGTTTCCAGTAATGCGCAGTAATTTGCTTTTAACCTAATTAAGAGAAGCTGTCCAGCTCATATGGTGGCTTTACATTTACACTTTCTAGAAGTGACATATTTTCATAGACAGAAACCCATCCTCTGCAAACAAAAGGAATATGCTCAAGCCTTGCATTTTGTTTAATTGCCCAGGAGTTTGGGGAGCCAATAGTCCCTGACCTTTCTCCATGGCAATCAATCAGTCAAGGGATTAGTTTAGCTCAGTTGGCTGAATAGGTGGTTATTGATGCAGAACAGTGCCAGCAGTGTGGGTTCAATACCTGTACAGGCTGAGATTATTCATGAAGGCTCAAACTGGCCCCTTTCCTGATGCTCAGTTTAAATCACCACCAGTCAGTTCTCCTCTCTCCACAGTCCAAAGGTGTGCGGGTTAGGTTGATTGGCCATGCTAAAAATTGCCCCATAGTGTCCTGAGATGCGTAGGTTAGAGGGATTAGCGGGTAAATGTGTAGGGATATGGGGGTAGGGCCTGGGTGGAATTGTGGTCAGTGCAGACTCAATGGGCCAAATGGCCTCTGCACTGTAGGGTTTCTATGATTCTATGATTCTATGGTTCCTCAAAGGGACTAAGGTGACTTTAGTTGTCAAACCAATCAGCCCCCTTATCATAGTATAAATTGTTGCAATCTTTTGAAATTTGGCATTCTTGCATTTGTCCTGATGATTGCAGGACGGAGTTTTGGCACTCTTTTCAGCAATCCTCTAGGATATGCATTCATAATGCGCCAAGTTTCTTAGCTCTAACCTTGGAAAGGCAACCTTCACTGCACAGCTGTGTTCTCTTTCACCACTTCCTCTGTTATTTTGTGCAGTGTTAAGAATAATTCAGAAAGTTGGAGTGGGAACTCTGTCAAGGCTATTCAGATGCATGATACTTCAGACCATTGTAGAGAAAATCTTCATCCCTACACGCGTTGGTTCAAACCGAGAGACACGATACTCTGGCATCAGCCAGTTCCCCATGCCCCACGTATTTCACACCCTGATTAAAATATATATTTTTTGAGATGAAATATCTCAAACACAATCAAAGCTTATGATTCTAAAATGTGGGAACAGGAGGAGGCTGGTCAGCCCCTTACGGTGTTAGCACAGCTTTGCCAAAAGGACAGAAATTTAGATAAAAGACAATGAATTGGAACTGCTAACTATCAGGAATTGAGACATGGCAAAAGAAGCTGATCCATCAAAGCTAAATTGGCAGCCAATTCTTTCCCATTCAACCTATAAAAAGCATCACCTTCTGTTGTGCCAAGTTCTGCAGGAAAAGATAAATCAAAGCAGTCAAAATGCGAAACAGTGCCAAGAATCAGATACAATAAATTTGCGCAGTGTGCAAATATGGCTGTTAGCAGCAAAAGAGCTGAAGTGACAATAATGTAGAGTTTGGAGAACTGTAACCAGGTAAAAGCTGAGAGTTAACACCATGGGAGGCAAATGTAAATTTCTGAAATGCAAGCTTAAAATTGCAGTTCGTTCGATCGTATTGCCCACAGCAGAAAACAATGATTGTAATTCAAAAAGTAATTCATTGCCTGGAAGATGCTTTGGAATCTCCTGAGGACGTGACTAATTCTGCTCTGCATTAAACACAAATTCTTTACTTCCTCTTTCAGCAAGTTTGAAACCGCGCTGTGCGCAAATTCATTTATGAAAAATTCACATGTTGTTCAGTGCTGGTTTTCAGCTGTGGAATTCCCTGCCTTATGCTCTGTACCTGGCACAGTGGTTAGCACTGCTGCCTCACAGCGTCAGGGACCTGGGTTTGATTCCTGGTTTGGGTCACTGTCTGTGTGGAGTTTGCATGTTCTCCCCATGTCTGCGTGGGTTTCCTGCGGGTGCTCCGCGTTCCTCTCACAGTCTGAAAGACGTGCTGGTTAGGATGCATTGGCCATGCTAAATTCTCCTTCTGTGTACCCAAACAGGCGCCGGAGTGTGGCGACTTGGGGATTTTCACAGTAACTTCATTACAGTGTTAGTGTCAGTCTACTTGTGACACAAATAAATAAGCTTTACCTCTTTTTATTTATAACTCTCTCTACCTTTCTTTCTCTCTCTCTCTCTCTCTTTCTATCTCTGTCTCTCCCCTTTCTCCATACTTCTCCCTCTCTCTCTCCATTTCTCCCTCTTTCTCTCTACCTCTCTGTTTCTCTCTACCTCTCGCTCCATCTCTCTACCTCTCTCTCTCTACCTCTCTTTCTATCTCTCCCTCTTGCTCTGTTTCTGTCTCTCTCTTTCTCTCTGTACCATTCTCCCTCCCTACCTCCCTCTCTACCTCTCTCTCTATGGGCGGAGGTTTCCCATCCTGCCCGCCCCAGGAATCACAGCAGACGGGGGGGGGGGGGGGGGGGGGGGGGGGACAATGCAAAGGTCCGTTGACCTCGGGCAGGATTTTCCAGTTTTGGGACAAGCACGGCCAGAAAATCCCACCCTATATCTCTATCTCTGCTCCCCCGCATCTCTCTCTCATCTCTCTAACTCTCCCTCTCTTTCTATTTCTCTCTCATTTTCTCTATCCCTCTCTCGCTAACTCTCCCTCTCTCTCTATTTCTCTCTCTTTTTCTCCATCCTACTCTCTTTAAAATTAACAGTTTATTTATTAGTCACAAGTAAGGCTTACATGAACACTGAAATGAAGCTACTGTGAAATTCCCCTAGTCGCCACAGTCCAGCGCCTGTTTGGGTCTATGTACCTAACCAGCATGGCTTTCAGCATGTGGGAGGAAACCAGGAGAACCCGGAGGAAACCCATACAGACACGGGGAGAATGTGCAAACTCCACACAGACAGTGACCCAAGCTGGGAATCGAACCCGGGTCCCTCACGCTGTGAAGCAGCAGTGCGAACCAGTATGCCACCGACCCCCCCCTCCCCACCCCCTCCCTTAGGATACACCTTAAAGCATACTTCTTCATTCAATCTTTAGGTCACATGTCCTAATATTCTCTATATGTGGCTCAGTGTCAAGTTTTGTTTGGTTGCTCTCCTCGGAAAGGCCTCAGGATGTTTTACTAATTTCAAAGTGCTCTATGAATGTTCTTATAAATATCTGGGACAAGGTCTGTCTCATTTTGAGATTTTTATGGCATTCTTTCACAGAAAGAATTTGGAACAAAGAAGTTACTTTTAAATGTTGACTTCAGAAAGTTAAGTATTTGCACCCAAGTTTAAAGTAATGTCAGTGGATCAGTAGGTTGTTATAAAGCTAATGATCTACGTTTCCATGTTTCTCTATAGAAGGCAGATAATATTAGATTGGACAGAAGAACATGAGAAACAGAAGCATAGGAAGGCTATTCGGCCCCTTGAACTTTATCACGGCTGATTTGTTAGTGACCATAGCTCCCCATTCTTGTCCTGCTGTTCCATAGTCATTGATTCTCTTGTAAATGCAAGATCAGTCGAATTGTTTTTCTTGTAAATGATAAATGTTTTATCCCTGTTGGATTGAAAAGTCTTTGGCTCTTTAAGATTGACATTGGACCACTGGGAAATGAGGCTGGAGAAGTAATAATAGGAAACAAAACAATGGCAGAGGAACAGAATAGTTACTTTGCATCAGTCTTCACGGTGGAAGACACCAGTGGGATGCCAGAGCTCCAGGAGAGTCAGGCGGCACAGGTGATTGTAGTGGCCATCACAAAGGAGAAGGTTCTGGAGAAACTGAAAGGTCTGAAGATGGATAAATCAGCTGGACCGGATGGACTACACCCCAGGGTTCTAAAAGAGATAGCTGAGGAAATTGTGGAGGCATTGGTGGTGATCTTTCAGGAATCATTGGAGGCAGGGAGGGTCCCAGAGGACTGGAAAGTAGCTAAGGTAACACCGTTGTCCAAGGAGGGAGGGGGGCAGCAGACAGGAAATTATAGGCCGGTTAGCCTGACTTCAGTCTTTGGCAAGATTTTAGTGTCCATTATCAAAGATGAGATCGCAGAGTACTTGGAAGTGCATGATAAAATAGGGGTGAGTCAGCGCGGCTTTGTCAAGGGGAGGTCATGTCTGATAAATCTGTTAGAGTTCTTTGAGGAGGTAACAAGGAAGTTAGATAAAGGAGAACCAGTGGACGTGATTTATTTAGATTTCCGCAAGGCCTTTGACAAGGTGCCACACTGGAGACTGTTAAATAAGTTAAGTGCCCATGGTGTTAAGGGTAAGATCCTGACATGGATAGAGGATTGGCTGACTGGCAGAAGGCAGAGAGTGGGGATAAAGGGGTCTTTTTCAGGATGGCAGCCGGTGACTAGTGGTGTGCCTCAGGGGTCAGTGCTGGGACCACAACTTTTCACAATCTACATTAACGATTTGGAAGAAGGAACTGAAGGCACTGTTGCTACGTTTGCAGATGATACAAAGATGAGTAGAGGGACAGGTAGAATTGAGGAAGCAGGGGGTTGCAGAAGGACTTGGACAGGTTAGGAGAGTGGGCAAAGAAGTGGCAGATGGAATGCAATGTGGAAAAGTGTGAGGTCATGCACTTTGGAAGGAGGAATGGAGGCATAGACTATTTTCTAAATGGGAAAATGCTTAGGAAATCAGAAACACAAAGGGTCTTGGAAGTCCTTGTTCAAGATTCTCTTAAGGTTAACGTGTAGGTTCAGTCGGCAGTTAGGAAGGCAAATGCAATGTTAGCATTCATGTCAAGAAGGCTAGAGTATAAGAGCAGGGATGTACTTCTGAAGCTGCTGGTCAGACTCCATTTGGAGTATTGTGAGCAGTTTTGGGCCCCATGTCTAAGGAAGGATGTGCGGGCCTTGGAAATGGTCCAGAGGAGGTTCACAAGAATGATCCCTGGAATGAAGAGCTTGTCATATGAAGAACGGTTGAAGACTCTGAGTCTGTACTCGTTGGAGTTCAAAAGGATGAGGGGGGAAACTTACAGGATACTGCGAGGCCTGGATAGAGTGGACGTGGAGAGGATGTTTCCACTCGCAGGAAAAGCTCGAACCAGAGGGCACAACCACAGGTAAAGGGACGATCTTTTAAAACAGCGATGAGGAGGAATTTCTTCTGCCAGAGGGTGGTGAATCTGTGGAACTCTTTGCCGCAGAAGGCTGTGGAGGCCAGCTCATTAAATGTCTTTAAGCCAGAGACAGATAGGTTCTTGATTAATAAGAAGATCAGGGGGTTATGGGGAAAAGACAGGAGAATGGGGATGAGAAAAATATCAGCCATGATTGAATGGCGGAGCAGACTCGATGGGCCGAGTGGCCTCATTCTGCTCCTACGTCTTATGGTCTTATTGTGAACATCAGACAATTAAAGCAGAGGCAGAGAGATGCAAGCATTCAGAGAGGTTCTGAATGGAGTTTAATCCGGACAAATGTGCGGTAATGCATTTTGGAAGGTCTAATACAGATAGGAAATATACAGTAAATAGCAGAACCCTTAAGGGATCTGGGTGTACAGGTACACAGGTCACTGAAAATGGCAATGCAGGTGGAGAAGGTAGTCAAGAAGGCATACGGAATGCTTGCCTTCATCGGCCGGGGTATTGAGTTTAAAAATTGGCAAGTCATGTTGCAGCTTTGGGGAACCTTAGTTAGGCCACACTTCGAAAATAGTGTTCAATTCTGGTCGCCACACTACCAGAAGGATGTGGAGGCTTTGGAGAGGGTACAGAAAAGATTTACCAGGATGTTGCCTGGTATGGAGGGCATTAGCTATGAGGAGAGGTTGGAAAGACTTGGTTTGTTCTCACTGGAACGATGGAAGTTGAGGGGCGACCTGATAGAAGTCGACAAGATTATGAGGGGCATGGACAGAGTGGATAGTCAGAAGCTTTTTCCCAGGGTGGAAGAGTCAATTACCAGGGGGCACAGGTTTAAGGTACGAGGGGCAAGGTTTAAAGGAGATGTACGAGGCAGATCTTTTTTACACAGAGGGTGGTGGGTGCCTGGAACTCGTTGCCGGGGGAGGTAGTGGAAGCGGATATGGTAGTGACTTTTAAGGAGCGTCTTGACAAGTTCATGAATAGGATGGGAACAGAGGGGTATGGTCCCCGGAAGGGTAGGGGGTTTTAGTTAAGTCGGGCAGCATGGTCGGTGCAGGCTTGGAGGGCCGAAGGGCCTGTTCCTGTGCTGTAATTTTCTTTGTTCTTTGTAGTGAATTGCAAATGAAAGCACTGGCCAGGTTCTGAATGTGTGT
Organism: Mustelus asterias; assembly: GCF_964213995.1. Taxonomy (NCBI): domain Eukaryota; kingdom Metazoa; phylum Chordata; class Chondrichthyes; order Carcharhiniformes; family Triakidae; genus Mustelus; species Mustelus asterias. Next base: position 5,558,471 of record NC_135816.1, on the reverse strand, counting down.
ACCATAGATCCATAGAATCACAGTGAAGAAGGAGGCCATTCGGCCCATTGAGACTTTGCCGACTCTCCAAAAGAGCATCTTACCCAGGTACCCCTCCCCACCTTATCTCCATAACCCCATGCATTGACCCCATTAATCCCCCTAACCTACACATCTTGGGACACAAAGGGGCACTTTACCAAGGCCAATCCATGGAAGCTAGATGTCTTTGGGCTGTGGGAGGAAACCAGAGCACCCGAGGAAACCGCAGAGAGAACATGCAAACTCCACACAGACAGTCACCTTAGGTCAGAATCGAACCGACGTCCCTGGCAGCAGCGCTGACCACTGTGCCACTGTGCCACTGTGCCACTGTGCCACTGTGCCACTGTGCCGCCCGTGGCGTGTTCAATCCGAAGTTACTTTGTTCAAATTAAGGAAAACAGCTCACTGAGATCGGGAAATGGATTGGCCCCGGAATGCTGGAGTGGGACACGTTTCACTCTTTCGCTACAAATATTATTGATCCACTCACAGCTGGAGGTGCCAGCTGGTAACTGTGCAGAAAGGGCAACAGAAATCTGACTGAATATTTTGACCAACAGTCAGTTTCTTTGACCAAAGAGGATTAGGGATTGCAAAAGAAAGAGAAAAGGATCAGCAACGAAGGAGATGGGATGAATCAGAATCAAATCAGTTAAGAATGAGGAATAAAGGGTGCACAAGAAAATGTTGTGCCTTCATGAGATGAGATTTGATTTGATTTGATTTATTATTGTCACATGTATTAACACACAGTGAAAAGTATTGTTTCTTGTGCGCTATACAGACAAAACATATCGTTCATCGAGAAGGAAAGGAGAGAGTGCAGAATGTAGTGTTACAGTCATAGCTAGGGTGTAGAGAAACATCAACTTAATGCAAGGTAAGTCCATTCAAAAGTCTGACAGCAGCAGGGAAGAAACTGTTCTTGAGTCGGTTGGTACGTGACCTCAGACATTTGTATCTTTTTCCCGACGGAAGAAGGTGGAAGAGGGAATGTCCGGGGTGCGCGGGTCCTTAATTATACTGGCTGCTTTGCCGAGGCAGCTGGAAGTGTAGACAGAGCCAATGGATGGGAGGCTGGTTTGCGTGATGGATTGGGTTACATTCACGACCTTTTGTAGTTCCTTGCAATCTTGGGCAGAGCAGGAGCCATACCAAGCTGTGATACAACCAGAAAGAATGCTTTCTATGGTGCATTTGTAAATGTTGATGAGAGTCGTAGCTGACATGCCGAATTTCCTTAGTCTTCTGAGAAAGTAGAGGTGTTGGTGGGTTTTCTTAACTATATTGTCGGCATGGGGGACCAGGACAGATTCTTGGTGATCTGGACACCTAAAAACTTGAAGCTCTCGACCTTTTCTACTTCGTCCCTGTTGATGTAGACAGGAGCATGTTCTCCCTTATGCTTCCTGAAATTATGCTCCCTTATGCTTCCCGATGACAATCTCCTTCGTTTTGTCGACATTGAGGGAGAGATTATTGTTGCCGCACCAGTTCACCAGATTCTCTATCTCATTCCTGTACTCTGTCTCGTCATCGTTTGAGATCCGACCCACTGCAGTGGTGTTGTCAGCAAACTTGAATTGGAGAGGAATTTGGCCACACAGTCATAGGTGTATAAGAAGTATAGTAGGGAGCTGAGAACCTAGCCTTGTGGGGCACCAGTGTTGAGGATGATCGTGGAGGAGGTGTTGTTGCCTATCCTTACTGATTGTGGTCTGTGAGTTAGGAAGTTTAGGATCCAGTCGCAGAGGGAGATGCCGAGGCCCAGGCCACGGAGTTTGGAGATGAGTTTGGTGGGAATAATGGTGTTGAAGGCTGAGCTGTAGTCAATAAATAGGTGTTCTCCAGGTGTCCTTGTTATCTAGGTGTTCCAGGGTTGAGTGCAGGGCCAGGGAGATGGCGTCTGCTATAGACCTGTTGCAGTGGTAGGCAAACTGTAGTGAATCCAGGTAGCCTGGGGGGCTGGAATTGAATCAGAGCTTCATTCTCAAAGTCAATAGGCAAATTCTCCCATTCCACCCGCCACGGGAATCGGAGCGAGCTGGTTGTATCACAGCTTGGTATGGCTCCTGCTCTGCCCAAGACCGCAAGGAACGATAAAAGATTGTGAATGTAGCCCAATCCATTATGGAATCGGGAGACCATGGAAAGGTCTATTGACCTCGGGCGGGATTTTCCGGTTTTGGGGCGGGAGCGGCCAGAAAATCCAGCCCAATATTTAATTTTCACTCTTTCATGCTCTTGAGAAGGTGGTGGCGAGCTGTTGTCTTGAAGCGCTGGCATCAGTGTACCAACTGTGCTGTTAGGATGGAGTTACTAGAATATTACTCCCATAATTAAAAGACTCCTTGAGTTGTAAAAGTATCAGCCTTACATTTCTGCTGTGTGCTCCGTTCATACTAACTGCACACCCCAGCAATTTCCTGAAAGCCCTGCAGAGATGTTGAGCATGAGGCTTGGTCTTAGTCAGGCTCATTGTGGAGCATCTCAAATTATAGAACATAGAACATAGAACATAGAAAAACTACAGCACAAACAGGCCCTTTGGCCCACAAGTTGCGCCAGTCGTGTCCCTACCTACCGAGGCTTATAAATAGACTTACCTATAACCCTCCATCCTATTAAGTCCCATGTACTCATCCAGAAGTCTCTTAAAAGACCCTATCGAGTTTGCCTCCACCACCACAGACGGCAGCCCATTCCACTCACCCACCACCCTCTGAGTGAAAAACTTACCCCTTGACATCTCCTCTGTACCTACCCCCCAGCACCTTAAACCTGTGTCCTCTCGTAGCAGCCATTTCAGCCCTGGGAAAAAGCTTCTGAGAGTCCACCCGATCTATGCCTCTCAATATCTTATACACCTCTATCAGGTCACCTCTCATCCTTCGTCTCTCCAAGGAGAAAAGACCGAGCTCCCTCAACCTATCCCCATAAGGCATGCCACCCAATCCAGGCAACATCCTTGTAAATCTCCTCTGCACCTTTTCTATGGCTTCCACATCCCTCCTGTAATGAGGCGATCAGAACTGGGCACAGTACTCAAAGAACAAAGAACAAAGAACAACACAGCACAGGAACAGGCCCTTCGGCCCTCCAAGCCCGCGCCGCTCCCCGGTCCAGGATTGAATCCTGAATCCAGGATCCCCGCCCAATTTTCCAGCCTATCTACATACCAATATCCTATCCACCGAGCTGTCCCTCACAGCTACGATGCTTTGTTCATTACAACCTATTAACTCACCCCCACCCCCCCCATTCCAGACCATGTGATCTCCAGGGAGAGGCGAAAACCCAGAGTGAAAAACCCCAGGGCCAATATGGGGAAAAAAAATCTGGGAAATTCCTCTCCGACCCCCTGAGGCGATCGAAACGAGTCCAGGAGATCACAATGGCCCCGATCGGAAAATGCTTCCCAACCCTAGTCATTTCCACTTCCACGAACACCATATGAATTCCCTGCCCCCGAGACAGGTTCCCAACTATCCGCAGTCTCGCTCTGTACTGGCACCAGCAAGATGATCATAGAATGAAGCCTTGAAACGAGAAACAAGGAACAATTAGCCCGCGCCGCTCCCTGGGCCAAACTAGACCACTCTTTTGTATCCCTCCATTCCCACTCCGTTCATATAGCTGTCTAGATAAGTCTTAAACGTTCCCAGTGTGTCCGCCTCCACCACCTTGCCCGGCAACACATTCCAGGCACCCACGACCCTCTGTGTGAAATATGTCCTTCTGATATCTGTGTTAAACCTCCCCCCCTTCACCTTGAACCTATGACCCCTCGTGAACGTCACCACCGACCCGGGGAAAAGCTTCCCACCGTTCACCCTATCTATGCCTTTCATAATTTTATACACCTCTATTAAGTCTCCCCTCATCCTCCGTCTTTCCAAGGAGAACAACCCCAGTTTCCCCAATCTCTCCTCATAACCAAGCCCCTCCATACCAGGCAACATCCTGGTAAACCTCCTCTGTACTCTCTCCAAAGCCTCCATGTCCTTCTGGTAGTGTGGCGACCAGAACTGGACGCAGTATTCCAAATGCGGCCGAACCAACGTTCTATACATCTGCAACATCAGACCCCAACTCTTATACTCTATGCCCCGTCCTATAAAGGCAAGCATGCCATATGCCTTCTTCACCACCTTCTCCACCTGTGACGTCACCTTCAAAGATCTGTGGACTTGCACACCCAGGTCCCTCTGCGTCTCTACACCCTTTATGGTTCTTCCATTTATCGTGTAGCTCCTCCCTACATTATTCCCACCAAAATGCATCACTTCGCATTTATCAGGATTGAACTCCATCTGCCATTTCCTTGCCCAAATTTCCAGCCTATCTACATCCTTCTGTAGCCTCTGACAATGTTCCTCACTATCTGCAAGTCCTGCCAGTTTTGTGTCGTCCGCAAACTTACTGATCACCCCAGTGGGGTCTGACAAAGATCTTATAAAGCTGCATCATTATCCCCCGACTCCTAAACTGAATCCCTCGATTGATGAAGGCCAGCACACCATACGCCATCTTAACCACCTCCTCCACCTGCCAGGCCGATTTAAGAGTCCTATGGACCCAGACCCCAAGGTCCTTCTGATCCTCTACACTGCTAAGAGTCTTACCCCTGATATTATACTCCTTCATCCCATTTGACCTGCCAAAATGGACCACTACACATTTATCCGGGTTGAAATCCATCTGCCACTTCTCCGCCCAGTCTTGCATCCTATCTATGCCACTCTGCAGCTTCTGACATCCCTCCAAACTTTCCACAACACCACCAACCTTCGTGTCGTCAGCAAACTTGCCAACCCATCCCTCCACTTCCTCATCCAGGTCATTTATGAAGATGACAAACAGCAAGGGTCCCAGAACAGATCCCTGGGGCACTCCACTGGTGACCAACCTCCATTCAGAAAAAGACCCATCTACAACCACTCTCTGCCTTCTGCAGGCAAGCCAGTTCTGGATCCACAAAGCAACAACCCCTTGGATCCCATGCCCTCTCACTTTCTCAAGAAGTCTTATCGAAGACCTTATCGAACGCCTTGCTGAAGTCCATATAAACCACATCTACCGCTTTTCCTTCGTCAATGTGTTTAGTCACATTTTCAAAGAACTCCACCAGGCTCATAAGGCACGATTTGCCTTTGACAAAGCCGTGCTGGCTACCTTAGAGCATATTAAACCTCTCTAAATGTTCATAAATCCTGTCCCTCAGGATCTTCTCCATCAACTTACCAACCACTGAGGTTAGACTCACCGGTCGGTAATTTCCTGGGCTATCCCTATTCCCTTTCTTGAATATAGGAACCACACCTGCAATCCTCCAATCCTCCGGAACCTCTCCCGTCTCCATCAACGACGCAAAGATCATTGCCAGAGGCTCTGCAAACTCTTCCCTCGCCTCCCACAGTAACCTGGGGTACATCCCATCCGGTCCCGGCGACTTATCCATCCTGAAGCTATTCAAAATTTCCAACACATCCTCTTTCTTAATGTCCACAAACTCAATCTTTTCAGTCCGCCTCAATCCTGTAGTACAACCACCCATGTCTTTTTCCACCGTGAATACCGAGGTAAAGTATTCGTTAAGCACCTCTGCTATTTCTTCCGGTTCTGTACAGACTTTGTCACATTTGATAGGTCCTATACCTTCACATCTCATCCTTTTACTCTTTACATATTTATAGAACGCCTTAGGGTTCTCCTTAATCTTACCTGCCAAGTCCTTCTCGTGACCCCTTCTGTCTCTCCTAATTTCCTTCTTAAGTCCCTTCCTACAAACCGTATACTCATCTAGATCCCTATCATCGCCTAGCTCTCTGAACCTTTTGTACGCTTTCCTTTTCTTTTTGACAAGGTTCAGCACAGCTTTCGTGCACCACGGTTCCCGTAACCTACCAAAACCTCCCTGTCTCACCGGAACGTTGTCATTCAGAACTCGAGACAAACATTCCTTGAAAATCTGCTACCTTACTTCGGTACTTTTCCTCGAGAATACCTCCTTCCAATCAATGCCTCTAATCTCCCGCCTGATGGCTTCATATTTCCTGTTACTCCAGATAAGCACTTTCCTAGCTTGCCCGATTCTATTTCTTTCCAATGCTAGCGTAAAGGAGATAGAGTTATGATCACTATCCCCAAGATGCTCCCCCACTGAGAGATCCAACACCTGTCCAGGCTCACTAGCCAGTACCAGATCGAGTACAGCCTCTCCTCTTGTAGGCTTATCCACATGCTGTGTCAGGAAACCTTCCTGAACACTTAACAAACTCCTCCCCATCCAACCCTCTTACCCTCGGGATATTCCAATCGATGTTTGGGAAATTAAAGTCTCCCATCACGGCAACCTTGTTATTACTACATCTCTCCAGAATGTTTCCCTATCTGCTCCTCAACATCCCTGTTACTGTTGGGCGGCCTATGGAAAACACCTAGCAAAGTTATCGACCCCTTCCCGCTCCAAACTTCCACTCACAGAGACTCCGTAGACAATCCCTCCACGGCGTCCACTTTCTCCACAGCTGTGACACTATCCCTGGTCAGCAGTGCCACTCTCCCCCCCTCTTTTGCCTCCCTCTCTGTCCTTTCTGAAACATCTGAAGCCCGGCACCTGAAGTAACCAGTCCTGTCCCTGTCCCCAAGTCTCCGCAATGGCCACCACATCACACATCCAAGCATTGATCCACACTCTAAGCTCATCCACTTTATTCACTACACTCCTGGCGTTAAAATAGACACATCTCAAACCTTTGGTCTGAGCGCTCCCCTTCTCCATCACCCATCTATTCACCCTCTTGCCCTGTCTACAATCCTTCTCTATTTGCGGGCTACCCACCTCACTCTCAGTCCCCTCATCTCGATTCCCTCCCCAGCAATTTGTGCTGCTTTGCAGCTCAAGGCTTGCCACAACTCATGGTGTTTTTACACACTGATAACCAGGTATGCCATTAAATGCACCATCATTTATCCAGCAAATTCAGGCCCAGTATGTTAATTACTTTTTATTATGGCACATCATTGATTGAACCAAATGGTTCTGGCACTGCCTATTGGGCTGCTCCATCACTTTCTGTGCAATAAGATAAATTAATGACTGGTATCAAGCTTCATCTTTATTTTTATTCATCTGTGGGTCATGGACACAGCTGGCTGGCCAGCATTTATTGCCCATCCCGAGTTACCCGAGAGCAGTTGAGAGTCAACCATATTGCAGTGGCTTTGGAGTCACATGTAGGCCAGGCCGGGTAAGGACACGAGTGAACCAGATGGGTTTTTCCGACAATCTACAATAGTTTCATGGTCATCAGTGGATTCTTAATTCCAGATATTTTTTATTGAATTCAAATTCCACCATCTGCTGTGGAGGGATTTGAACCCGGGTCCCCAGAACATTAGCTGAGTTTCAAAATTTACTTATTAGTCACAAGTAAGGCTTACATTAACACTGCAATGAAGTTACTGTGAAATTCCCCCAGTCGCCACAGTCCGGCACCTGTGCGGGTCAATGCACCCTAACCAGCACATCTTTCAGACCGTGGGAGGAAACCGGAGCACCCGGAGGAAACCCATGCAGACACGGGGAGAACGTGCAAACTCCGCACAGTCATCCTAGGTTGCTGTGATTTGAAGATTGATTGAGATGTTAAAAAGAGGTTTTTCTGCTCGTTCCAATGACTGCAGTGAGAATTGATGGCCCCACAGTGATTTTTGAATAAGAAACAATAATTTTTCAGCTCCTCTGTCTGATATTTTGCCCTCAACCAATGCCGTCAGAGACACATGAAGTGGTTATTTTCTTTATCAATGTTTATGGGACGGTGCTGGTGCAGAGTGCTCGCTATGTTTGCAATTCAAAATATAATTCACTGGTAATGCACTTTCAGTTAGAAAGAGCACTTGCACGCAAATATCATTTTGAAAACAATTTAAAACTCTCAAATAAATTTCTTAAAGTGTACGAGTGGCAGAGAATATACTCGGCATCATGACAGCGGGCAACTACACAGCACCTTTAACAGAGAAATACATTCGCAAGTGCTCCACAAGAGTAACTATCATACAAAATTTGACTGAGACATATAAGGAGATTTTCTTTTAATTCATTCATGGGCCATGGACGTCTCTGGCTGGCCAGCAATTATTGTGTGGAAATGCCGGCGTTGGACTGGGGTAAACACAGTAAGGAGTTTAACAACACCAGGTTAAAGTCCAACAGGTTTATTTGGTAGCAAACGCCACTAGCTTTCGGAGCGCTACTCCTTCGTCAGATGGAGTGGAAATCTGCCCTGTTTGAGCGCAGATTTCCACTCCATCTGACGAAGGAGCAGTGCTCCGAAAGCTAGTGGCGTTTGCTACCAAATAAACCTGTTGGACTTTAACCTGGTGTTGTTAAACTCCTTACAGCAATTATTGCCCATCCCTCGTTACCCGAGGGCAATGAGAGTCAACCACATTGCTGTGGCTCTGGAGTCACATGTAGGCCAGACCGGGTAAGGACGGCAGATTTCCTTCCCTAAAAGACATTAGTGAACCAGATGGGTTTTTTTCTGACAATCGACATGGTCGTCAATGGTCGTCAATAGATGCTTAATTCCAGATAACTTTTATTGAATTCAAATTCCATCATCTGCTGTGGCGGGATTCGAACCCGGGTCCGTAGAACATTAGTTGGGTTTCTGGGTTAATAGTCTAATGATAATGCCACTAAGTAAAAACCTGGTGAAAGAGATAGGCTTTGAGGAGGGTGAGATAGAGAGACAGAGATTGAGGAATGAAATTTCAGAATGGTGAGTTAATTGTATAATAATTGCATGTTTAATTATATGCAGGTAGCAACCATTGACTGGGGATTTGCTTGTGCCGCAATATATAGGAGCAGACTGAAGCTGTGGTGGTTAGAGATGAGCAGGTGCATGCTTGTAATATGTAACTCTGTAAATAAAGGCTTATAAATAAGTGTAAAGATTGGCTCCAGTTCTATCCTTCTCCACCTGGCTTCATGAAATAAAACACTGAGGGCTTAAGTGGAAGAATCATAGAATCATAGAATCGCTATAGTGTGGAAGGAGGCCATTCAGCCCATTCATAGAATCATAGAGTCCTGTAGTGCAGAAGGAGGTCATTCGGCCCATTAAGTCTGCACCAACCACAATCCCACCCAGGCCCTATCCCCATAACCCCATGCATTTACCCTAGCTAGTCCCCTAACACTAAGGGGCTATTTAGCATGGCCAATCCACCTAGCCTGCACATCTTTGCACTGTGGAGGAAATTGGAGCACCCGGAGGGAACCCACGCAGACACGGGGAGAACGTGCAGACTCCGCACAGACAGCGACCCAAGCCAGGAATCGAACCCGGGTTCTCGGCGCTATGGGGCAGCATTGCTAACCACTGTGCCACCGTGCCACCCCTAGCTAGTCCCTGACACTAAGGGTCAATTTATCATGGCTAATCAACCTAAAAACACATCTTTGGACCATGGGAGGAAACTGGAGCACCTTGAGGAAACCCACACAGACACGTGAAGAACATGCAAACTCCCCACAGACAGTGACCCGAGGCCGGAATCGAACCCAGGTCCCTGGCGCTGTGAGGCTAACCACGGAACCTAAAGCAATAATAACAAGGCAAAGGGAATCAGTGTGACACAAGAGGTCAAAATTAACAGCAATGCATTGAGCAGATATCACATGATAATTAGGGTGGACCTGAACTAAAGAACCTTGTGGGGTGGAAAGTATAACTGTGAACTAAAGAACTGCAAACTCCACAGCAAGTCTCCAATCTCTCGCTGTGGTATGAATGCACAAATGTTGAAAAAAGGAGATAGTTGAGCATTCCATCTGTCTTGGCTTTGCATCGAAAGGGACCAAAGACAAAACTTGTACTGTTGTCTATTGGGTCAGTTCTTTAATTTCAGTGCAGATGTTGTGAGTGTATTCAACTTGTGGCAGAATGGCGATACTCTGGGGGTCATTAGGTTCATTGGTCTTTTAATCAAGCTGCATCTCTGCTGGTAGATTCTCCTCAATGTCACAAGATGGTGAGTCCAAACCAGGGCCGCTCCTGACACTCAGTGAACTAGATGCTCACTCATGGGGCTACAATATTTGGGGGCCGGCTTTCTAAAAAAAAAATCGCAAGTAAAACCAGGTGCATTAATCAGATCAAATTGACAAAACTGAACATCAGCAATGAAGGGGAAGAAAATCCAACTCTCAATACTGTGAGGCATTGTCACACGGTGCCATCACATCCCACACAGAGCCAACCAAACTCAAAACTCCTTAACTTGCAAAGATAAAGCCAGGAGGACTCTGATTGGCTGGGATTTTGCCAGGCTGTGTTATGATTGGTGCGGTGTGATTTCAAAGAACAAAGAGCAAAGTGCAGCACAAGAACAGGCCCTTCGGCCCTCCGAGCCTGCACCAATCATGGTGCCTGCCTAAGCTAAAATTGCATTTATGGAGTCTGTATTCTGCCATTCCCATCCTATTCATCTAGTTGCTCCTTAAATACCGCGATCATACCTGCTCCCACCACCTCCCCGGGCAGCGCGTTCCAGACATTCACCACCCTCTGTGTAAAAAACTTGCCTCGCACATCTCCTCTAAACTTTTCCCCACGCACCTTAAACCTATGTCCCCTAGTACTTGACTTTTCTACCCTAGGAAGGAGCATCTGACTGTCCACTCTGTCCATGCCCCTCATAATCTTATAAACCTTTATCAGGTCACCCCCTCAACCTCTGTCATTCCAGTGAGAACAAATCGAGTTTATCAAACCTCTCCTCATAGTTAATACCCTCCAGACCAGGCAACACCCTCGTAAACCTCTCCAAAGCATCCACATCCTTCTGGTAGTCTGAGGAATCAGGGGCAACCAGCAATAGTTTGTCCGCCAGGGATGAGTCTGAGTGTGGCTTCAGAGCTTCTGATTGGATCAGTGATTTGTCTTTAAGGTTTATTGTAAATGTTCTCACATTATCTCTATGATGGGTAACTAAGCAACAGAGCTTTAACCCACAGGCTGCTCTTTGCACGGATATGTTCACACAGTGAGAGGTTTAAACTCCCAATGTGGGGGCATTGAATCCCCATGTTAGCCTGCTCCCTAGGCCTGTCTCTACGTTCCCAGGACTTCCTTCCCTTAGAACTGAGGAAGGATGTCCTTGCGAGAGAGAGTACAGTGAAGCTTTACCAGGCTGATTCCAAGTCTGTCATATGAGGAGAGACTAAGTCGGTTAGGATTATATTCACTGGAGTTTAGAAGAGTGAGCAGGGACCTCATAGAAACTTATAAAAGTCTAACAGGTTAAGACAGGGTAGATTCAGAAAGAATGTTCCCAATGGTGGGGGAGTCCAGAACTAATGGCCATTGTTCGAGAATAAGGGGTAAACTTTTTAGGACTGAAGTGAGGAGAAATTTCTTCACCCAGAGGGTGGTGAATGTTTGGAATTTACGATCACTGAATGTAGTTGAGGCCAAAACGTTGTCTGATTTCAAGAAGAAATTAGATGTAGCTCTTGGGGCTAAAATGATCAAGGGATATGGGAGGAAGGGGGATCAGGATATTGAATTCCATGGTCAGCCATGATCAAGGTGAATGGCAGAGCAGGCTTGAAGGGCCGAATGGCCTACTCCTGCTTCTAGTTTCTATATTTCACAGTAACTTCTTACATTGTTAATGTTAGCTTTATTTGTGACGAATAAATAAACTTTACTTTTACTTTACTTTATTTCTACCCTCTCCCATCTTGCCACCGCCTCTCCATCACATCACTTCCGCTGCCTTTCTGTGGAAGGCGCCAGGCTGAACGTTCACCTGGGATGGTAGATACCCATGCACCACCCCCTTCTGAGACTTGAATCCAATATTTCAACGCTTTACTGAGGCAACTGCCTTTCAGATGAGATCACAGCAGGGATTTAAAAGGCCCCAGGGCACCCTTGAAACATAGACAACTTTTACCAATGTGGAAAGCAGGAGGTGTGCTTCCCAATGTCCTGTCTGGCATTTAATCCTTAACTAACTTCATTAAAAAACAGATTCTCTCTCTGATCATTATCACATTGCTGTTTGTGGGATCTTGCTGTGTTGAAATTGGTTGCCTTGTTTTCTACATTTGGCTGATTACACTTGAAGAAAGTCCTTGCTTGTCTGTAAGATGTTTTGACTTGTCCTAAAGTGACAAAGAGCTTCAAGTTTTTAGGTGTCCAGATCACCAACAACCTGTCCTGGTCCCCCCCATGCCGACACTATAGTTAAGAAAGCCCACCAACACCTCTACTTTCTCAGAAGACGAAGGAAATTTAGCATGTCCACCCCGATTCTCACCAACTTTTACAGATCCAACATAGAAAGCATTCTTTCAGGTTATATCACAGCTTGGTATGGTTCCTGCTCTGTCCGAGACCATAAGAAACTACAAAGGGTCCTGAATGAAGCCCAGTCCATCACTCAAACCAACCTTCCACCCATTGACACTGTCTACACTTCCTGTTGCCTCAGAAAAGCAGCCAGCATAATTAAGGACTCCACACACCCCAGACATTCTCTCTTCCACCTTCTTCCAACTGGGAAAAGATACAAAAGTCATGTACCAACCAACTCAAGAACAGCTTCTTCCCTGCTGCCATCAGACTTTTGAATGGACCTACCTTGCATTAACACTACATTCTGCACCCTCTCCTTTCCTTCTCCCCTATGTACTCTATGAATGGTATGCTTTGTCTGTGCAGCGTGCAAGAAACAATACTTTTTACTTTATCCCAATACATGTGACAATAATAAATCAAATCAAAGATATAAATACATGTTTTTCTTTGTTTTCCCCTCATTTTCTGCCGTACAAGTCATAGATTGAAAATGAGCAATGAAGTCCCTCCAACACTTACAGAATACTGAGAGGCCGAGATAGAGTGGACATGGAGAGGATGTTTCCACTAGTGGGAGAGACGAGAACTTGAGGGCACAACCTCAGAGTGAAGTGATACTCCTTTAAAACTGAGATGAGGAGGAATTTCTTCAGCCAGAGGGTGGTGAATCTGTGGAACTCATTGCCACAGAGGGCTGTGGAGGCCAGGTATTTAGTGTCTTTAAGACAGAGATAGATAGGTTCTTAATAAATAAGGGGATCAAGGGTTATGGGGAGAAGGCAGGGGAATGGGGATAAGAATCATATCAGCCATGATTGAATGGCAGAGCAGACTCAATGGGCCGAATGGCCTAATTCTGCTCCTATATCTTATAGTCTGTTAAAAAAAAATCCAGCTGAAGGCCTTTTCTGTATGAAATGTGATGAGGCATCAAGATGTTAGTGATAATTCCGCACAATCGAAATGGTTCAGCGAGTGAGGACAGAGATGTGAATGATAACGGTGTGAAAGTTAATGTTAAAAGGCATGCTGTAATGATGATATTTGGCACAATGTCTCATGCTGACAGAACAGTTGGAAAGCGCAAAAAAAAAGTGTCATCGTTTGGAATTAATGAGTTTGAACAGCCGTGTGACAGGAAGGAAAGAATTTGGGCTTCATTGGCAATCTTCACACCTGCAGGTCATCACAGACTGTTTCTCGGTTAATGCAATACTTTTGCAGCCTATTCACTGTTGTAATGTTGGTAACATGGCAGCTAATCTGCACAGCATTGAATTCAGTGACCACATCATTAACTTTATCACGCTTATTAAGGGATAAATGTTGGTTCGGGAAGGATGGCCATCTTACCTTCTCTTCTGTAAGACAGCCCCATGGAGCCCGTTTCCATCTGGCAGTGACGAATCGCCAACATAGAACCAGAATCCTTGCAGAAAGAGGCCATTTGGCCCATTGAGTCTGCGCCAGCTCACTGAAAAAACATCCCACCCAGGCCCCAGCCCCACCCATCCCCATAACCCCATGTATTTACCGTGGCTAATCACCCTGATTTACACATCTTGGGACACGAAGGGGCAATTTAGCGTGGCCAATCCATCTAACCCAAAGTTTGTTTCTTTATTAGAGTCACAACTAGGCTGACATTAACACTGCAATAAAGTTACTGTGAAAATCCCCAAGTCATCACACTCGGGTACACTGAGGGAGAATTTAACATGGGCAATGGACATGACCAGCACATGTTTCGGACTGTGGGAGGAAACCGGAGCACCCGGAGGAAACCCACACAGACACAGGGAGAACGTGCAAACTCCACACAGACAGTGACCCAAGCCAGGAATCGAACCCAAGTCCCTGGCACTGTGAGGCAGCAGTGCTAACCACTGTGCCACCATGCCGCTGTACAGCAGTCTTCAGTACTTCACCGGAGTGTAAACTGCATTCTCTGTTCAACCGCTTGCTGACTCAGGGGAAATAGCGCGATGCACCAATCCTCAGCTGACATTGCAATAAGTCCTTTGATGTGACCGTATAAGCTTTGGTCACCTTCTATTATGATGAACAGATTAAAAATTGATGGATTGTCACCTTCGTTGAAGTCGGCAGAGATTTCAACAAGAAAACAGGAGGTAACTTGAGTATATATCCCCAGCTGATAAACAGGTGATGGCAGATTGACAACAATTTCACACCTCACTCTAATTTTCTTTTCAAAGGTTGATGTTGCTAATTTTTCACATTGCCATGGGTAACATTGTTGTTGCATCATCCATTTGAATCCGTCCAACACTCCTGATTACACCTTTTAAAACTCAGAATTTTAAATTCAGTAACTCATGGTGTTGTGTCCAATTCTGGGAACTCGACAGATATTTGGTTCTTGTAAAGAGGGATGAGGCGATTCGCCAAAGTGGTGCCAGAGATGAGGGACTTGAAATTTCTTTTCGACAAAGTCCCTCACGAGGGACTGAGTTGAAATTGAAACTCCTGGGAATGAAGGTTGACAATTGGCCTGGTTCAGAAGGTGGCAGGAGAATGGGGATGAGAAGAATATCAGCCATGATTGAATGGAGGAGCCATTCAATCTCCAATGGAGGACTTGATGGGCCGAGTGGCCTAATTCTGCTACTATGTCTCATGGTCTTTAGAACATAGAACATAGAACATTACAGTGCAGTACAGGCCCTTCGGCCCTCGATGTTGCGCCGACCTGTGAAACGAATCTAAAGCCCATCTAACCTACACTATTCCAATATCATCCATATGTTTATCCAATGACCCTTTAAATGCCCTTAATGTTGGTGAGTCCACTACTGTTGCAGGCAGGGCATTCCACCCCCTTACTACTCTCTGAGTAAAGAACCTACCTCTGACATCTGTCCTATATCTATCACCCCTCAATTTAAAGCTATGCCCCTCCTGCTAGCCTTGACCATCCGAGGGAAAAGGCTCTCACTGTCCACCCTATCTAATCCTCTGATCATCTTGTATGCCTCTATTAAGTCACCTCTTAACCTTCTTCTCTCTAACGAAAACAGTCTCAAGTCACTCAGCCTTTCCTCATAAGACCTTCCCACCATACCAGGCAACATCCTGGTAAATCTCCTCTGCACCCTTTCCAATGCTTCCACATCCTTCCTATAAAGTGGCGACCAGAACTGTACGCAATACTCCAAGTGCGGCCGCACCAGAGTTTTGTACAGCTGCAACATGACATCATGGTTCTGAAACTCAATCCCTCGACCAATAAAAGCTAACACACTGTACGCCTTCTTAACAACCCTATCAACCTGAGTGCCAACTTTCAGGGATCTATGCACATGGACACCAAGATCTCTCTGCTCATCCACACGACCAAGTATAAGAACAAAGAACAAAGAACAATACAGCACAGGAACAGGCCCTTCGGCCCTCCAAGCCCGCGCCACTCCCTGGTCCAAACTAGACCATTCTTTTGTATCCCTCCATTCCCACTCCGTTCATATGGCTATCTAGATAAGTCTTAAACGTTCCCAGTGTGTCTGCCTCCACCACCTTGCCTGGCAGCGCATTCCAGGCGCCCACCACCCTCTGTGTAAAATATGTCCTTCTGATATCTGTGTTAAACCTCCCCCCCTTCACCTTGAACCTATGACCCCTCATGAACGTCACCACCGACCTGGGGAAAAGCTTCCCACCGTTCACCCTATCTATGCCTTTCATAATTTTATACACCTCTATTAAGTCTACCCTCATCCTCCGTCTTTCCAGGGAGAACAACTCCAGTTTACCCAATCTCTCCTCATAACTAAGCCCCTTCATACCAGGCAACATCCTGGTAAACCTCCTCTGTACTCTCTCCAAAGCCTCCACGTCCTTCTGGTAGTGTGGCGACCAGAACTGGACGCAGTATTCCAAATGCGGCCGAACCAACGTTCTACACATCTGCAACATCAGACCCCAACTTTTATACTCTATGCCCCGTCCTATAAAGGCAAGCATGCCGTATGCCTTCTTCACCACCTTCTCCACCTGTGACGTCACCTACAAGGATCTGTGGACTTGCACACCCAGGTCCCTCTGCATATCTACACCCTTTATGGTTCTGCCATTTATGGTATAGCTCCTCCCTACATTATTTCTACCAAAGTGCATCACTTCGCATTCATCAGGATTGAACTCCATCTGCCATTTCTTTGCCCAAATTTCCAGCCTATCTATATCCTTCTGTAGCTTCTGACAATGCTCCTCACTATCTGCAAGTCCTGCCAATTTTGTGTCGTCCGCAAACTTACTGATCACCCCAGTTACACCTTCTTCCAGATCATTTATATAAAACACAAACAGCAGAGGTCCCAATACAGCGCCCTGCGGAACACCACTAGTCACAGCCTCCAGCCGGAAAAAGACCCTTCCACTACCACCCTCTGTCTTCTGTGACCAAGCCAGTTCTCCACCCATCTAGCCACCTCCCACTTTATCCCATGAGATCCAACCTTTTTCACCAGCCTCCCATGAGGGACTTTGTCAAACGCTTTACTAAAGTCCATATAGACGACATCCACGGCCCTTCCCTCGTCAACCATTCTAGTCACTTCTTCAAAAAACTCCACCAGGTTAGTGAGGCATGACCTCCCTCTCACAAAACCATGCTGACTATCGTTATTGAGTTTATTCCTTTCTAGATGCGCATACATCCTATCTCTAAGAATCTTCTCCAACAACTTCCCCACCACGGACGTCAAGCTCACTGGCCTATAATTACCCGGGTTATCCTTCCTATCCTTCTTAAATAACGGGACCACATTAGCTATCCTCCAATCCTCTGGGACCTCACCTGCATCCAGTGACAAGACAAAGATTTGCGTCAGAGGCCCAGCAATTTCATCTCTCGTCTCCCTGAGCAGCCTTGGATAGATTCCATCAGGCCCTGGGGATTTGTCAGTCTTTATATTCTCTAACAAACCTAACACTTCCTCCCTTGTAATGGAGATTTTCTCCAACAGTTCAACACTCCCCTCCGAGACACTCCCAGTCAACACATCCCTCTCCTTTGTGAATACCGACGCAAAGTATTCATTTAGGGTCTCCCCTACTTCTTTGGGCTCCAAGCATAATTCCCCACTTTTGCCCCTGAGAGGTCCGATTTTTTCCCTGACAACCCTTTTGTTCCTAACATATGAATAAAATGCCTTGGGATTCTCCTTAATCCTGTCTGCCAAGGACATTTCGTGACCCCTTTTTGCCCTTCTAATTTTCCGTTTGAGTTCTTTTGTTCCTAACGTATGAATAAAATGCCTTGGGATTCTCCTTAATCCTGTCTGCCAAGGACGTTTCGTGACCCCTTTTTGCCCTTCTAATTCCCCGTTTGAGTTCTTTCCTACTTTCTTTGTATTCCTCCAGAGCTCACTCCGTTTTTAGCTGCCTGGACCTAACATACGCCTCTCTTTTCTTTTTGACCATTCCCTCAATTTCCCTGGTTATCCACGGTTCTCGAATCCTACCCTTCCTATCCTTCTTTTTTACAGGCACATGCCTGTCCTGCAGCCCTAACAACTGTTCCTTAAAAGACTCCCACATGCCAGATGTGAATTTACCCTCAAACAGCCTCTCCCAATCAAGAGCTGCCAATTTCTGTCTAATCCCACTAAAGTTAGCCTTCCCCCAATCCAACACCTTACCCTTGGGACACCACTCATCCTTTTCCATCACTATCCTAAAGCTAACAGAATTGTGGTCACTATTTGTCACATGTTCCCCTACCGAAACTTTGAAGACCTGACCAGGCTCATTCCCCAGGACTAGGTCCAGTATAGCCCCCTCTCTAGTCGGGCTATCTACATATTGTTCCAAAGAACCCTCCTGTACGCATTTTACAAATTCCTCCCCATTCAGAGTCCCAGCTCTCAGCGATTTCCAGTCGATACCAGGGAAATCGAAGTCTCCCACTATAACAACCCTATTTTTCCTGCACCTATCCAGTATCTCCTGACATATCCATTCTTCCACTTCCTTTGGGCTGTTGGGGGGCCTGTAGTATACCCCCAACATAGTGACTGCGCCCTTCCTGTTTCTAAGCTCCACCCAGAGTGACTCGTTACATGACCCCTCTGAATTGTCCTCCCTCTGCACCGCTGTAATATGCTCTCCAACTAATACTGCTACTCCCCCACCTCTTTTGGCCCCTCCTCTGTCTCGCCTAAAACACTTGTACCCCGGAATATTCAGCTGCCAGTCCTGTCCCTCTTTCAACCAAGTCTCTGTCACTGCAACCACATCCAAATTCCTCGTGAACATTAAGGCCCTAAGTTCGTCTGTCTTACCTGCTACACTCCTTGCATTGAAGTATAAGCACTCCAGACCTCCAGGCCCAGTGAGGTCATCCTCCCCCAGAGTGCTCTTCTTCTTTGCCAGCCTTGTCCCAGCCCCAAGCTCGTCCCCAGCCTCTATACTTGTAGACCTAATATTTTGATCCCCACCCCCCTGCCATACTAGTTTAAACCTCCCCGAACTGCACTAGCAAAACTCCCAGCCAGGATATTCGTGCCCTTCCAACTTAGTTGTGACCCGTCCTTCTTGTACAGGTGCCATCCTCTCCTGAAAACTTCCCATTGATCTAGGAAAATGAAGCCCTCTCTCCTGGACCAGTCCTTTAGCCAAGCATTCAATTGTACTAACTCCCTATTCTTAGCCTCACTGGCACGAGGCATTGGGAGCAGCCCAGAGATGGCCACCCTGGAGGCCCTACTTTTTAGTCTATTTCCCAACTCCCTGAATTGCTCTCGTAGGATCCCCCTGCTCTTCCTATCTACGTCATTTGCACCAGTGTGTACAATGACATCCGTTTCTTTATCTTCCCCATTTAAGATGCCTCCTATCCGCTCGGTGACATCCATTACCCCAGCACCAGCTAGGCAGACTACCATCCTGGAGTCCCGTTTGCACCCACAGAATCACCTGTCCGTGCCTCTAACCAACGCATCCCCCACCACTATTGCTCTCCTAACCCCTCTCTTTCCTTTCCGGGCCATAGAGCCTGACTCTGTGCCAGTGACCTGGTCACTGTGGCTTACCCCTGGAGAGTCATCCTCCTCCACACTATCCAAAACAATATACTTGTTTTGGAGTGGGGCAACCACAGGTGACCCCTCCACTAATTGCTCACTCCCCTCCCCTCTCACACCTGTCACCGAGCCCTTCCTATTATGAGAGACAGCCATTGGAGTACTCTCTGGTACGTTACCCTTCTGACCTTTACTCCTCCTAACTGTGACCCACGTGCCTTCCTCCCGATGCCCCGGTGTAACTAGTTCCCTATAACTCTTGTCAATTATTCTCTCATTCTCCCTGACTAGACCAAGGTCAGCAATCTGCAGCTCCAGTTCCGTGACGCGGTCCCTCAGGAGCTGCAGTTCCACGCACCTGGCGCAAATGTAGTCCTCCGGGAGGCTAGGTGTTTCCAGGAACTCCCACATCCCACACCGGAAGCACCGAACTGGCCTATCACTCATAGTTACCCTTATCCTATATAGGTTTGGATAAAAATAACTTACCTTGACTCGCCCTTTCTGCCTAAGCCCTGTGAGCCAAAGCCCTGACAGCTTTTACTCAGCTTCTCACTCACTCCCCTGCCCGCTCCCGACGCTGCCCGTTGTATACTGCAGCCTACCTTTTATACTTTGCGCGCTTAAAAAACCCTTCCCAGACTTCTTAGCAGCCCACTTCCGGTTTTCACTTTAAACTTAAGTAAAATACTCCTACAAAAGTAAAGGCCAAAAAAAAACACACACTAACTGACTAATTAAATAAATAAATAATTCAATCAATCTCTCACCAGCACTCCTGCCTCCAATCACTCATTCTACCATTAGCCCAGTACTCTGTATTCCTGTTACTCCTTCCAAAGTGAATCACCTCACACTTTTCCGCATTAAACTCCATTTGCCACCTCTCAGCCCAGCTCTGCAGCTTTTCTATGTCCCTCTGTAACCTGCAACATCCTTCCGCACTGTCCATAACTCCACCGACTTTAGTGTCATCCACAAATTTACTAACCCATCCTTTTACGCCCTCATCAAGGTCATTTATAAAAATGACAAACAGCAGTGGCCCCAAAACAGATCCTTACGGTATACCACTAGTAACTGAACTCCAGGATGAACATTTCCCATCAACCACCACCCTCTGTCTACAATTTCTGATCCAAACCGCAAAATTACCCTCAATCCAATGCCTCCGTATTTTCTGCAATAGCTTACCGTGGGGAACCTTATCAAACACTTTACTGAAATCCATATACACCACATCAACTGCTTTACCCTCATTCACCTCTTTGGTCACCTTCTCAAAGAACTCAATAAGGTTTGTGAGGCACGACCTACCTTTCACAAAACCGTGTTGACTATCCCTAATCAAATTGTTCCTTTCTAGATGATTATAAATCCTATCTCTTATAATCCTTTCCAAAACTTTGCCCACAACAGAAGTAAGGCTCACTGGTCTATAATTACCAGGGTTGTCTCTACTCCCCTTCTTGAACAAGGGGACAACATTTGCTATCCTCCAGCCTTCTGGCACTGTTCCTGTAGACAATGACGACATAAAGATCAAAGCCAAAGGCTCTGCAATCTCCTCCCTAGCTTCCCAGAGAATCCTAGGATAAATCCCATCTGGCCCAGGGGACTTATCTATTTTCACACTTTCCAGAATTGCTAACACCTCCTCCTTATGAACCTCAATGCCGTCTAGTCTAATAGCCTGTATCTCAGTATTCTCTTCGACAACTTGTTTTTTTCCTGTGTGAATACTGACAAAAAATATTCATTGAGCGCCTCTCCTATCTCTTCGGACTCCACGCACAACTTCCCACGACTGTCCTTGACTGGCCCTAACCTTACCCTAGTCATTCTTTTATTCCTGACATACCTATAGAAAGCTTTAGGGTTTTCCTTGATCCTACCTGCCAAAGACTTCTCATGTCCCCTCCTGGCTCTTCTTAGCTCTCTCTTTAGGTCCTTCCTGGCTAACTTGTAACTCTCAAGCGCCCTAACTGAGCCTTCACATCTCATCTTTACATAAGTCTCCTTCTTCCTCTTCACAAGAGATTCGACTTCTTTAGTAAACCACGGTTCCCTCGCTCGACCACTTCCTCCCTGCCTGACAGGTACATACTTATCAAGGACACGCAGTAGCTGTTCCGTGAACAAGCTCCACATTTCAATTGTGCCCATCCCCTGCAGATTTCTTCCCCATCCTATGCATCCTAAATCTCGCCTCATCGCATCATAATTTCCTTTCCCCCAGCTATAACACTTGCCCTGCGGTATATAGAAGATGACTGAGCGAAAGGAGACAGAGAATAGGGATAATGGGCAGGGACTCTAACTGGAAAAATGCGACTGGTATAAAGTTTATTTATTAGTTACAAGTTGGCTTACATTAACACTTCAATGAAGTTACTGTGAAAATCCCCCAGTCACCACACTCCAGAACCTGTTCGGGTACACTGAGGGAGAATTTAGCATGGCCATTGCACCTAACCAGCACGTCCTTCTGACTGTGGGAGGAAACCAGAGTATCTGGAGGAAATAAATGCCAACACAGGGGGACGTGCAGACTCTGCGTAAACAGTGACTCAAGTTGGGAATCGAACCCCGGTCCCTTGCACTGTGAGGCAGCAGTGCTAACCACAATGCCACACCCAAAGCGTATCTCACAGCATATCTATTCATGACATTTAGGTGAGATTGGGAGTTACAATTACAAGTTTGTTCTGACATATAGAAAGATGGAATTGTTAGCGGCATGAATAGAAGTATGAAGTTAAAAAGAGATATTAATAAACTAAGTGATTAGGCCAAACCGTCACAAATGGATTTCAGTGGACTGGATTCTCCAATCCCGGTCACTCCCCCCCCTCCCCACTGCTGCAAGTGAGAACGGAGAATTTGACACTCAGCCAAATCTTCATTCACTGCAGCGGCATCAGAGGATCCCAGCCACGGGCAAGGTCAGGGAATCCCAGCCATGGCTGAGATTGGAGAATCCCAGCCGCAGACGAGGTCGGGGATTTCCGGCGATTATCATTGATACTTAAAGGGAAGACAAGCTACCCTGGTGAAAAAAACATTGGAATTCTTTAGTGCCTAAAAGATTAAAAAACAAACAAGAGCATCAAAAATAAAAACATGGGGTGGCATTTCACAGCCTCGTTCGACCCGGAACCATAAAATCCCGCCCCCCCCCGAGGGTAATGGACCTGTCCATGGCCTGCCCCTCGCTCATTCCGAATCCCATGCCTGGCAAGACGGTAAAATTCCAGCCATGGACTCAAAACGTTAACTCAGATTTTTTTTCTCTCAACAGATGCTGCCAGACCTGTTGAATTTTTCCAGCATTTTCTGTTTTTAGTTCAGATTTCCAGCAGCTGCAATATTTTGCTTTTGTTTTAATAACATTGAAATCATGTATACAGGTACAGCCAGGCGTGTGCACATGTACAGTCAGGCATGTCAACATGTATAATAAAGCATGTGTACATGTACATTCAGGCATGTACACACGTACAGTCAGGCACGTAAACATGTACGTGGAAAGCTCGTAATCTTTATCTAGATGCACAAATTTAACTAGTCTAGAGCTGGTGCGTCCATGTGCTAAGTGGACCATTAAGGTATTTTTTTCACTGCCACAGATCACTGTAAATATTTAATGAAAATCAAGAATTTTCTATTTGCATTATGCAAGGTAATTGTATGTGACATCCCTCTGCCTATCAAATAAATGTAACACAACTCGGCCGTGTTATTATTTCTGCTTAGTATTCAGACTCACTTGAACCCATCTTCACCCACTCTCTCACGCACTCATTGTCTATTTTCACACAAGAGCTGCATTTGCAGCAGTTTTAGTCTGAGAAAAGTAGGTTTCAGAAAGCTGTATTGTTGCATTTACAATATGGCAGCCCTGTTTCTGATTCAATTAAATGAATTGAAATTTGAACAAGATGAAGTGAAGAAAAGGATTGAAATTGACAGCTGGATTCACATCGTTCACTGACCTTCAGGGACGGAGAGCTCCGGACCACCGAGGGACAAGCTTCACTGCGACAGTGGTACAAGAGAGTGCGGGGTGGCGGCCTTCATTCACCTTTGGTCAACGGAGAGCTCCGGAACTCCAAGTAACATGCTTCGCTATGGGGCATTCTAGGACGAGAGGTCATAGTCATAGGATAAGGGGTAGCAAATTTAGAACAGAGTTGAAGAGAAACTATTTCTCCCACAGGGTTGTGAATCTGTGGAATTCGCTGCCCCAAAGTGCGGTGGATGCTGGGACAGTGAGTAAATTTAAGGAGGAGTTAGACAGATTTTTAATTGGTAATGTGTTGAAGGGTTATGGGGAAAAGACAGGAAAATGGGGATAAGGAGCATATCAGCCATGATTGAATGGCGGAGCAGACTCGATGGGCCAAATGGCCTAATTCTGCTCCTATATCTTATGAATTTATGAACTAATGAACACTGGGACAGCGAGACAAGAGAGTGTGGGGTTGAGGCCTTCACTCACCTTTGGGCAGCGGAAAGCTCCTGACCTGTGAGGGACATGTTTAACCAAGACAGCGATACAAGAGAGGGTGGGGTTGAGGCCTTCACTCGCCTTTGGGCAGTGGAAAGCTCCTGGCCTGCAAGGGACATGTTTCACCGGAACAGCCACTGTTCAGAACACATGCTGAGTTTGAAAATAATCCAAGAGCAATGTCACAGGTAGAACATAGAAACCCTACAGTGCAGAAAGAGGCCATTTGGCCCATCGAGTCTGCACCGATCACAATCCCACCCAGGCCGTACCCCTATATCCTTACATATTTCCCTGTTAATCCCTCTAACCTACGCATCTCAGGACACTAAGGGGCATTTTTTAGCATGGCCAATCAACCTAACCCGCACATCTTTGGACTGTTGGAGGAAACCGGAGCACCCGGAGGAATCTCACGCAGACACGAGGAGAATGTGCAAACTCCACACAGACAGTGACCCAAGCCGGGAATCGAACCCAGGTCCCTGGAGCTGTGAAGCAGCAGTGCTAACCACTGTGCTACCGTGCCGCCCTTAGGTAAGCGGTAAACTGATTGGTTGAAGAGAAACTGACATTAGGGACTGTGTTTAAATAGCTGAAGCTAAAAGAAATGTATTATTCATTGGGAAATGTAGCGTTTATTATCTCTATGACATGAACCAAAGTCACAATGATCTGCAACCTGCTTCAATCTTGCTGCCAACACTGAAATGCTATCTCCCAGGGTGCTCCCCATCGAGCTAAACTTATACCTTTGCAGTGTTATCCAGGCTTTAGGGTGGCTTTGTTAGCTCAACAAGCCTGCAAATGTCCTTGTGTCGGGAGCATCTGGGATGTTAAAGTTCAGATCAAGTTACATGTCTGAGTCCCACATGCAGTATCTTATCCTCTCCCCAATTCCATTAGCCCTGGAAACTATTCCAAACATTCCACATACTGTACCCAGTTCTCAGTCGTCGTGTCGAAGGCTTCTAACTTCCCAAAGAGAGGCATGCCTGCTTGCTCTTTTCCAAGCTTGGACCAATCTGATTCACTCTGGAGTTTTGCAATGACATTCTCTGTGAATTGCTCACTGGAAATGGAGTCACTCTGATTTACCTTGTCGCCAGTGTAGTAATTGCAAGGATTGGCGACCACCAGCTAGTTTAACAAACTCTAATGGTTTATTTTCAAATAGGAAACGACACAGAGTACTTTCCTGATGTTGATATTTCCAGCTCCAGGATCGGCTCCCGCAAAAACACACACTCTGCCTCAAGATCCCAGCATCCATTCCCCATTGGGCAATCGGGTCACATGACCCTGCTGATGTATAAAGGGGTCAGCTGCATGACCTAGGACACAGAAGGTCTCAAGAGGGGAGGCTGTGGGAGATTAGAAGGGTCATAACATAGTTTGCTACATCACAAAATTGTTACCCCAGCAGGATGGCTGAGTGTAGCCAGTAAATGGAACAGCAACTGCCTCCTGGTGCGAGTCTGGATTTAACTACTAACATTTCCTACGGATCAGGAAACTCATATATCCACGTTATCGCAAAATTGGGGTTAACAATGAGACTCACAGCCCCTTTGGGATGTTTTACTCTGTTAACAATGGTATATCACTACAAATCTTTGAACATGCCCCTGTCTACATCAATGGGGATAAAGTAGAAAGGGTCGGGAGCTTCAAGTTTTTAGGTGTCCAGGTCACCAACAACCTGTCCTGGTCCCCCCCATGCTGACACTATAGTTAAGAAAGCCCCACCAACGTCTCTACTTTCTCAGCAGACGATGGAAATTTGGCATGTCAGCTACGACTCTCACCAACTTTTATAGATGCACCATAGAAAGCATTCTTTCTGGTTGTATCACAGCTTGGTATGGCTCCTGCTCTGCCCAAGACCGCAAGAAACTACAAAAGGTTGTGAATGTAGCCCAATCCATCACACAAACCAGCCTCCCACCATTGATTCTATCTACACTTCCCGCTGCCTTGGCAAAGCAGCCAGACATTCTCTATTCCACCTTCTCCTGTTGGGAAAAGGATACAAAAGTCTGAGGCCACATACCAACCGACTCAAGAACAGCTTCTTCCCTACTTCCATCAGACTTTTGAATGGACCTACCTCATATTAAGTTGATCTTTCTCTACATCCTAGTTATGACTGTAACACTACATTCTGCACCCTCTCGTTTCCTTCTCTATGTACGGAATGCTTTGTCTGTATAGCGCGCAAGAAACAATACTTTTCACTGTATATTAATACATGTGACAATAATAAATCAAATCAAATAATAAATCAAATCAAATAATAAATCAAATCAAAATTGTAACAATAGTCCAACCCACAACTAATGTTTCATATATCGAGAAGCATTTTGAACAATGTGCATTTGCCATGTAGCTGATGAACTATGGTCTAATGCAAAATGACCAAGGAAAAAAAGAATACTACTATGGCCTGATGGGAAATATGGTTAACTTCAGAGCTAAGAACTTTGAACTCCAGGCTGTGATTATGTGACAAGAAGAAGAGGTCTTATTTTTACTTGCAACAAATGTCTTGTTGGAAGAAATAATGTAGGGGGGAGTTATACAATAAATGGCAGAGCCATCAAGAGTTGAGAAACACAGAGGGACCTAGGTGTGCAAGTCCACAAATCCGCAACGCAGGTGGAGAAGGTGGTGAAGAAGGCATATGGTATGCTTGCCTTTCTAGGACGGGGTATAGAGTATAAAAGCTGGAGTCTGATGATGCAGCTGTATAGATCGCTGGTTAGGCCACATTTGGAGTACTGCATCCAATTCTGGTCGCCGCACTACCAGAAGGACGTGGAGGCGTTAGAGAGAGTGCAGAGAAGGTTTACCAGGATGTTGCCTGGTATGGAGGGTCTTAGCTATGAGGAGAGATTAGGTAAACTGGGGTTGTTCTCCCTGGAAAGACGGAGAATGAGGGGAGATCTAATAGAGGTGTACAAGATTATGAAGGGTATAGATAGGGTGAACAGTGGAAAGCTTTTTCCCAGATCAGAAGTGACGTTCACGAGGGGTCACAGGCTCAAGGTGAGAGGGGCGAAGTATAACTCAGATATTAGAGGGATGTTTTTTACACAGAGGGTGGTGGGGGCCTGGAATGCGCTGCCAAGTCGGGTGGTGGAGACAGACATGCTGACATCGTTTAAACCTTACCTGGATAGTCACATGAGCAGCCTGGGAATGGAGGGATACAAACGATTGGTCCAGTTGGAAGAAGGAGCGGCACAGGCTTGGAGGGCCGAAGGGCCTGTTTCCTGTGCTGTACTGTTCTTTGTTCTTTGTCTTTGACTTTACAGTGGACAATAAAGTCAGCAGGATACTAGACAATAGGTGTATTTTGACCACGGTGGATTATCAGGATGGGAACAACACATATCCCTGATAATAAACACATCCTAATTGATCAAATGGACAGAAACTAGATACAAAATGGAGTCAGAAAGACTGAGGACAACTGGCTCTAAGGTGAGGCAGCCTGCAATAAACGAATTTGAATGATAGACTGTGGTCAATGCCCACGTGTAGGGATACAAGTTTATCAGCCAGGCTCAGAGGATAAATACTGAAGTTTTGAAAAACAAAATTGAAAGAGTAACAGAAGTAAGAAAAAGAAGGAAACCTCAAGCTTGAAGCTGGATGAAGTCTGATTCCTCGCTATGACTGGCCAGCATGAGTGGGTTGTGACGCCCCTGCAGGTCCATTAGTTAAGTATAAATAGTTAAACTCTATATTTATAAACTTATTATTATAGATTCGTAGAGGAATAGAAACATTTACTTGTGAGAAAATCAGTCTTGTAGCAGTCATAAGTATTTCAGGCTTTTTCTTTTACATTTTCTGAATGAAGACGTGATTTGATTTAAAGATACACTTTCTGTGTCTATCAATTAACTGGGGCCAAGGTCTCGGTTAACAGCCACAACCTCTCTTGCTAGCAGTAACAGTATTGCCATCTTAATACAATACGCATTCACATCTCATACAAAATGTACAACTTCTCTAATGTGTAAATCTGGTGAAGTTGCTACAAGATGATGGATTCGAATGTTCATGAAAATGTCTCTGGATATTTTTGTCGCATGACTGTCAAAGCACCCAATAGATGCCAGGGAAATGTTTCAATGAAAGCATCTCAGGGCATATATTTTCCACTTAGTACAGGATTATACACTAAATAATTAATACCTATCTATTAATAATAAACTAAATCCTTGTTACATTTTTCATTTGACTCAGTGTGAAGAGAGTCATGACGCCATCTCTCAGCATCCTTAATAATATAATATTGTGCAATCTGTTAAGAGATCAAGCATATCATTCTGTAAGGCTAAATAAGTTCATAATAATTTTATAACTCTTTTCGTCAACATCCACCTATATAAACATTTGTAAAGTTGTCTCTGGGGCACCATTGATCTACATTTAGACTAAAATTCATTGATATTTTCATTTCAGCATGCTTTTAAAAATGACTTTATTCATTAGTGTCATGTCTACACTCTAATTATCCATTAATTCTACTCGGAAAGATTAGCACGAAGATATTCTCATCAATGATACAATTTATTTCCACATCTCTCATTTGTCCCCCTGCAACTTCCCATCCTTCTTCGATGGATCTTTTGTCATCTTTTGACATTTTTTGCCTAGTTTCTGAGATGGGATTCACGTCTCTCCTGTCTGTAAAAATGCTTCCAGAAAACCTCACTATCCCCCATCCCTCGATTCCCCTCAAACACTCTCAGAGCTCAATGATGTTCAAGTCTGACCGAGTGAGGCAGCACTGCCCTATCACAGGAAACTCTTCAAAATTCTCACTCTCTTGCGCAGGTACAATAAAGGGAATGTGCCCTGATGGGCAATTCTCTCACCAAAAGAGAAAACGCTGGTAAATCTCAGCAGGTCTGCAGCATCCATAAGGAGAGAAAAAAGAGCAGACGTTTCGAGTCCAGGTGACCCTTTGTCAAAGCTAAAAGGCATAGAAAGTGGGAGATATTTATACTGCAGGGGGAGGGAATGAAAGATGAGTCATAGCCACAGAAACCAGGGGGAAAGGCTGCTAATGGCAGTCCAGGTGTGAATGACCAAACAGCAGAGAAGCTGAAACCAGAGGGTAAGCTGTGACAGGTGAAGATGTGGGGGGAGGGCAGAGATGGATGTGTGGCAATCCTCCCACCTCTGCCTATTAAACCTTCTCTCTCTCTCTCTCTCTCTCGAAGAGTTTTCCATATTTCTCATCTTCATTGAAACTACATTAGAATATTCCATTCTCCGCACAGAGTGCCAACTGAGGTGAGAAACATGATGTGGAGATGTCGGCGTTGGACTGGGGTAAGCACAGTAATTAGTCTCACAGCACCAGTTTTCAGAGCGCTGCTCACAGATAACCACTCCATCTGACGAAGGGGCAGTGCTCCGAAAGCTTATGGTATTTGCTATCAAATAAACCTGTTGGACTTTAACCTGGTGTTTTGTCTCCAGACAGGACAGCCAGTGAGACTCTGCAGGTCCAGGCAAGCTGTGGGGATTACAGGTAGTGTGACATGAACCCAATATCCTGGTTGAGGCTGTCCTCATGTGTGTGGAACTTGGCTATCAGTTTCTGCTCAGCGACTCAGCGGGCACGGGCATTCGGCCTCTGATATTTGGGTAAGCGTTCTCCAAGGCGGCCTTCACAACACACGACGGCTCAGAGTCACTGAGCAAGAAACTGATCGCCATTCACATACTCCACCTCCCCCTCCACATACCCCACCTCCCCCCTTCCTCCCCCCTCCACATACCCACCTCCCCCTTCCACATACCCCACCATCCCCCCTCCACATACCCCACCTCCCCCCTTCCACATACCCCACCTCCCCCTTCCCCCACCCCCCTCCATCCCCCCACCTCCCCTCCAATACCCCCCCACATACCCCACCTCCCCCTCCACATACCCCACCTCCCCTCCACATACCCCACCTCCCCCTCCACATACCCCACCTCCCCCTCCACATACCCCACCTCCCCCTCCACATACCCCACCTCCCCCCTTCCACATACCCCACCTCCCCCTTCCACATACCCCACCTCCCCCCTTCCACATACCCACCTCCCCCCTTCCACATACCCCACCTCCCCCCTTCCACATACCCCACCTCCCCCCTTCACATACCCCACCTCCCTCCCCCTTTCCACATCCCCCCTCCCAACCCCCTACCACCACCTCCCTCTACATACCCACATCCCCCTCCACGTACCCCACCTCCCCTCCACATACCCCACCTCCCCCACCACATACCCCACCTCCCCCACCACATACCACACATCCCCTCCACGTACCCCACCTCCCCCCTCCACATACCTCACCTCCCCCCTTCCACATACCCCACATTCACCCCCTCCACATACCTCACCTCACCCCTTCCACATACCCCACATCCCCCTCACATACCCCACCTCCCCCTTCCACATACCCCACCTCCCCCCTTCCACATACCCCACCTCCCCCCTTCCACATACCCCACCTCCCCCCTTCCACATACCCCACCTCCCCCCTTCCACATACCCCACCTCCCCCCTCCAACGTACCCCAACCTCCCCCCCCCTCCACATACCCCACCTCCCCCCTCCTCCCCCTCCACGTACCCCACCTCCCCCTCCACATACCTCACCTCCCCCTTCCACATACCCCACATCCCCCTCCACATACCTCACCTCCCCCCTTCCACATACCCCACATCCCCCTCCACATACCCCACCTCCCCCTTCCACATACCCCACCTCCCCCTTCCACATACCCCACCTCCCCCCTTCCACATACCCCACCTCCCCCCTTCCACATACCCCACCTCCCCCCTTCCACATACCCCACCTCCCCCCTCCACGTACCCCACCTCCCCCCCCTCCACATACCCCACCTCCCCCTCCACATACCCCACCTCCCCCTCCACATACCCCACCTCCCCCCTCCACATACCCCACCTCCCCCTTCCACATACCCCACCTCCCCCTCCACATACCCCACCTCCCCCTCCACATACCCCACCTCCCCCCTCCACATACCCCACATCCCCCCTTCCACATACCCCACCTCCCCCTCCACATACCCCACCTCCCCCCTCCACATACCCCACCTCCCCCCTTCCACATACCCCACCTCCCCCTCCACATACCCCACCTCCCCCCTCCACATACCCCACCTCCCCCTCCACATACCCCACCTCCCCCTCCACATACTCCCCCTCCCCCCCTCCACATACCCCACCTCCCCCCCTCCACATACCCCACCTCCCCCTCCACATACCCCACCTCCCCCCTCCACATACCCCACCTCCCCCCCTCCACATACCCCACCTCCCCCCTTCCACATACTCCCCCTTCCACATACCACACCTCTCCCCCTCCCGAGACGGCATGTCCCAATGCTGCACAATATAAAACAAAACATGAAATAGCCACATGAGGAGATAAGTGTTCAAATGACCGAAAGCTCGCTTATAGAGGTCTGTTTAAAGGAGTGTCTTAATGGAGGGAAGTGAGGTGGAGAGGCAGTGGAGAGGAAGAGAATTTCGGAGCTTAGGACCCAAGCAACGGAAGGTACGGCAGCCAATGGAGGATCAAATTAAATCAGGGGAGGGTTAGAAGGGTGTGGATATCCTGGACGGTCGCGGGGTTGGAGGTGATTACACAGCTACACAGGGGAAAGACCTCAGAGAGAATTTATAAACCGATATGCTGTTTGACTAGGAGACAATACAGGTTAACAAATACAGAGATGATCGGAGAATGGATTTGCTGTGAGTTTGAATCTGGAAGTTTTGGATGGCCTCAGGTTTACAGAGGGTAGAATGTGAGAGAGCAGCCAGGAGAGCATGTGGATCCTTGGGCCTTGTGCAGCCAGTTCCACATTCCACCATTGGCAGTTTCGAATAATATTCCACTGTATCTGGTTAGGATTTTCTTGCTATAACCATGGCAACATTAACAATACAATTCCTTCCTTTAACAGAATGTGCCACAAAATAATGGCAACTTCTGTCCACCAAGCCATCACCGACATCCAAATAATTCTCATTGTGATGCTGTAAGTACAGAGCACGAGGTGAGTCCAGGGTAAATGCCAGAGCCAGACTGCCAGTGGCTGGCTGAGTGAGTGAAGGAGTTAGATGTGGGTGGGTAGCAGAGGAGAAAAGAGCATAGGGGAGACCACCGGGGCCCGGCTAAAGGGCAAAGCATGAGATTGAAGATATGCTTCCGATGGGAACAGGGTGCCTACAAGGGGGGGGTCTCCCCGCTGACCTGACATCGGCCTATGTAGTTAAGCTGCTAGGACACCCACTTGGTATGGCTAAAGTATCAGTGGGGATGGCATTAGGTCCTTACCTGGCCATTAATTGGCCACTTGAGGTTCCAGTAGTTCAAGGGTGATCAGGCCACATGATGCAGTCACTGTCCTCCTGTCACTATCCTCCTGTCACTATCCCCCTGTCACTATCCCCCTGTCACTATCCCCCTGTCACTATCCCCCTGTCACTATCCTCCTGTCACTATCCCCCTGTCACTATCCCCCTGTCACTATCCTCCTGTCACTATCCTCCTGTCACTATCCTCCTGTCACTATCCCCCTGTCACTATCCCCCTGTCACTATCCCCCTGTCACTATCCTCCTGTCACTATCCCGCTGTCACTATCCCCCTGTCACTATCCCCCTGTCACTATCCTCCTGTCACTATCCTCCTGTCACTATCCCCCTGTCACTATCCCCCTGTCACTATCCCCCTGTCACTATCCTCCTGTCACTATCCCCCTGTCACTATCCCCCTGTCACTATCCCCCTGTCACTATCCTCCTGTCACTATCCCCCTGTCACTATCCTCCTGTCACTATCCCCCTGTCACTATCCCCCTGTCACTATCCCCCTGTCACTATCCCCCTGTCACTATCCTCCTGTCACTATCCTCCTGTCACTATCCTCCTGTCACTATCCTCCTGTCACTATCCCCCTGTCACTATCCTCCTGTCACTATCCTCCTGTCACTATCCTCCTGTCACTATCCTCCTGTCACTATCCCCCTGTCACTATCCTCCTGTCACTATCCCCCTGTCACTATCCCCCTGTCACTATCCCCCTGTCACTATCCCCCTGTCACTATCCTCCTGTCACTATCCCCCTGTCACTATCCCCCTGTCACTATCCCCCTGTCACTATCCTCCTGTCACTATCCCCCTGTCACTATCCTCCTGTCACTATCCTCCTGTCACTATCCTCCTGTCACTATCCTCCTGTCACTATCCCCCTTTCACTATCCCCCTGTCACTGTCCTCCTGTCACTATCCTCCTGTCACTATCCCCCTGTCACTATCCTCCTGTCACTATCCTCCTGTCACTATCCCCCTGTCACTATCCCCCTGTCACTATCCCCCTGTCACTATCCCCCTGTCACTATCCCCCTGTCACTATCCCCCTGTCAGTATCCTCCGGTCACTATCCCCCTGTCACTATCCTCCTGTCACTGTCCTCCTGTCACTATCCTCCTGTCACTATCCTCCTGTCACTATCCTCCTGTCACTATCCTCCTGTCACTATCCTCCTGTCACTGTCCTCCTGTCACTATCCTCCTGTCACTATCCTCCTGTCACTATCCTCCTGTCACTATCCTCCTGTCACTATCCCCCTGTCACTATCCCCCTGTCACTATCCTCCTGTCACTATCCTCCTGTCACTATCCTCCTGTCACTATCCTCCTGTCACTATCCCCCTGTCACTATCCTCCTGTCACTATCCTCCTGTCACTATCCTCCTGTCACTATCCTCCTGTCACTATCCTCCTGTCACCACCCTCCTGTGACTATCCTCCTGTCACTATCCCCCTGTCACTATCCTCCTGTCACTATCCTCCTGTCACTATCCTCCTGTCACTATCCTCCTGTCACTATCCCCCTGTCACTATCCTCCTGTCACTATCCCCCTGTCACTATCCCCCTGTCACTGTCCTCCTGTCACTATCCCCCTGTCACTATCCTCCTGTCACTATCCTCCTGTCACCACCCTCCTGTCACTATCCCCCTGTCACTATCCTCCTGTCACTATCCTCCTGTCACCACCCTCCTGTCACTATCCCCCTGTCACCATCCTCCTGTCACTGTCCCCCTGTCACTGTCCTCCTGTCACTATCCCCCTGTCACCATCCTCCTGTCACTGTCCCCCTGTCACTATCCTCCTGTCACTATCCTCCTGTCACTAACCTCCTGTCACTGTCCTCCTGTCACTATCCTCCTGTCACTATCCCCCTGTCACTATCCTCCTGTCACTATCCTCCTGTCACTATCCTCCTGTCACTATCCTCCTGTCACTATCCTCCTGTCACTATCCCCCTGTCACTATCCTCCTGTCACTATCCTCCTGTCACTATCCTCCTGTCACTATCCTCCTGTCACTATCCTCCTGTCACTATCCTCCTGTCACCACCCTCCTGTCACTATCCCCCTGTCACTATCCTCCTGTCACTATCCTCCTGTCACCACCCTCCTGTCACTATCCCCCTGTCACCATCCTCCTGTCACTGTCCCCCTGTCACTGTCCTCCTGTCACTCTCCCCCTGTCACTATCCTCCTGTCACTATCCTCCTGTCACTATCCTCCTGTCACCACCCTCCTGTCACCACCCTCCTGTCACTGTCCTCCTGTCACTATCCTCCTGTCACTATCCTCCTTTCACTATCCTCCTGTCACTATCCCCCTGTCACTATCCCCCTGTCACTATCCCCCTGTCACTGTCCTCCTGTCACTATCCTCCTTTCACTATCCTCCTGTCACTATCCTCCTGTCACTATCCCCCTGTCACTATCCCCCTGTCACTGTCCTCCTGTCACTATCCCCCTGTCACTATCCCCCTGTCACTATCCCCCTGTCACTATCCTCCTTTCACTATCCTCCTGTCACTATCCCCCTGTCACTATCCCCCTGTCACTATCCCCCTGTCACTGTCCTCCTGTCACTATCCTCCTTTCACTATCCTCCTGTCACTATCCTCCTGTCACTATCCCCCTGTCACTATCCCCCTGTCACTGTCCTCCTGTCACTATCCCCCTGTCACTATCCCCCTGTCACTATCCCCCTGTCACTATCCTCCTGTCACCACCCTCCTGTCACTATCCCCCTGTCACTATCCTCCTGTCACCACCCTCCTGTCACTATCCCCCTGTCACTATCCCCCTGTCACTATCCTCCTGTCACTATCCCCCTGTCACTATCCCCCTGTCACTATCCTCCTGTCACTATCCCCCTGTCACTGTCCTCCTGTCACTATCCCCCTGTCACTATCCTCCTGTCACTATCCCCCTGTCACTATCCTCCTGTCACTATCCTCCTGTCACTATCCTCCTGTCACTATCCTCCTGTCACTATCCCCCTGTCACTATCCTCCTGTCACTATCCTCCTGTCACTATCCTCCTGTCACTATCCTCCTGTCACCACCCTCCTGTCACTGTCCTCCTGTCACTATCCCCCTGTCACTATCCTCCTGTCACTATCCCCCTGTCACTATCCTCCTGTCACTATCCTCCTGTCACTATCCTCCTGTCACTATCCTCCTGTCACTATCCTCCTGTCACTATCCTCCTGTCACCATCCTCCTGTCACTATCCTCCTGTCACCACCCTCCTGTCACTATCCTCCTGTCACTATCCTCCTGTCACTATCCTCCTGTCACTGTCCTCCTGTCACTATCCCCCTGTGACTATCCTCCTGTCACTATCCTCCTGTCACTATCCTCCTGTCACTATCCTCCTGTCACTATCCTCCTGTCACTATCCTCCTGTCACTATCCTCCTGTCACTATCCTCCTGTCACTATCCTCCTGTCACTATCCTCCTGTCACTGTCCTCCTGTCACTATCCTCCTGTCACTATCCTCCTGTCACTATCCTCCTGTCACTATCCTCCTGTCACTATCCTCCTGTCACTATCCTCCTGTCACTATCCTCCTGTCACTATCCTCCTGTCACTATCCTCCTGTCACTATCCCCCTGTCACTATCCCCCTGTCACTGTCCTCCTGTCACTATCCTCCTGTCACTATCCCCCTGTCACTATCCTCCTGTCACTATCCTCCTGTCACTATCCTCCTGTCACTATCCTCCTGTCACTATCCTCCTGTCACTATCCTCCTGTCACTATCCCCCTGTCACTATCCCCCTGTCACTATCCCCCTGTCACTATCCCCCTGTCACTGTCCTCCTGTCACTATCCTCCTGTCACTATCCCCCTGTCACTATCCTCCTGTCACTATCCTCCTGTCACTATCCTCCTGTCACTATCCACCTGTCACTATCCTCCTGTCACTATCCCCCTGTCACTATCCCCCTGTCACTATCCCCCTGTCACTATCCTCCTGTCACTATCCCCCTGTCACTATCCTCCTGTCACTATCCTCCTGTCACTATCCCCCTGTCACTATCCCCCTGTCACTGTCCTCCTGTCACTATCCTCCTGTCACTATCCCCCTGTCACTATCCTCCTGTCACTATCCTCCTGTCACTATCCTCCTGTCACTATCCTCCTGTCACTATCCTCCTGTCACTATCCTCCTGTCACTATCCCCCTGTCACTATCCCCCTGTCACTATCCCCCTGTCACTATCCCCCTGTCACTGTCCTCCTGTCACTATCCTCCTGTCACTATCCCCCTGTCACTATCCTCCTGTCACTATCCTCCTGTCACTATCCTCCTGTCACTATCCTCCTGTCACTATCCACCTGTCACCACCCTCCTGTCACTATCCTCCTGTCACTATCCCCCTGTCACTATCCTCCTGTCACTATCCTCCTGTCACTATCCCCCGTCACTATCCTCCTGTCACTATCCTCCTGTCACTATCCTCCTGTCACTATCCTCCTGTCACTATCCTCCTGTCACTATCCTCCTGTCACTATCCTCCTGTCACTATCCTACTGTCACTATCCTCCTGTCACTATCCTCCTGTCACCACCCTCCTGTCACTGTCCTCCTGTCACTATCCCCCTGTCACTATCCTCCTGTCACTATCCTCCTGTCACTATCCTCCTGTCACTATCCTCCTGTCACTATCCCCCTGTCACTATCCTCCTGTCACTATCCTCCTGTCACCACCCTCCTGTCACTATCCCCCTGTCACTATCCTCCTGTCACTATCCTCCTGTCACTATCCTCCTGTCACTATCCTCCTGTCACTATCCTCCTGTCACTATCCCCCTGTCACTATCCCCCTGTCACTATCCTCCTGTCACTATCCTCCTGTCACTATCCTCCTGTCACTATCCTCCTGTCACTATCCTCCTGTCACTATCCTCCTGTCACTATCCTCCTGTCACTATCCCCCTGTCACTATCCTCCTGTCACTATCCTCCTGTCACTATCCTCCTGTCACTATCCCCCTGTCACTATCCCCCTGTCACTATCCTCCTGTCACCACCCTCCTGTCACTATCCCCCTGTCACTATCCCCCTGTCACTATCCTCCTGTCACCACCCTCCTGTCACTATCCCCCTGTCACTATCCTCCTGTCACCACCCTCCTGTCACTATCCCCCTGTCACTATCCTCCTGTCACCACCCTCCTGTCACTATCCCCCTGTCACTATCCCCCTGTCACTATCCTCCTGTCACTATCCCCCTGTCACTATCCCCCTGTCACTATCCTCCTGTCACTATCCCCCTGTCACTGTCCTCCTGTCACTATCCCCCTGTCACTATCCTCCTGTCACTATCCCCCTGTCACTA
Source organism: Mustelus asterias (assembly GCF_964213995.1). Taxonomy (NCBI): domain Eukaryota; kingdom Metazoa; phylum Chordata; class Chondrichthyes; order Carcharhiniformes; family Triakidae; genus Mustelus; species Mustelus asterias. Next base: position 5,520,743 of record NC_135816.1, on the reverse strand, counting down.
TCCTCCTGTCACTATCCTCCTGTCACTATCCTCCTGTCACTATCCTCCTGTCACTATCCCCCTGTCACTATCCTCCTGTCACTATCCTCCTGTCACTATCCTCCTGTCACTATCCTCCTGTCACCACCCTCCTGTCACTGTCCTCCTGTCACTATCCCCCTGTCACTATCCTCCTGTCACTATCCCCCTGTCACTATCCTCCTGTCACTATCCTCCTGTCACTATCCTCCTGTCACTATCCTCCTGTCACTATCCTCCTGTCACTATCCTCCTGTCACCATCCTCCTGTCACTATCCTCCTGTCACCACCCTCCTGTCACTATCCTCCTGTCACTATCCTCCTGTCACTATCCTCCTGTCACTGTCCTCCTGTCACTATCCCCCTGTGACTATCCTCCTGTCACTATCCTCCTGTCACTATCCTCCTGTCACTATCCTCCTGTCACTATCCTCCTGTCACTATCCTCCTGTCACTATCCTCCTGTCACTATCCTCCTGTCACTATCCTCCTGTCACTATCCTCCTGTCACTGTCCTCCTGTCACTATCCTCCTGTCACTATCCTCCTGTCACTATCCTCCTGTCACTATCCTCCTGTCACTATCCTCCTGTCACTATCCTCCTGTCACTATCCTCCTGTCACTATCCTCCTGTCACTATCCTCCTGTCACTATCCCCCTGTCACTATCCCCCTGTCACTGTCCTCCTGTCACTATCCTCCTGTCACTATCCCCCTGTCACTATCCTCCTGTCACTATCCTCCTGTCACTATCCTCCTGTCACTATCCTCCTGTCACTATCCTCCTGTCACTATCCTCCTGTCACTATCCCCCTGTCACTATCCCCCTGTCACTATCCCCCTGTCACTATCCCCCTGTCACTGTCCTCCTGTCACTATCCTCCTGTCACTATCCCCCTGTCACTATCCTCCTGTCACTATCCTCCTGTCACTATCCTCCTGTCACTATCCACCTGTCACTATCCTCCTGTCACTATCCCCCTGTCACTATCCCCCTGTCACTATCCCCCTGTCACTATCCTCCTGTCACTATCCCCCTGTCACTATCCTCCTGTCACTATCCTCCTGTCACTATCCCCCTGTCACTATCCCCCTGTCACTGTCCTCCTGTCACTATCCTCCTGTCACTATCCCCCTGTCACTATCCTCCTGTCACTATCCTCCTGTCACTATCCTCCTGTCACTATCCTCCTGTCACTATCCTCCTGTCACTATCCTCCTGTCACTATCCCCCTGTCACTATCCCCCTGTCACTATCCCCCTGTCACTATCCCCCTGTCACTGTCCTCCTGTCACTATCCTCCTGTCACTATCCCCCTGTCACTATCCTCCTGTCACTATCCTCCTGTCACTATCCTCCTGTCACTATCCTCCTGTCACTATCCACCTGTCACCACCCTCCTGTCACTATCCTCCTGTCACTATCCCCCTGTCACTATCCTCCTGTCACTATCCTCCTGTCACTATCCCCCGTCACTATCCTCCTGTCACTATCCTCCTGTCACTATCCTCCTGTCACTATCCTCCTGTCACTATCCTCCTGTCACTATCCTCCTGTCACTATCCTCCTGTCACTATCCTACTGTCACTATCCTCCTGTCACTATCCTCCTGTCACCACCCTCCTGTCACTGTCCTCCTGTCACTATCCCCCTGTCACTATCCTCCTGTCACTATCCTCCTGTCACTATCCTCCTGTCACTATCCTCCTGTCACTATCCCCCTGTCACTATCCTCCTGTCACTATCCTCCTGTCACCACCCTCCTGTCACTATCCCCCTGTCACTATCCTCCTGTCACTATCCTCCTGTCACTATCCTCCTGTCACTATCCTCCTGTCACTATCCTCCTGTCACTATCCCCCTGTCACTATCCCCCTGTCACTATCCTCCTGTCACTATCCTCCTGTCACTATCCTCCTGTCACTATCCTCCTGTCACTATCCTCCTGTCACTATCCTCCTGTCACTATCCTCCTGTCACTATCCCCCTGTCACTATCCTCCTGTCACTATCCTCCTGTCACTATCCTCCTGTCACTATCCTCCTGTCACTATCCTCCTGTCACTATCCTCCTGTCACCACCCTCCTGTCACTATCCTCCTGTTACCACCCTCCTGTCACTATCCTCCTGTCACCACCCTCCTGTCACTATCCTCCTGTCACTATCCTCCTGTCACTATCCTCCTGTCACTATCCTCCTGTCACCACCCTCCTGTCACTGTCCTCCTGTCACTATCCTCCTGTCACTATCCTCCTGTCACTATCCTCCTGTCACTATCCCCCTGTCACTATCCTCCTGTCACTATCCTCCTGTCACTATCCTCCTGTCACTATCCTCCTGTCACTATCCTCCTTTCACTATCCTCCTGTCACCACCCTCCTGTCACTGTCCTCCTGTCACTATCCTCCTGTCACTATCCCCCTGTCACTATCCTCCTGTCACTATCCTCCTGTCACTATCCCCCTGTCACTATCCCCCTGTCACTATCCCCCTGTCACTATCCCCCTGTCACTATCCCCCTGTCACTATCCCCCTGTCACTATCCTCCTGTCACTATCCTCCTGTCACCACCCTCCTGTCACTATCCTCCTGTCACTATCCTCCTGTCACTATCCCCCTGTCACTATCCCCCTGTCACTATCCTCCTGTCACCACCCTCCTGTCACTATCCCCCTGTCACTATCCCCCTGTCACTATCCTCCTGTCACTATCCTCCTGTCACTATCCTCCTGTCACTATCCTCCTGTCACTATCCTCCTGTCACTATCCCCCTGTCACTATCCTCCTGTCACTGTCCTCCTGTCACTATCCTCCTGTCACTATCCTCCTGTCACTATCCTCCTGTCACTATCCCCCTGTCACTATCCTCCTGTCACTGTCCTCCTGTCACTATCCTCCTGTCACTATCCTCCTGTCACTATCCTCCTGTCACCACCCTCCTGTCACTATCCTCCTGTCACTATCCTCCGGTCACTATCCTCCTGTCACTATCCTCCTGTCACTATCCCCCTGTCACTATCCTCCTGTCACTATCCTCCTGTCACTATCCTCCTGTCACCACCCTCCTGTCACTATCCTCCTGTCACTATCCTCCGGTCACTATCCTCCTGTCACTATCCTCCTGTCACTACCCCCTGTCACTATCCTCCTGTCACTATCCCCCTGTCACTATCCTCCTGTCACTATCCTCCTGTCACTATCCTCCTGTCACTATCCTCCTGTCACCACCCTCCTGTCACTATCCTCCTGTCACTATCCTCCGGTCACTATCCTCCTGTCACTATCCTCCTGTCACTATCCTCCGGTCACTATCCCCCTGTCACTATCCTCCTGTCACTATCCTCCTGTCACTATCCTCCTGTCACTATCCTCCTGTCACCACCCTCCTGTCACTGTCCTCCTGTCACTCTCCGCCTGTCACTATCCTCCTGTCACTATCCTCCTGTCACTATCCTCCTGTCACTATCCTCCTGTCACTATCCTCCTGTCACTATCCTCCTGTCACTATCCCCCTGTCACTATCCTCCTGTCACTATCCTCCTGTCACTATCCTCCTGTCACTATCCTCCTGTCACTATCCCCCTGTCACTATCCCCCTGTCACTATCCTCCTGTCACTATCCCCCTGTCACTGTCCTCCTGTCACTCTCCGCCTGTCACTATCCTCCTGTCACTATCCTCCTGTCACTATCCTCCTGTCACTATCCTCCTGTCACTATCCCCCTGTCACTATCCTCCTGTCACTATCCTCCTGTCACTATCCTCCTGTCACTATCCTCCTGTCACTATCCTCCTGTCACTATCCCCCTGTCACTATCCCCCTGTCACTATCCCCCTGTCACTATCCCCCTGTCACTATCCTCCTGTCACTATCCCCCTGTCACTGTCCTCCTGTCACTCTCCGCCTGTCACTATCCTCCTGTCACTATCCTCCTGTCACTATCCTCCTGTCACTATCCTCCTGTCACTATCCCCCTGTCACTATCCTCCTGTCACTATCCTCCTGTCACTATCCTCCTGTCACTATCCTCCTGTCACTATCCCCCTGTCACTATCCCCCTGTCACTTTCCCCCTGTCACTATCCTCCTGTCACTATCCCCCTGTCACTGTCCTCCTGTCACTCTCCGCCTGTCACTATCCTCCTGTCACTATCCTCCTGTCACTATCCTCCTGTCACTATCCTCCGGTCACTATCCCCCTGTCACTATCCTCCTGTCACTATCCTCCTGTCACTATCCTCCTGTCACTATCCTCCTGTCACCACCCTCCTGTCACTGTCCTCCTGTCACTCTCCGCCTGTCACTATCCTCCTGTCACTATCCTCCTGTCACTATCCTCCTGTCACTATCCTCCTGTCACTATCCTCCTGTCACTATCCTCCTGTCACTATCCCCCTGTCACTATCCTCCTGTCACTATCCTCCTGTCACTATCCTCCTGTCACTATCCTCCTGTCACTATCCCCCTGTCACTATCCTCCTGTCACTGTCCTCCTGTCACTATCCTCCTGTCACTATCCTCCTGTCACTATCCTCCTGTCACCACCCTCCTGTCACTATCCTCCTGTCACTATCCTCCGGTCACTATCCTCCTGTCACTATCCTCCTGTCACTATCCCCCTGTCACTATCCTCCTGTCACTATCCTCCTGTCACTATCCTCCTGTCACCACCCTCCTGTCACTATCCTCCTGTCACTATCCTCCGGTCACTATCCTCCTGTCACTATCCTCCTGTCACTATCCCCCTGTCACTATCCTCCTGTCACTATCCCCCTGTCACTATCCTCCTGTCACTATCCTCCTGTCACTATCCTCCTGTCACTATCCTCCTGTCACCACCCTCCTGTCACTATCCTCCTGTCACTATCCTCCGGTCACTATCCTCCTGTCACTATCCTCCTGTCACTATCCTCCTGTCACTATCCTCCTGTCACTATCCTCCTGTCACTATCCTCCTGTCACTATCCCCCTGTCACTATCCTCCTGTCACTATCCTCCTGTCACTATCCTCCTGTCACTATCCTCCTGTCACTATCCCCCTGTCACTATCCCCCTGTCACTATCCTCCTGTCACTATCCCCCTGTCACTGTCCTCCTGTCACTCTCCGCCTGTCACTATCCTCCTGTCACTATCCTCCTGTCACTATCCTCCTGTCACTATCCTCCTGTCACTATCCCCCTGTCACTATCCTCCTGTCACTATCCTCCTGTCACTATCCTCCTGTCACTATCCTCCTGTCACTATCCTCCTGTCACTATCCCCCTGTCACTATCCCCCTGTCACTATCCCCCTGTCACTATCCCCCTGTCACTATCCTCCTGTCACTATCCCCCTGTCACTGTCCTCCTGTCACTCTCCGCCTGTCACTATCCTCCTGTCACTATCCTCCTGTCACTATCCTCCTGTCACTATCCTCCTGTCACTATCCCCCTGTCACTATCCTCCTGTCACTATCCTCCTGTCACTATCCTCCTGTCACTATCCTCCTGTCACTATCCCCCTGTCACTATCCCCCTGTCACTTTCCCCCTGTCACTATCCTCCTGTCACTATCCCCCTGTCACTGTCCTCCTGTCACTCTCCGCCTGTCACTATCCTCCTGTCACTATCCTCCTGTCACTATCCTCCTGTCACTATCCTCCTGTCACTATCCCCCTGTCACTATCCTCCTGTCACTATCCTCCTGTCACTATCCTCCTGTCACTATCCTCCTGTCACTATCCTCCTGTCACTATCCTCCTGTCACTATTCCCCTGTCACTCTCCTCCTGTCACTATCCTCCTGTCACTATCCTCCTGTCACTATCCCCCTGTCACTATCCTCCTGTCACTATCCCCCTGTCACTATCCCCCTGTCACTATCCTCCTGTCACTATCCTCCTGTCACTATCCCCCTGTCACTATCCTCCTGTCACTATCCCCCTGTCACTATCCTCCTGTCACTATCCTCCTGTCACTATCCTCCTGTCACTATCCCCCTGTCACTATCCTCCTGTCACTATCCTCCTGTCACTATCCTCCTGTCACTATCCTCCTGTCACTATCCTCCTGTCACTATCCCCCTGTCACTATCCTCCTGTCACTATCCTCCTGTCACTATCCTCCTGTCACTATCCTCCTGTCACTATCCTCCTGTCACTACCCCCTGTCACTATCCTCCTGTCACTATCCTCCTGTCACTATCCTCCTGTCACTATCCTCCTGTCACTATCCTCCTGTCACTATCCCCCTGTCACTATCCTCCTGTCACTATCCTCCTGTCACTATCCTCCTGTCACTATCCTCCTGTCACTATCCTCCTGTCACTATCCTCCTGTCACTATCCTCTTGTCACTATCCTCCTGTCACCACCCTCCTGTCACTATCCCCCTGTCACTATCCTCCTGTCACTATCCTCCTGTCACCACCCTCCTGTCACTATCCCCCTGTCACCATCCTCCTGTCACTGTCCCCCTGTCACTGTCCTCCTGTCACTCTCCCCCTGTCACTATCCTCCTGTCACTATCCTCCTGTCACTATCCTCCTGTCACCACCCTCCTGTCACCACCCTCCTGTCACTGTCCTCCTGTCACTATCCTCCTGTCACTATCCTCCTTTCACTATCCTCCTGTCACTATCCCCCTGTCACTATCCCCCTGTCACTATCCCCCTGTCACTGTCCTCCTGTCACTATCCTCCTTTCACTATCCTCCTGTCACTATCCTCCTGTCACTATCCCCCTGTCACTATCCCCCTGTCACTGTCCTCCTGTCACTATCCCCCTGTCACTATCCCCCTGTCACTATCCCCCTGTCACTATCCTCCTGTCACCACCCTCCTGTCACTATCCCCCTGTCACTATCCCCCTGTCACTATCCTCCTGTCACCACCCTCCTGTCACTATCCCCCTGTCACTATCCTCCTGTCACCACCCTCCTGTCACTATCCCCCTGTCACTATCCTCCTGTCACCACCCTCCTGTCACTATCCCCCTGTCACTATCCCCCTGTCACTATCCTCCTGTCACTATCCCCCTGTCACTATCCCCCTGTCACTATCCTCCTGTCACTATCCCCCTGTCACTGTCCTCCTGTCACTATCCCCCTGTCACTATCCTCCTGTCACTATCCCCCTGTCACTATCCTCCTGTCACTATCCTCCTGTCACTATCCTCCTGTCACTATCCTCCTGTCACTATCCCCCTGTCACTATCCTCCTGTCACTATCCTCCTGTCACTATCCTCCTGTCACTATCCTCCTGTCACCACCCTCCTGTCACTGTCCTCCTGTCACTATCCCCCTGTCACTATCCTCCTGTCACTATCCCCCTGTCACTATCCTCCTGTCACTATCCTCCTGTCACTATCCTCCTGTCACTATCCTCCTGTCACTATCCTCCTGTCACTATCCTCCTGTCACCATCCTCCTGTCACTATCCTCCTGTCACCACCCTCCTGTCACTATCCTCCTGTCACTATCCTCCTGTCACTATCCTCCTGTCACTGTCCTCCTGTCACTATCCCCCTGTGACTATCCTCCTGTCACTATCCTCCTGTCACTATCCTCCTGTCACTATCCTCCTGTCACTATCCTCCTGACACTATCCTCCTGTCACTATCCTCCTGTCACTATCCTCCTGTCACTATCCTCCTGTCACTATCCTCCTGTCACTGTCCTCCTGTCACTATCCTCCTGTCACTATCCTCCTGTCACTATCCTCCTGTCACTATCCTCCTGTCACTATCCTCCTGTCACTATCCTCCTGTCACTATCCTCCTGTCACTATCCTCCTGTCACTATCCCCCTGTCACTATCCCCCTGTCACTGTCCTCCTGTCACTATCCTCCTGTCACTATCCCCCTGTCACTATCCTCCTGTCACTATCCTCCTGTCACTATCCTCCTGTCACTATCCTCCTGTCACTATCCTCCTGTCACTATCCTCCTGTCACTATCCCCCTGTCACTATCCCCCTGTCACTATCCCCCTGTCACTGTCCTCCTGTCACTATCCTCCTGTCACTATCCCCCTGTCACTATCCTCCTGTCACTATCCTCCTGTCACTATCCTCCTGTCACTATCCACCTGTCACTATCCTCCTGTCACTATCCCCCTGTCACTATCCCCCTGTCACTATCCCCCTGTCACTATCCTCCTGTCACTATCCCCCTGTCACTATCCTCCTGTCACTATCCTCCTGTCACTATCCCCCTGTCACTATCCCCCTGTCACTGTCCTCCTGTCACTATCCTCCTGTCACTATCCCCCTGTCACTATCCTCCTGTCACTATCCTCCTGTCACTATCCTCCTGTCACTATCCTCCTGTCACTATCCTCCTGTCACTATCCTCCTGTCACTATCCCCCTGTCACTATCCCCCTGTCACTATCCCCCTGTCACTATCCCCCTGTCACTGTCCTCCTGTCACTATCCTCCTGTCACTATCCCCCTGTCACTATCCTCCTGTCACTATCCTCCTGTCACTATCCTCCTGTCACTATCCTCCTGTCACTATCCACCTGTCACCACCCTCCTGTCACTATCCTCCTGTCACTATCCCCCTGTCACTATCCTCCTGTCACTATCCTCCTGTCACTATCCCCCGTCACTATCCTCCTGTCACTATCCTCCTGTCACTATCCTCCTGTCACTATCCTCCTGTCACTATCCTCCTGTCACTATCCTCCTGTCACTATCCTCCTGTCACTATCCTACTGTCACTATCCTCCTGTCACTATCCTCCTGTCACCACCCTCCTGTCACTGTCCTCCTGTCACTATCCCCCTGTCACTATCCTCCTGTCACTATCCTCCTGTCACTATCCTCCTGTCACTATCCTCCTGTCACTATCCCCCTGTCACTATCCTCCTGTCACTATCCTCCTGTCACTATCCTCCTGTCACTATCCTCCTGTCACTATCCTCCTGTCACTATCCTCCTGTCACTATCCCCCTGTCACTATCCCCCTGTCACTATCCCCCTGTCACTGTCCTCCTGTCACTATCCTCCTGTCACTATCCCCCTGTCACTATCCTCCTGTCACTATCCTCCTGTCACTATCCTCCTGTCACTATCCACCTGTCACTATCCTCCTGTCACTATCCCCCTGTCACTATCCCCCTGTCACTATCCCCCTGTCACTATCCTCCTGTCACTATCCCCCTGTCACTATCCTCCTGTCACTATCCTCCTGTCACTATCCCCCTGTCACTATCCCCCTGTCACTGTCCTCCTGTCACTATCCTCCTGTCACTATCCCCCTGTCACTATCCTCCTGTCACTATCCTCCTGTCACTATCCTCCTGTCACTATCCTCCTGTCACTATCCTCCTGTCACTATCCTCCTGTCACTATCCCCCTGTCACTATCCCCCTGTCACTATCCCCCTGTCACTATCCCCCTGTCACTGTCCTCCTGTCACTATCCTCCTGTCACTATCCCCCTGTCACTATCCTCCTGTCACTATCCTCCTGTCACTATCCTCCTGTCACTATCCTCCTGTCACTATCCACCTGTCACCACCCTCCTGTCACTATCCTCCTGTCACTATCCCCCTGTCACTATCCTCCTGTCACTATCCTCCTGTCACTATCCCCCGTCACTATCCTCCTGTCACTATCCTCCTGTCACTATCCTCCTGTCACTATCCTCCTGTCACTATCCTCCTGTCACTATCCTCCTGTCACTATCCTCCTGTCACTATCCTACTGTCACTATCCTCCTGTCACTATCCTCCTGTCACCACCCTCCTGTCACTGTCCTCCTGTCACTATCCCCCTGTCACTATCCTCCTGTCACTATCCTCCTGTCACTATCCTCCTGTCACTATCCTCCTGTCACTATCCCCCTGTCACTATCCTCCTGTCACTATCCTCCTGTCACCACCCTCCTGTCACTATCCCCCTGTCACTATCCTCCTGTCACTATCCTCCTGTCACTATCCTCCTGTCACTATCCTCCTGTCACTATCCTCCTGTCACTATCCCCCTGTCACTATCCCCCTGTCACTATCCTCCTGTCACTATCCTCCTGTCACTATCCTCCTGTCACTATCCTCCTGTCACTATCCTCCTGTCACTATCCTCCTGTCACTATCCTCCTGTCACTATCCCCCTGTCACTATCCTCCTGTCACTATCCTCCTGTCACTATCCTCCTGTCACTATCCTCCTGTCACTATCCTCCTGTCACTATCCTCCTGTCACCACCCTCCTGTCACTATCCTCCTGTCACCACCCTCCTGTCACTATCCTCCTGTCACCACCCTCCTGTCACTATCCTCCTGTCACTATCCTCCTGTCACTATCCTCCTGTCACTATCCTCCTGTCACCACCCTCCTGTCACTGTCCTCCTGTCACTATCCTCCTGTCACTATCCTCCTGTCACTATCCTCCTGTCACTATCCCCCTGTCACTATCCTCCTGTCACTATCCTCCTGTCACTATCCTCCTGTCACTATCCTCCTGTCACTATCCTCCTTTCACTATCCTCCTGTCACCACCCTCCTGTCACTGTCCTCCTGTCACTATCCTCCTGTCACTATCCCCCTGTCACTATCCTCCTGTCACTATCCTCCTGTCACTATCCCCCTGTCACTATCCCCCTGTCACTATCCCCCTGTCACTATCCCCCTGTCACTATCCCCCTGTCACTATCCCCCTGTCACTATCCTCCTGTCACTATCCTCCTGTCACCACCCTCCTGTCACTATCCTCCTGTCACTATCCTCCTGTCACTATCCCCCTGTCACTATCCCCCTGTCACTATCCTCCTGTCACCACCCTCCTGTCACTATCCCCCTGTCACTATCCCCCTGTCACTATCCTCCTGTCACTATCCTCCTGTCACTATCCTCCTGTCACTATCCTCCTGTCACTATCCTCCTGTCACTATCCCCCTGTCACTATCCTCCTGTCACTGTCCTCCTGTCACTATCCTCCTGTCACTATCCTCCTGTCACTATCCTCCTGTCACTATCCCCCTGTCACTATCCTCCTGTCACTGTCCTCCTGTCACTATCCTCCTGTCACTATCCTCCTGTCACTATCCTCCTGTCACCACCCTCCTGTCACTATCCTCCTGTCACTATCCTCCGGTCACTATCCTCCTGTCACTATCCTCCTGTCACTATCCCCCTGTCACTATCCTCCTGTCACTATCCTCCTGTCACTATCCTCCTGTCACCACCCTCCTGTCACTATCCTCCTGTCACTATCCTCCGGTCACTATCCTCCTGTCACTATCCTCCTGTCACTATCCCCCTGTCACTATCCTCCTGTCACTATCCCCCTGTCACTATCCTCCTGTCACTATCCTCCTGTCACTATCCTCCTGTCACTATCCTCCTGTCACCACCCTCCTGTCACTATCCTCCTGTCACTATCCTCCGGTCACTATCCTCCTGTCACTATCCTCCTGTCACTATCCTCCTGTCACTATCCTCCGGTCACTATCCCCCTGTCACTATCCTCCTGTCACTATCCTCCTGTCACTATCCTCCTGTCACTATCCTCCTGTCACCACCCTCCTGTCACTGTCCTCCTGTCACTCTCCGCCTGTCACTATCCTCCTGTCACTATCCTCCTGTCACTATCCTCCTGTCACTATCCTCCTGTCACTATCCTCCTGTCACTATCCTCCTGTCACTATCCCCCTGTCACTATCCTCCTGTCACTATCCTCCTGTCACTATCCTCCTGTCACTATCCTCCTGTCACTATCCCCCTGTCACTATCCCCCTGTCACTATCCTCCTGTCACTATCCCCCTGTCACTGTCCTCCTGTCACTCTCCGCCTGTCACTATCCTCCTGTCACTATCCTCCTGTCACTATCCTCCTGTCACTATCCTCCTGTCACTATCCCCCTGTCACTATCCTCCTGTCACTATCCTCCTGTCACTATCCTCCTGTCACTATCCTCCTGTCACTATCCTCCTGTCACTATCCCCCTGTCACTATCCCCCTGTCACTATCCCCCTGTCACTATCCCCCTGTCACTATCCTCCTGTCACTATCCCCCTGTCACTGTCCTCCTGTCACTCTCCGCCTGTCACTATCCTCCTGTCACTATCCTCCTGTCACTATCCTCCTGTCACTATCCTCCTGTCACTATCCCCCTGTCACTATCCTCCTGTCACTATACTCCTGTCACTATCCTCCTGTCACTATCCCCCTGTCACTATCCTCCTGTCACTATCCTCCTGTCACCACCCTCCTGTCACTATCCTCCTGTCACTATCCTCCGGTCACTATCCTCCTGTCACTATCCTCCTGTCACTATCCCCCTGTCACTATCCTCCTGTCACTATCCCCCTGTCACTATCCTCCTGTCACTATCCTCCTGTCACTATCCTCCTGTCACTATCCTCCTGTCACCACCCTCCTGTCACTATCCTCCTGTCACTATCCTCCGGTCACTATCCTCCTGTCACTATCCTCCTGTCACTATCCTCCTGTCACTATCCTCCGGTCACTATCCCCCTGTCACTATCCTCCTGTCACTATCCTCCTGTCACTATCCTCCTGTCACTATCCTCCTGTCACCACCCTCCTGTCACTGTCCTCCTGTCACTCTCCGCCTGTCACTATCCTCCTGTCACTATCCTCCTGTCACTATCCTCCTGTCACTATCCTCCTGTCACTATCCTCCTGTCACTATCCTCCTGTCACTATCCCCCTGTCACTATCCTCCTGTCACTATCCTCCTGTCACTATCCTCCTGTCACTATCCTCCTGTCACTATCCCCCTGTCACTATCCCCCTGTCACTATCCTCCTGTCACTATCCCCCTGTCACTGTCCTCCTGTCACTCTCCGCCTGTCACTATCCTCCTGTCACTATCCTCCTGTCACTATCCTCCTGTCACTATCCTCCTGTCACTATCCCCCTGTCACTATCCTCCTGTCACTATCCTCCTGTCACTATCCTCCTGTCACTATCCTCCTGTCACTATCCTCCTGTCACTATCCCCCTGTCACTATCCCCCTGTCACTATCCCCCTGTCACTATCCCCCTGTCACTATCCTCCTGTCACTATCCCCCTGTCACTGTCCTCCTGTCACTCTCCGCCTGTCACTATCCTCCTGTCACTATCCTCCTGTCACTATCCTCCTGTCACTATCCTCCTGTCACTATCCCCCTGTCACTATCCTCCTGTCACTATCCTCCTGTCACTATCCTCCTGTCACTATCCTCCTGTCACTATCCCCCTGTCACTATCCCCCTGTCACTTTCCCCCTGTCACTATCCTCCTGTCACTATCCCCCTGTCACTGTCCTCCTGTCACTCTCCGCCTGTCACTATCCTCCTGTCACTATCCTCCTGTCACTATCCTCCTGTCACTATCCTCCTGTCACTATCCCCCTGTCACTATCCTCCTGTCACTATCCTCCTGTCACTATCCTCCTGTCACTATCCTCCTGTCACTATCCTCCTGTCACTATCCTCCTGTCACTATCCCCCTGTCACTATCCTCCTGTCACTATCCTCCTGTCACTATCCTCCTGTCACTATCCCCCTGTCACTATCCTCCTGTCACTATCCCCCTGTCACTATCCCCCTGTCACTATCCTCCTGTCACTATCCTCCTGTCACTATCCCCCTGTCACTATCCTCCTGTCACTATCCCCCTGTCACTATCCTCCTGTCACTATCCTCCTGTCACTATCCTCCTGTCACTATCCCCCTGTCACTATCCTCCTGTCACTATCCTCCTGTCACTATCCTCCTGTCACTATCCTCCTGTCACTATCCTCCTGTCACTATCCCCCTGTCACTATCCTCCTGTCACTATCCTCCTGTCACTATCCTCCTGTCACTATCCTCCTGTCACTATCCTCCTGTCACTATCCCCCTGTCACTATCCTCCTGTCACTATCCTCCTGTCACTATCCTCCTGTCACTATCCTCCTGTCACTATCCTCCTGTCACTATCCCCCTGTCACTATCCTCCTGTCACTATCCTCCTGTCACTATCCTCCTGTCACTATCCTCCTGTCACTATCCTCCTGTCACTATCCTCCTGTCACTATCCTCCTGTCACTACCCTCCTGTCACTATCCTCCTGTCACTATCCTCCTGTCACTATCCTCCTGTCACTATCCTCCTGTCACTATCCTCCTGTTGAAGTTGAAGACAGGTGGGCAATTAGGTGATAGGCAGGCCACCTGCTCAAATTTACAACCCCCCCTCCCCCCCCCCCCCCCCCCCCGCATTCAAAAACTCCAGCGGGGAAATGTGAAATCCAGCTCTCCCATCCCAGATACACAAATGTTGCAGTAATTTCAGAAAGCTATTGAAACATCAAAAACATCTCTCATTACTCTAACATTAAGCTTAAAATACAGAGCAGCCCAAAGGTGGTTTTAATGAACATAATAATAATATTCAAGCCTTGAAGTTCTCTTATTTCAGCTATCTGTCAAAATATCAAGCCAGTCAAACGTAAAACCTTGAAGTGTTGTCTATTCACTTTTCATTGATCAATGCAAATCCCCTTTTTGTTTGAGTTTTAACAACTCCCTGATATTATTATAGCAGTTATGAAATTGAGAGACTGTGGTGCGATTTCATTATCTTGTTGGAGCCTCAGCTTTGACAAAGGTTCGTCTGGACTCGAAACGTCAGCTCTTTTCTCTCCTTACAGATGCTGCCAGACCTGCTCAGATTTTCCAACATTTTCTCTTTTGGTTGGAGCCCCTTGCCCTGAATTCACATGATTCGTAAGCAGGTAAAATATTGCAAACGTATCCAAGTGTGCGAGAGTTAAGTCAAATTCTTACTATAATTATTTTTTATTCATTCATGGGACATGGGCATCGCTGGCTGGCCAACATTTATTGCCCATCCCGAGTTGCCCGACGGCAGTTGAGAGTCAACCACATTGCTGTGGATCTGAAGTCACATGTAGCCCAGACCGGGTGAGGACGGCAGGTATGCTTCCCTAAAGGACATTAGTGAATCAGTTGGGTTTTTCCCACAATTGACAATAGTTTCATGGTCATCAGTAGATTCTTAAGTTCAGATATTTTACAGAAACTCAGCTAATGTTCTGAGGACCCGGGTTCCAATCCCACCAAGGCAGATGGTGAAATTTGAATTCAATAAAAAAAAATCTGGAATTAAGAATTTACTATAATTTTATAACCGTGGTAATTGTGGCCGCGATTTTCACAAATGAATTCTGAGTGCTGCTGCCAGCGGGAAAGTCGATGCGTTCCCTGCTGGTGTTGACACCATTGCTGAGGTGGGATTAAATCACTTTAAAAAAAGGAAATATTGCCCCAGCATGGATCACACCAAGCCAAACGTGCCAGGTTTGTGAGAATCCTGAACCAGCGATCAGGTGTTCAGCTGACATTCAGCAACTCTTCCTGCTTTTCCTTCAGTCAGAATAACTGAAGGAGGAATGACCCAGTCTCACATTGATTCAGGAAGCATTTCATTTTGGATCTTTCATCAGACCAATCTTTTGGAGCTACAACTGTGGATTTACCTCTGACAGTCTCTACTGCAGCAAGAAGGATAGCACGGTGGCACAGAGGTTAGCACCACTGCCTCACAGCACCAGGGACCTGAGTTCGATTCCAGGCTTGGGTCACTGTCTGTGTGGAGTTTGCACATTCTCCCCGTGTCTGCGTGGATTTCCTCCGGGTGCTCCGGTTTCCTCCCACACTCCAGCGATATGCAGGTTTGGTGGAATGGCCACGCTAAATTGACCCTTCGTGTCAAAGGGTATCCAGAGTAAATATTTGGGGTTACGGGGTTAGGCCCTGTGTGGTTTTGTTGTTGGTGCAGGCTCGATGGGCAGAATGGCCTCCTTCTGCACTGCAGGGGTTCTAGTCTGTGATCTAGCTCAAGGCTACATCATGGATGTAAAAGTGTGCATTGCTACAGCTACTCAGAACTCCCTGAGTGAACATTAACACATGATAACTCGAAAAGTAAGAGTCAATGTTGACTGAACAACACAAGCAAAGTTCTAAAGAGGGTTGAAGGAAAAAAAGCATCAGTTCACCCAAACTTTTCAGAATATATACTGGATCCATCTTCAGAGATTGGCTGGGTGAGTGACGAATTGTGGCCAAAATCATCTGATTCTAGTCAGAGCTGGTAAGGAACATTGGATGGCCGAAGCAGTGAAGGGATTAAATAGTTTACGGCAATTGGAAATAGAAGCTTTTGTGACATGAGGGAGTTTCTGTGCAGCAGGAGGATCAAGCTGGTGATGAGGAGATTTTTAAATATATTCATTCATGTGGTGTGGGCGTCCCATCACTGATGTGATTTATGTCGGAGTCAGTGTCACTTACGTGGATGTGAAAATTGAACCTTGAAGACCAAAGGAAGTGTGGGACAGGAGGTGTTCCTAACACTGCAGGCCGGCCAGCCTCACATCTGTAGTGTGTAAGTTGTTGGAAGGTATTTTGAGAGACAGGATTTAAACGCATTTAGAGACGCAAAGACTGATTAGGGACAGTCAGCTGGCTTAGTGAGTGGAAAATCATGTCTCACAAATTTGATTGAATTTTTTGAAGGGGTAACCAAGAAGGCAGATGAGGGCAGTGCAGTTGATGTTGTCTACATGGACTTTAGCAAGGCCTTTGACAAGGCACCATATGGTAGGTTGTTGCATAAGGTTAAATCTCACGGGATCCAGGGTGAGGTATCTAAATGGATACCAAATTGGCTTCTTGACAGAAGCTAGAGAGTGGTTGTAGAGGGTTGTTTTTCAAACTGGAGGCCTGTGACCAGCGGTGTGCCTCAGGAATCAGTTCTGGGCCCACTGTTATTTGTCATTTATATTAATGATTTGGATGAGAATATAGGAGACATGGTTAGTAAGTTTGCAGATGACACCAAGATTGGTGGCATGGTGGACAGTGAAGAAAGTTATCTCCAATTGCAACAGGATCTTGATCAATTGGGCCAGTGGGCTGACGAATGGCAGATGGAGTTTAATTCAGACAAATGCGAGGTGATGCATTTTGGCCGATCAAACCAGGGCAGGACTTACTCATTTAATGGTAGGGCATTGGGGTGAGTTATAGAACAAAGAGATCATAGAATCCCTGCAGTGCAGAAGGAGGCCATTCGGCCGACCGAGTCTGCTTCTACCACAATCCCACCAAGGCCCCATCCTCGAAACCCCACATATTTACTCTGCTAATCCCTCTAACATACATATCCCAGGATACAAAGGGGCAATTTAGGATGGCCAATCAACCTAACCTGCACATCTTTGGACTGTGTGAGGAAACCGGAGCAGCCAGAGAAACCCACGCAGACACGGGGAGAATGTGTAAACTCCACACAGACAGTGATACAAGCCAGGAATCGAACCCAGGTCCCTGGAGCTGTGAGGCAGCAATGCTAACCATTCTGTCATCGTGCCCCTCTCGGATCTCGGGCTACAGGTTCATAGCTCCTTGAAAGTGGAGTCACAGATGGACAGAATGGTGAAGAAGGCATTCGCATGCTTGGTTTCATTGGTCAGAACATTGAACACGGGAGTTGGGACATCTTGTTGAAGTTGTACAAGACATTGGCATGGCCACACTTGGAATACTGTGTGCAGTTCTGGTCACCCTATTATAAAAAGGATATTATTCAACGAGAAAGAGTGCAGAAAAGATTTACTAGGATGCTACCGGGACTTGATGGATTGAGTTATAAGGAGAGGCTGGATTGACTGGGACTTTTTTCTCTGGAGCATAGGAGGCTGAGAGGTGATCTTATAGAGGTCTATAAAATAATGAGGGGCATAGATCAGCTAGATAGTCAATAACTTTTCCCAAAGGTAGGGGTGTGTTAAACTAGAGGGCATAGGTTTAAGGTGAGAGGGGAGAGATACAAAAGGTTCAGAGGGGCATTTTTTTCACACAGAGGGTGGTGAGTGTCTGGAACAAGCTGCCAGAGGTAGTAGTAGAGGCGGGTATAATTTTGTCTTTTAAAAAGCATTTAGATGGTTACATGGGTAAGATGAGTATAGAGGGATATGCGGGCAATTGGGCCGCATATCCCTAGCTTACGGGTTTAAAAAAAAGGGCAGCATGAACAAGTTGGGCCAAAGGGCCTATTTCCATGCTGTAAACCTCTCTGACTCTATGACTAGGCCCATGCATTCCAGTTCCCATTTCTGGGTAAGAAGGCAAGGGAAAAATGGACTGAAGGTGGGTGATTCAGGGGTCATAGAGACTTCTTATGATCAGTACGTAACCCCAATGAAAAAATTAGCACTTCTCTCTGGCTTGTGAAATCTAGAATAAAGTTTAATTCCCTGCCACCAAATTAAATGATATTTCCTGATAGATTTGCATGTCGAGTAAAATCATTCATTCTTTTGAGTTGCTTTGCTTAAAATATAGAAAAGAATGGTACTTAATGATTTCAATTTATGTAAGGAAGGTATTTTTTCCTTCCAATTTTGGTCAGATCAGAAGCAGCAGTTGGGGGAGGTGTTGGTGTGGTGTAATCCAGAAACCCATCTCAATGGGATCTGAAGATCAGCCTATGGTGGAATTTGAATTCCCGAACGAAATCTGGAATTAAAAGTCTGAGGATGACACGATGGCATTGTTGATTTTCATTAATGTCCCATCCAGTTCACTAATATCCTGTCGGGAAAGAAATCTCCTTTTCTGCCCGACACATGACTCCCGATCCACAGCAATGTGGTTGACTCGGAAACGGCCTAACTAAGCACGCTGAAGTCAAGAAAAAAGGAATGAAATCGGACAAGTCAGCATCGAACTAGGCACCGGAAATGTAAGTGGCAAACACAGTCCTGCGACCCTGCAAGGTCCTCTGAACTCTCAGGCATTGTGCCAAAATTGGGAGAGCTGCCTCACAGTCCAATCAAGTAACAGCCTGATGTAGTCATACTCATGGAATCATTCGTTTGAGACAATGTCCCCAGCCATCAACACCACCATCCCTGGGTATGTCCTGGTGCGGCGCAGTAGTATACAGTCAGGGAAGGAGTTACCCTCAAAATCCTCAACATCGACTCTGGACCCCGTGAAGTCTCATTGCATCAGGCCAAACCTGGACAAGGAAACTTGCTGATTACCAGGTGCCAGGTACCATCACCACCCCCCACCCCCACCCCCAACCCCTCAGTTGATGAATCAATGTTGAAGCTCTGAGGGTGGAAAGGACAGAAAATGTACTTTGAATGGGGAAGCTTCAATGTCCATCACCAAGAGTGGCTTGGTAGCACCACCATAGATGGATCTGGCTGCCTCCTGAAGGACACAGCTGCTAGACTGGGACTGTGGCAGATGGTGAGGGAACCAACAAGAAGGGAAAACATTCTACATGTCATCTTCACCAATCTGCCTACCGCAGATGCATCTGTCTATGACAGTATCAATAGGAGTGACCACCGCACAATCCTTGTGGAGACAAAGTCCCTTCTTCACATTGAGGAGATCCTCCACACATCGTGCAACACTACTGGCGTGTGCTAAATGGGATAGGATCAAACAGATCTAACAGCTCAAGACTGGGCATCCATGAGGCGCTGTGGGCCATTAGCAGCAGCAGAATTGTACTCCAGCACAATCTGTAACCTCATGGCCCGGCATATCCCCCACTCTACCATTACCACCAAGCCAGGGGATCAACCCTGGTTCAGTGAAGAGAGCAGGTGAACATGCCAGACACATACCTAAAAATGCTCAACTTGGTGAAACTACAACACAGATTCCTTGCATGCCAAGCAGCTTAAGCAGCAAGTAATAGACAGAGCTAAGCAATTCCACAACCAATGGACCTCAGCTCTGCAGTCCTATCACATCCAACCTTGAATGGTGATGGGCAATTAAACAACTCGCTGGAGGAAGAGGCTCCACTATCACTCCTATCCTCAGTGATGGAGGAGCCCAGCACATCAGAGCAAAGATAAGGCTGAAGCATTTGCAGTAATCTTCAGCCAGAAGTGCTAAGTAGAAAATCCATCTCGTCATTCTGCAGACGTCCCCAGCATCACAGGTATCAGTCTTCAGCCAATTCAATTCACTCCATGTGATATGAAAGCACTGCAAAGGTTATGAGCTCTGACAATATTCAAGCAATAGCACTGAAGACTTGTAATCCAGAACCTGTTATACTCCTAGCCAAGCTATTCCAGTACAGCTACAACACTGGCATCTACCCGGCAATGTGGAAAATTGCCCAGGTAACAAATCCAACCCAGTCAATTACCACCCAATCAGTTGACTCTTGATCGTCAGTAAAGTGATGGAAGGAGTCATCAACAACGCTATCAAGTGGCACTTGCTCAGCAATAACCTGCTCACTGACACTCAGTTTGGGTTTCGCTGGGGCCACTCAGCTTCTACCGATTCTGAATGAACACTTTCCTTTTTTTCATTCAGCTAAAATTGATGTGAATTGATTTCATCCAAATTGCCACCTATTGTAACAGAATCAACAGTGTTTGCCCTGGCTCACTGGATCATCATCTCATTACTGAGCCAAGCTTCTGGGTTCAAGTCCCATGTCATAGAGTTTGGGCTGATACCGAGTCCTGAGGGAGTGCTGCTTGGTCAGGGGTGATGTCCTTTAAATGAGACATTAAACCAACAATCCTTCTGCCTTCTCTGGTGGATATAAAAGACCCCATGACTCTATTCTGAGGAAGAGCATAGAAGTTCTCCCTGATGGATTCCAAGATGGCGCCGGAGTGAGGCGACTTCTTGCAAGCTGTGCCCAGCATGATTCTATCTTTTATTCTCATTCTATGCTTCTAAAACTCTATTCTAACTGTATTACACCCTTGCTATGATGGTAACACTACATTCTGCACTCTCTCCTTCCCTTCTGTATGACCAGTATGTTTTGTCTGTCTAGTGTGCAAGGAGCAATACTTTTCACTGTATACTAATACGTGTGACAATAATAAATCAAATTAAATTAAACCTCCTGGTCAATATTTGTTCCTCAAAATCAAATGATCTGGTCATTAATCCTTTCTGTTTGTGGGAGCTTGCTGTGCACAAATTAGTTCTTGCATATCATTACTTCACAGCAATGATGGCTCTTCAAAAGTACCTCATTGGTTGTAAGATACTTTGGGACATCCGGAGATTGTGCAATACACAACATATGCATGAGTCTGTTTTTCTTCTGTCTCCAAAGAGAATTGCCTGGGCAAGGTAGCAGATGGTGTTCATTGTTCATAAAAAATAATACAGCAAATAAGGAGAAGCTGTTTCAGTGACAGGGAGGTGGTCAACAGATCACCTGAATTTAAGGTGGATTGTCACAAGTGTCAGGGTCAACATGAGGAGAATTATTTTACGCAGTAAGTTGTTATGATCTGGAATAAACTGCCTGAAAGTCGAGCAGAAGCAGCTTTTAAAGGAAATTGAATGGACATATTTTTATTCATTCGAGAGATGTCTGTGCCACTGGCAAGGCCAGGATTTAATGCCTGTCCCACATTGCCCTTGAACTGAGTGGCTTGCTGGGCCATTTCTGAGGGCATTGTAAGAGTCAGCTACATTGCTGAGGATCTGCAAACACAGTGCTGACAGGGACAGATCATTAGTGAACCAGATTGAATACAGGAGTTGGGACGTCTTGTTGAAGTTATACAAGATATTGATAAGGCCACACTTGGAATACTGTGTACAGTTCTGGTCACCCTATTATAGAAAGGATATTATTAAACTAGAAAGAGTGCAGAAAAGATTTACTAGGATGCTACTGGGACTTGGTGGTTTGAGTTATAAGGAGAGGCTGGATAGACTGGGACTTTTTCTCTGCAGCGTAGAAGGCTGAGGGGTGATCTTATAGAGGTTTATAAAATAATGAGGGGCACAGATCAGCCAGATAGTCAATATCTTTTCCCAAAGGTAGGGGAGTCTAAAACTAGAGGACATAGGTTTAAGGTGAGAGGGGAGAGATACAAAAGTGTCCAAGGGGCAATTTTTTCACACAGAGGATGATGGGTATCTGGAACAAGCTGCCAGAGGTAGTAGTAGAGGTGGGTACAATTTTGTCTTTTAAACAGCATTTAGATAGTTACATGGGTAAGATGGGTGCAGAGGGATATGGGCCAAAGGCGGGCAATTGGGATTAGCTTAGGGGTTTAAAACAAAAGGGCAGCATGAACAAGTTGGGACAAAGGGCCTGTTTCCATGCTGTAAACCTCTATGACTCTATGACAGATGGGTTTTAACAACAATCAGCACTGGTTTCATGGTCATCATTAGACTTTATAACCAAATCTTATTGAACTCAAATTTGACCATCTGCTGTGGTGTGATTCAAACCCGAGTCATCTACTTCAGTGGGAGCAAGTTTCACATTCTCATCACTTTCTGGGGAAGAAGTTTCTTCTGAAGTTCCGGTTGGATTTAGAAGCATGGATTCATAGAATCCCGAAAGTGCAGAAAGAGGTCATTTGGCCCATTGAGTCGGCATCAACTTTCCAAAAGACCATCCCACTCAGGCCCACCCTGCGCCCTATCCCCATTAACTCACACATTTACCAGGACCAATCCACCAAACCTGAACTTCTTTGGACACTAAGGGGCAATTTAGCATGGTCAATCTACCTAACCTACACATCTTTGGACACTAAGGGGTAATTTAGCATGGCTAATCCACCTAACCCCCACACCTATGGACTGTGGGAGGAAACTGGAGCACCCGGAGGAAACCCACGCAGACATGGGGAGAACGTGCAGACTCCACACAGACAGTGACCCAAGCCGGGAATTGAACCCGGGTCCCTGGCACTGTGAGGCAGCAGTGCCAACGACTGTGCCACTGTCCATTACTCCAGTGTCCAGATTACTAGTCCAGCAACAATACTGCTGCACCACTGCCTCACTTGAAGGATTAATATTTGCATGATTCAAAGGACAGAGCAGGGGAGTTGAACCAATTGGATAGTTTGACCAAACAGTGATGATAGGCTAAATGGCCTCCTTCAGTGCTGCATTCTTTTATGGTTCCATGAAAAGAGATTACTTGAAAAAGAACAACTTGGAGCATTCATCTAAAATCATCCGTTTATTGTCAATTCCCAGTCACTGTTAACGTTAGGAATCAGTCACGCTGCAGTCACCATTATTGCTGTTGTCGCTTCTTATATTGAGTCAATTATCAACAAAGGATATTAAAAAAACGCTTGAAATTTTGAAATGATCAAATTTTGTTGATTAATTTGAGACGGGCAATTTTTGTGAGCAATCAGTTTGTCAAACAGAATCTCCAACATCAATAGCGCATGGTTAGGATGCTTGCCCTGTGTATTGTAATACGCTGTGTCGGTGCATTGTATTCAGAGCAGGCCCAGTTATCTATCATCACTCAATGTTTTTCTGCTGCTGGCTAGCTAACCATATAAAGGTGTTCACATCTTCCTCCAAATGGATAATGTGATGAAACCTCTATAAAATTGCAATAGCTGTCACGGCAAGATGTGGCTTTCATTCTCTCGCAGTTTTATTGCAAAGGGGCTCATCAGGAACTGGTTCCCTGGGGTAAATGACTTATCCTTTTGGGCATTAATGGCAATTCTGTTGCCCACAAAATCAATGTTTCGTATGTGCAGATCAACACTGGTAACTTATAGATGGAAACTAATATAAAACGGCTGGCAGCTCTGTATGGTGTTCCGCATTCCT
This sequence comes from Mustelus asterias, assembly GCF_964213995.1. NCBI lineage: Eukaryota > Metazoa > Chordata > Chondrichthyes > Carcharhiniformes > Triakidae > Mustelus > Mustelus asterias. The sequence continues at coordinate 5,497,107 of NC_135816.1, read as the reverse complement.
GGAAAATGATGCAGATTAATCCTATCCGTAGTCATATAAACTTACAGCGTTAGAGGCGTTAGAGAGAGTGCAGAGAAGGTTTACCAGGATGTTGCCTGGTATGGAGGGTCTTAGCTATGAGGAGAGATTGGGTAAACTGGGGTTGTTCTCCCTGGAAAGACGGAGAATGAGGGGAGATCTAATAGAGGTATACAAGATTATGAAGGGGATAGATAGGGTGAACAGTGGGAAGCTTTTTCCCAGATCAGAAGTGACGTTCACGAGGGGTCACGGGCTCAAGGTGAGAGGGGCGAAGTATAACTCAGATATTAGAGGGATGTTTTTTACACAGAGGGTGGTGGGGGCCTGGAATGCGCTGCCAAGTAGGGTGGTGGAGGCAGGCACGCTGACATTGTTTAAGACTTACCTGGATAGTCACATGAGCAGCCTGGGAATGGAGGGATACAAACGATTGGTCTAGTTGGACCAAGGAGCGGCACAGGCTTGGAGAGCCGAAGGGCCTGTTTCCTGTGCTGTACTGTTCTTTGTTCTTTGTTCTTTTGTACACTCAAGAGAACACCTTAGTGACAAACTTATCATAATTGATGATGTACAACCAACCAAGGTGAGAATAGACCTTGTTTGAGCCTTCACATAATACTTAAACTCTGATGGGGTTGAGTTCAGATTTATCTAGGTTCTTCTGGCTCCACAAATGATTACAATTACGTGGATAGACTGAAGAAGCTTGAGTAGATCTCTTTCGATCAGACAGGGCCAAAATGGATTGAAATGCCGTGAAGGATTTAAACAGAGTTGGCAAAGAGTAACAGTTTTCATTGGCTGAAGGGCCGATTAACCAGAGGGTGCGGGTTTAAAGCAATTGGCACAAGAACCAGAGGCAACTGATTTTCTTATTTGTAATGAGGGGTTAGGATCTGGAAGGTTCTGCCTGATGGATAGAAACTCAAAATCGCCTTCCAAAGTCAATCAGATAAAGAGGGAGAGGAGAAAATAAAGTAGAAAGTATGGGGAGAGTGCAGGAAAATAGACATCTGGATTTGGAAAAGAGCCATTACAGGCTCAGTGGGCTGAATGGCCTCCTCCTGTGCTAGATAATTCTATTCATTTGTGCTCAGGAAAAAAAAATAGGCCAGTTAGCTTGATGTCCGTTATGGGGAAGTTATTAGAATCGATCATTACGGAAGTTATAGTGGGAGAAACTCAATGTAATCAGGAAAAGTCAGCATGGTTGTGTGAAAAGGAAACTGTGGCCAAAGCCTTCCCATTGCGCGAATTACAGCGGACAAGACGGAAAATTTGAGGACTATTTAAAAATCTGCAAGAATATCCCTTCTTGGGACCCACATGGCGGGAAAATCCCACCCCATGTTTAACCAATTTATTTGAGTTTTTTGGAGGATTAACATGTGCTGTGGATAAGTGGGAGCCTGTCGAAGTACTTGGATTTCCAGAAGGCATTTGATAAGGTGCCACAACAATAGTTACTGCAAAAAAAAATCAAAGCTCATGGTGCTGGGGGGAAAAATATTGGCACAGATTGAAGATTGGCTGGCTGCAGGAAACAGAGAGTACCCATAAATGGCAGGATGTAAGAAGTGGAGTCCGCAAGGGGTCTGTACATGGACCTCAACGTTTTATAATTTACATCAATTACTTATATGAGGAGAGTGAAGGCATGGTAACTAAATTTGCAGATGACACAAAGACAGGTAGGAAAGTATGTTGTGAAGAGGATAGAAAGAGGTTGTAGATGGACACACTTTGATGGAGTGAGTGGGAAAAGGCCGAGCAGATGGAGTATATTGTGGGAAAACGTGAAGTTGCTCACTCTGGCAGGAAGAATAAAAAGCAGAGTATTACTTAAATCGAGAACAACTACAAATCTCTGAGATGCAGAGGGTGGCTTTAAGTACATGAGTCACAAAAAGCTATTATGCAGGTGCACAGTGTAATTAAGAAGGTCAATGGAATGCTTCCTTTGTTACAAGCGGAATTCAACACTAAAGTTAGACAGGGTATTTGCGAAACCACATCTTGAATACTGTGTGCAATTTTGGTCTCCATTTAAGGAAGGATGTAAATGCATTGGAGGCGGTTCAGAGGAGGTTAACTAGTCAGAGAGTCATAGAGTCATAGAGGTTTACAGCATGGAAACAGACCCTTCGGCCCAACTTGACCATGCCGCCCTTTTTTTTTAAAACCCCGAAGCTAGTCCCAATTGCCCAAATTTGGCCCATATCCCTTTATATCCATCTTACCTATTTAACTGTCTAAAGGCTTTTTAAAAGACAAAATTGTACCCGTCTCTACTACCACCTCTGGCAGCTTCTTCCAGACACTCACCACCCACCCTCTGTGGGAAAAAGTGCCCCTCTGGACGCTTTTGCATCTCTCCCCTCTCACCTTAAACATATCCCTCTAGTTTTAGACTCTCCTACACTTGGGAAAAGATATTGACTATTTAGCTGATCTATGCCCCTCATTATTTTATAGACCTCAATAAGATCACCCCTCAGTCTCCTACGTTCCAGAGAAAAAAGTCCCAGTCTATCCAGCCTCTCCTTAAAACTCAAATCATCAAGTCCCAGTAGCATCCCAGTAAATCTTTTCTGCACTCTTTCTAGTTTAACAATATCCTTTCTATAATAGGGTGACCAGAACTGTACATAGTATTCCAAGTGTGGCCTTATCAAAGTCTTGTACAACTTCAACAAGACATCCCAACTCTTGTATTCAATGTTCTGGCCAATAAAACCAAGCATACTGAATGCCTTCTTCACCACTCTGTCCATCTGTGACTGCACTTTCAACTAGATTGATACCTGGAATGAGTGGGTTGTCCAATGAGGAAAGGTTGGACAGGCTGGGCTTGTTTCCACTGGAGTTTGGAAGAGTGAGGCGGTGACTTGATTGAAGTTTATAAGCTTTTGAACGGTCTCAACAAGGTGGATGTGGAACGGATGTTTCCTCTTGTGGATGAGTCTAGAACTAGGGGACACTGTTTTAAAATTTGGAGTCACCCTTATAGGACAGAAATAGAAAGAAATCTTTCTCTCGGAGAGTTTTGCAACTTTGGAACTCTGCCTCAGAAGGTAGGGTCACTGAATATTTTTAAGGTGGAGGTAGATGGATTCTTGTTGGGTGAGGGAATCAAGTGTTATTGGGGGTTGAAGGGGAATGTGGAACTCAACCCAAACAGGTCAACCATGAAGCTTATTGAAATCGGGCATGCTCCTGATTTCTCTGCTCTCGCGCGACTTTACCAGCGAGTTCCGCCATCGATGGGCGAGGTGGGCCAGTAAAATCCCAGCCCAAGTGTCAAAAACAAAAGTTTGTTGAATAAGCTCAATTCAACATTTGTTTCTTATGTTGTCTGATGGCCACAACAGTGAGAAATTATCAATTTACTTGTCTAGTGAACATCTTCAAGTCCTTGTCATCCACTGATGTAAAGGTCAATTCTTCATCGTCCCAGGTGACCATAGGCTGCTCTCCCCTTTGAATAGGGAGAGCTGACGGGTGGTGATTTAACCAGAGGATCACCACACCTCTGGCAAGGATGAGAAGGTGGAGGCCTTCATGAATAACCTCACCGAGTGCAGGAATTGAACAAACGCTGTTGACATTGCTCTGCATCCAGCCACTCAGCCAACTGAGCTAACCAACCCCCACTGATGTATAAAGCTGGAGATCTACTGCACACCCTTTGCGTTGTGATACCACCCGCTGTAGTTCCTTACCCCTTCGGGCTTCACTGTGTTTGTCAGTCTCCTGGATTTCCATTAATGTTCATGACAAACAAATCCTCATTGATATGAATGTATCAGGATAACCGTATCCAATCATATCTAATTGTCCACTGGAATTTTCAGACCTTGGCAGTCGGATGACGATATCTAAATCTCTTGGTCTTAATGAAGGGATAACTAATCGATGATGATTCTACAGTTTTTTTGGGGGTACACTGTCAGTTTTCCATTTTGTGATATCAGTGTCGGAGTGGGAAGGCATTTGATGGGTTTTCTGTGGTAACCGAAGTCATTAATTTTTGTTACATGGAGAAGACTTCAGGAATGTTCAAGTGTTATATCATCTTTGCATCTGGATCTTCATAATTTGCCAATTTATGGAGGTATTTCACACTTGTGACAGAATTTCCATAATTCACTAAAATTAATGCTTTACGGATGTCAAGATGTGGATTAGATTTATGACATCCCTTCTAACATTAACTTGTTCTCATCATTATAAAAGGATAAATTTGTCAAACAATGATCTCCTTTCTTGCAAAATTGCATTGACTTTTATTACGTTTCATCTCGAAATACGATCCTGAAATATGTCTCAGTCATATTTCTTTGTCTTTCTGGAATTGCAGTGTATTTTTTTCACTCATAAGAACAAAGAACAAAGAAAATTACAGCACAGGAACAGGCCTTTCAGCCCTCCAAGCCTGCACCGACCATGCTGCCCGACTAAACTAAAACCCCCTACACTTCCGGGGACTGTATCACTCTATTCCCATCCTATTCATGTATTTGTCCAGAAGCCCCTTAAAAGTCACTGTCGTATCTGCTTCCACTACCTCTCCCGGCAGCGAGTTCCAGGCACCCACCACCCTCTGTGTAAAAAATTTGCCTCGCACATCTCCTTTAAACCTTGCCCCTTGCACCTTAAACCTGTGCCCCCGAGTAATTGACTCTTCCACCCTGGGAAAAAGCTTCTGACGATCCACTCTGTCCATGCCCCTCGTAATCTTGTAGACTTCTATCAGGTCTCCCCTCAACCTCCAACATTCCAGTGAGATCAAACCAAGTTTCTCCAACCTCTCCTCACAGCTAATGCCCTCCATACCAGGCTACATCCTGGTAAATCTTTTCTGTACCCTCTCCAAAGCCTCCACATCCTTCTGGTAGTGTGGCTACCAGAATTGAACACTATGTTCCAAGTGTGACCTAACTAATGTTCTATAAAGCTGCAACATGACTTGCCAATTTTTAAACTCAATGCCCCGGCCGATGAAGGCAAGCATGTCGTATGCCTTCTTGACTACCTTCTCCACCTGTGTTACCACTTTCAGTGACCTGTGTACCTGTACACCCAGATCCCATTGCCTATCAATACTCTTAAAGGTTCTGCCATTTACTGTATATTTCCCATCTGTATTAGACCTTCCAAAATGCATTACCTCACATTTGTCTTGGTAAAACTCTATCTGTCATGTTAAGGTATCCCTTCACTTTCTGAGATCATGAAAAATGCCCTGCAAGTGATTTTTTTCTCTCTTTATACATAACCACACAAACGTACTACCTACAGTGTGTACGAGGCTGATATTAGTCAAGGCTACATCAGCAATACAACTGACCTTTGAATGAAGCCCAGTCCATCACGCAAACCAGCCTCCCATCCATTGACTCTGTTTACACTTCCTGCTGCCTCGGCAAAGCAGCCACATAATTAAGGACCCCATGCACCCCGGACATTCTCTCTTCCACTTTCTTCCGTCGGGAAAAATTTACAAAAGTCTGAGGTCACGTACTAACCGACTCAAGAACAGCTCCTTTCCTGCTGCCGTCAGACTTTAGAATGGATCTACCTCACACTAACTTGACCTTTCTCTACACTTTAGCGATGACTGTAACACTACATTCTGCACTCCCTCCTTTCCTTCTCTATGAATGGTATGCTTTGTCTGTATAGCGTGCACAAAACAATACTTTTCACTGTAAATTAATACATGTGACAATAATAAATCAAATCAAATCCTAAGCTGCAAAGTTAAATTAGGCTATCGCCATTGATCTTGAGCTGTTGTTGGAAAGTGCAAATGAGTTAATGTTGCATTATCAAATCATTGGCTTTATTGAATTCTACTTGTTTCGCTCTGAGATGAAGCATAGCCAGTTGGGGAATGTATCATAAAGTGACTGGTTTCTGTATAATGAGACTGGACCATAGGGGAAAAAAATGTAATGAAACCTACACAGACAAGATAGAAATTCTCTGTTGCTGCTTTTATTAAACTAGTCCTGATTGTTCGTATCAAAACCGATCTTGCCTAACATTCTTTGTGTGTCGTCTGAATTCTCCTCAGACCTCTCAGCTCCAGACAATACTCCTTTAATCTTTGGCTATGAATAAGTGGGAATTCTTTTCAGGAGGTTGTCTGAACGCGAGACATTGAAGTTACCTTTGCTGTTAAATCTGCCTGAGCAGAAAAGGTTTCCTTAGAAAGGCATGGAAAGGATCAATGATTTAAAACAACTGCGAAGTTCAGTGAAGTACACAATTAACAGCTTTAGACGAGAAAAAGGCAGTGAGTAATCTTATCATCCAGATACGTCTCACGCCAAGCGAGTTGGTGTCAGTGGTTTAGCTAAGTGGAACTTTATTATCTGTCTCAACTTCCTTCCAATACAATGGTTGAGAAATTAAAAATATTGGCAATTTTACTTTCTCAGGAGGGGAAGGAAATTCAGCACGTCCGCTCTCATACCATCTTTTAAGATGTACCATAGCAAGCACCCTTTCTGGATGTAACACAGCTTGGCCTGGCTCTTGCTCTGTCTAAGACCGCAACAAAGTACAAAGTGTTATGAACAAAGCCTGATCCATCACACAAATCAGCCTCCCACCTATTGACTCCGACTACACTTCCCATTGCCTCGGAAAAGCAGCCAGCATAATCAAGGATCCCACGCACCCTGGACATACGCATCCCCACCTTCTTCCATCAGGTATAAGATACAAAAGTCTAAGATTATGTACCAACCGACTCAAAACAGCTTCTTCCCTGCTCCCATCAGACTTTTGAATGGACCTACCTTATATTAAGTTGATCCTTCTCTACACTCTAGTTGTGACTGTAACACTACATTCTGCACCCTCTCCTTTCCTTCTCCCCATAGAACATAGAAAGCCACAGCACAAACAGGCCCTTCGGCCCACAAGTTGCGCCGATCACATCCCCACCTCTAGGCCTATCTATAGCCCTCAATCCCATTAAATCCCATGTACTCATCCAGAAGTCTCTTAAAAGACCCCAACGAGTTTGCCTCCACCACCACCGACGTCAGCCGATTCCACTCACCCACCACCCTCTGAGTGAAAAACTTACCCCTGACATCTCCTCTGTACCTACCCCCCAGCACCTTAAACCTGTGTCCTCTCGTAGCAACCATTTCAGCCCTTGGAAATAGCCTCTGAGAGTCTACCCTATCCAGACCTCTCAACATCTTGTAAACCTCTATCAGGTCACCTCTCATCCTTCGTCTCTCCAGGGAGAAGAGACCAAGCTCCCTCAACCTATCCTCATAAGGCATGCCCCCCAATCCAGGCAACATCCTTGTAAATCTCCTCTGCACCCTTTCAATGGCTTCAACATCTTTCCTGTAATGAGGTGACCAGAACTGCGCGCAGTACTCCAAGTGGGGTCTAACCAGGGTCCTATAAAGCTGCAGCATTATCTCCCGACTCCTAAACTCAATCCCTCGATTAATGAAGGCCAGTACGCCGTACGCCTTCTTGACCGCATCCTCCACCTGCGAGGCCGATTTAAGAGTCCTATGGACCCGGACCCCAAGGTCCTTCTGATCCTCTACACTGCTAAGAATGGTACCCTTCATATTATACTGCTGCTTCATCCCATTGGATCTGCCAAAATGGATCACCACACACTTATCCGGGTTGAAGTCCATCTGCCACTTCTCCGCCCAGTCTTGCATTCTATCTATGTCTCGCTGCAACTTCTGACATCCCTCCAAACTATCCACAACACCACCTACCTTGGTGTCATCAGCAAACTTACCAACCCATCCCTCCACTTCCTCATCCAGGTCATTTATGAAAATGACAAACAGCAAGGGTCCCAGAACAGATCCCTGGGGCACTCCACTGGTCACTGACCTCCATGCAGAGAAAGACCCCTCCACAGCCACTCTCTGCCTTCTGCAGGCAAGCCAGTTCTGGATCCACAAGGCAACAGCCCCTTGGATCCCATGCCCTCTCACTTTCTCAAGAAGTCTTGCATGGGGGACCTTATCGAACGCCTTGCTGAAGTCCATATAGACCACATCCACCGCTCTTCCTTCGTCAATGTGTTTGGTCACATTTTCAAAGAACTCAACCAGGCTCGTAAGGCACGACCTGCCCTTGACAAAGCCGTGCTGACTACTTTTGATCATACTAAACTTCTCTAGATGATCATAAATCCTGTCTCTCAGGATCCTCTCCATCAACTTACCAACCACCAGGGTTAGACTCATCGGTCGGTAATTTCCCGGGCTGTCCCTGTTCCCTTTCTTGAATATAGGGACCACATCTGCAATCCTCCAATCCTCCGGAACCTCTCCCGTCTCCATCGACGATGCAAAGATCATCGCCAAAGGCTCCGCAATCTCCTCCCTCGCCTCCCACAGTAACCTGGGGTACATCCCATCCGGTCCCGGCGACTTACCAACCTTGATGCCATTCAATAGTTCCAACACATCCTCTTTCTTTATGTCCACATGCTCGATCCTTTCTGTCCACCGCAAACCAGCAGTACAACCACCCAGATCCCTTTCCACCGTGAATACCGAGGTAAAGTATTCATTAAGCAGCTCCGCCATTTCTAACGGTTCCGCACAAACTTTTCTCCCTTCACCTTTTAAGGGTCCTATGCCTTCACATCTCATCCTTTTACTCTTGACATATTTGTAGAAAGCCTTGGGATTCTCCTTAATCTTACCCGCCAAGGCCTTCTCATGACCCCTTCTCGCTCTCCTAATTTCCTTCTTAAACTCCTTCCTACATCCCGTATACTCCTCTAAATCCTTAACACCTCCTAGCTCTCTGAACCTTCTGTACGCCTCTCTTTTCTTATTCACCAGGTTCATCACAACCTTCGTGCACCACGGTTCCCGTACCCTACCAACACCCCCCTGTCTCATCGGAACGTTGTCATGCAGAGCTCCAGACAAACATTCCTTGAAAATCCTCCACTTTCCTTCGGTACTTTTCCCCAAGAATGCCTCCTTCCAATTTACCCGTCTAATTTCCTCCCTGATGACACTGTATTTCCCTTTACTCCAGAGAAACACTTTCCTAGCCTGCCTGATCCTATCTCTTTCCAATGCTATCGTGAAGGAGATAGAATTATGATCGCTATCCCCAAGATGCTCACCCACCGAGAGATCCTCCACCTGTCCAGGTTCATTAGCCAGCACCAGATCAAGTACAGCCTCTCCTCTAGTAGGCTTATCCACATACTGTGTCAGGAAACTCTCCTGGACACACCTAACAAACTCCTCTCCATCCAAACCCCTAGCCCTAGGGATATTCCAATCTATGTTTGGGAAATTAAAATCTCCCATCACGACAACTCTGTTATTCCTACATCTCTCCAGGATCTGTTTCCCCATCTGCTCCTCAACATCTCTGTTACTATTGGGCGGCCTATAGAAAACACCCAGCAACGTTACCGACCCCTTCCTGTTCCTAACCTCCACCCACAGAGACTCCGTAGTCAATCCCTCCACGGCGTCCACCTTCTCTACAGCCGTGACACTATCCCTGATCAACAGTGCCACTCCCCCCCCTCTCTTGCCTCCCTCCCTGTCCTTCCTGAAACATCTAAAACCCGGCACCTGAAGCACCCAGTCCTGTCCCTGAGACATCCAAGTCTCCGTAATGGCCACCACATCACAATTCGAAGCAGCAATCCACGCTCTAAGCTCATCCACTTTATTCACTACACTCCTGGCATTAAAATAGACACATCTCAGACCTTCAGCCTGAGCACTTCCCTTCTCCATCACTCGTCTAACCTCCCTCTTACCCTGTTTACATTCCTTATCTATTTGCGAGCTAACCTCCTCGCTCTCAGTCCCCTCATTTCGATTCCCTCCCCCCAACCTTTCTAGTTTAAAGTCTCTCCAGTAGCCTTAGCCAACCTTCCCGCCAGGATATTGGTCCCCCTGGGATTCAAGTGCCACCCGTCTTTTTTAAACAGGTCACACCTGCCCCTAAAGAGGTCCCAATGATCCAAGTACCCAAATCCTTGTCCCTTGCTCCAGTCCCTCAGCCACGCATTCATTCTCCACCGATTCCTGTTCTCACTCTCCCGCGGCACAGGCAGCAATCCCGAGATTACTACCTTTGCATTCCTCTTTCTCAGCTGTCTACCTAACTCCCTATATTCTCTTTTCATGACCCCTTCCCTCTTCCTACCTATGTCAGCAGTACCTATATGCATCACGACCTTCGGCTCCTCTCCCTCCCCCTTCAGGATTTCTGGGACTCGACCAGAGACATCCCGGACCCCTGCACCAGGGAGGCAAACCACCATCCGAGAGTCCCGTCTGTGTCCGCAAAAACGCCTATCTGACCCCCTCACCGTAGAGTCCCCAATTAGCACTACCCTCCTTGGTATAGTCTATGAACAGTATGCTTTGTCTGTATAGACTCATATAGTCTATGAACAGTATGCTTTGTCTGTATAGCACGCAAGAAACAATACTTTACACTGTGTCCGAGTACATGTGACTACAATAAATCAAATCAAGTCAAATCAATTTTTTTGGATGTCATGTTGTTTTTAAAAGGTAACCTGTCCATGGGACAGTTTATGTCCTTTTGTACTCACTTCAATTCTTCATTTTCATGTTGTCATGATCCAGAATGCACTGCCGGTGGAAACAGATTCAATGGGGACTTTCAAAGGGGAGTTAAATTAGCTTGAAGAAGGAAACAGCTAGCAAGATTATGGGGAAAGAGTGAGAGAGTTGGGGGGTGTGGGGATTGGGTAATGGACCGGAAGGGCTGGATGACTCCATTCTCTGCTATATGATTTCAATGTTCCCATGATACAAGTCACTGGGGAAATGGGAAAAACTCGCTGAAAGTTTTGTGTGATCTGATTTCACCACAAGTTTGCCGGAAGTGGACATGGCTCCATGGAAATTCCTCAATCCCTAATTCAACTTCACCGCTGGCTCTTGGCCAAGTGTTTATCACTGCAGTTCAGTGTGTGGGATACTGCTGATGAACAAACTGCTGCGGTGAATGTTTCCGATGACATTGCAGGTATGCCAACTTGTTTAGGAAGGTGCAGGCATGATAGGCTGAATGACCCTTCTCTGTGGTGTAGGATTCTCTCTAAAAGGCCTTGTGCAGCGCACCACGGCCTGACAGGGGTGGCACGGTGGCACAGTGGTTAGCACCGCTGCCTCACAGCAACAGGGACCCAAGTTCAATTCTGGCCTTGAGTGACTGTCTGTGTGGAGTTTGTACATTCTCCCCATGTCTGTATGGGTTTCTTCCGGGTGCGCCGGTTTCCTCTCACAGTCCAATCATGTGCAGATTCAGTGGATTGGCCATGCTAAATTGCCCCTTAGTGTCCAAGGATGTCTAGTTTGATGGGTTAGCCATGGTAAATGTGTGGGGTTATGGGGCTAGCATAGGGGAGAAGGTCTGGGTAAAATGCCCTGTCAGAGAGTCAGTGCAAACTCAATGGGCAGAATGGCCTCCTGCACTGTAGGGATTCTATGATCTATGACAGGAAGTACATTAAATAATTTTGCCAGGGCCCATGCCAGAATTAAACTGGATGGCCAGTGATGCTCAGAGGACCCAGAGGTGACCAATCTATAAACTTTCCTCTGCTTTGGCAACTGGTAGCATTGATCCAGCCAAGATCACTAGCTGCATAAGTGTTGAAGTTTATAAACATCACAGTAGTTGGCAGATATCTCAAAACTGGACAAATCCTGGCTGTTAAGTCCTTAAGTACAACCTGTTCACTGAGTGATCCACTAGTGCCAAGGCCTAACATGATTAAAGCAGTAAGTTTTCACATGGGGCTGAGAGAATGGCCAAGATTCATTTACATGCAAAATACAAAATATTATGGATACTGGAAATTTGGAAAAAAAACAGAAAATGCTGGAAATCTTCAGCAAGTTTGGCAGAATCTGTGGGGAGAGAAGCAGTGTTAATGACCCAGCAGAGGTGATAGGACATTGATATTGCCCCTACACATGTAATCCAGAGACCCAGGGGAATGCTTTGGGGACCTGCGTTCGAATTCAAGATGATGAAATTTGAATTCAATAAAAATCCACTGGTGACCTTGAAACCATTGTCAATTGTTGTTAAATTCCATCTGGTTCAATAATATCCTTTAGGGAAGGAAAGCTGTTGTCCTTCCCTGCTCTGCTATTGTCCCAGATCCACACTGATGTGGTTGACTCTGAAATGCCACCCATTTCATGGGCAATTTGGAAAGGGCAGTAATTGCTGGTCCAGCCTGCAGCCAGTGGCACCCTCAACCCATGAATGAAAATAAAAATGATTGTGGGCATCAGGACTCCAGCTTTGCAGCATAAAGTGTGTCACCAGCCCACTCTTTCTGGCAGCGGGACCTGCTTCACAATTTTACCACAAATAAATTCCTAATTGGCTATCTGTGGATCCCACTGTCCAATTGAGGATGGCGACCAGACTTCTGATCCAGCCAACCCAACCAGAGGGCTAAAAGCAAAATACTGCAGATGCTGGAATCTGAAACAAAAACTGGAAATGCTGGAAAATCTCAGCAGGTCAGACAGCATCTGCGGAGAGAGAACAGAACCAACATTTCAACTCTGGATGATTCTTTGTCAAAGGAGTTCAGCACTAAAATGCGCGCATCCTCCTTGTCAAGTTACCACAGTTTCAATTTTGCATTTACGCACTGACACTCTTATATAGAACAGTACAGCACAGAACAGGCCCTTCGGCCCACGATGTTGTGCCGAGCTTTATCTGAAACCAAGATCAAGCTATCCCACTCCCTATCAACCTGGTGTGCTCCATGTGCCTATCCAATAACCGCTTAAATGTTCCTAAAGTGTCTGACTCCACTATCATTGCAGGCAGTCCATTCCACACCCCAACCACTCTCTGCGTAAAGAACCTACCTCTGATATCCTTCCTGTATCTCCCACCACGAACCCTATAGTTATGCCCCCTTGTTATAGCCCCATCCACCCGAGGAAATAGTCTTTGAACGTTCACTCTATCTATCCCCTTCATCATTTTATAAACCTCTATTAAGTCTCCCCTCAGCCTCCTCCGCTCCAGAGAGAACAGCCCTAGCTCCGTCAACCTTTCCTCATAAGACCTACCCTCCAAACCAGGCAGCATCCTGGTAAATCTCCTCTGCACTCTTTCCAGCGCTTCCACATCCTTCTTCTCTCACTTTTGTTATCCTCAGAGAGGCGATGGCCTAGTGGTATTATTGCTAGACTATTAATCCAGAAACTCAGCTAATGGGACAGCACGGTGGCACAGTGGTTAGCACTGCTGTCTCACAGCGCCAGGGACCCGGTTCGATTCCCTGCTTGGGTCACTGTCTGTGTGGAGTTTGCATGTTCTCCCTGTGTCTGCGTGGGTTTCCTCCGGGTGCTCCAGTTTCCTCCCACAGTCCAAAAGACATGCTTGTTAGGTGCATTGGCCAGGCTAAATTGTCCCTTAGTATCAAGGGGACTAGCTAGGGTAAATGCATGGGTTATGGGGATAGGGACTGGGTGGGATTGTGGTTGGTGCAGACTTGATGGGCCAAATGGCCTCTTTCTGCACTGTGGGATTCTATGATTCTATGTTCTGGGGACCCAGGTTCAAATCCCACCACACCAGCTGGTGGAATTTGAATTTTAAAAAAAAATCTGAATTAGGAATCTACTGATGACCATGAAACCATTGTCGATTGTTGGAGAAACCCATCTGCTACACTAAGGTCCTCTCGGGAAGGAAATCTGCCATCCTTACTTGGTCTGGCCTACAGACTGGCCGACTCCAGAGCCACAGCAATGTGGCTGATTCTCAACTGCCCTCTGAAATGGCCTAGCAAGCCAGCCTGTTCAAGGGCAACTAGGGATGGGCAATAAATGCTGGCCCAGCCAGAAATGCCCAAGCCCCAGGAATGAAAAAAAAGGAACATACTTGCAATCTCCTTTTGTTCTCACAAGTGACATGCACCCAGTGACAGACAACCAGATATGTATCCCGGTGTCAACTGATGTCTTGAGTGAGTAGGAGAGGATGGCAGAGACCTTATTCTAAATATTTTTCAGTAGAATTGAAGAGGAAGAATGAATTACATTGGCAGTTCTTTACTTGCCTGAGATACACTAAGGAATTGTGAAACTCACTCCTCATCCTCATCTTTTAGTCACTTGACCAGCCATCAGTTTGAACAATAATGGATATCCATGAGTTCTGTCTTACTGAATTAAGCACAAAGTGACTAACTGAAGGATGAGATGGAAAGTCGAATCTATCGGTCTTTTCTCTCTCTTCCATCTGACAAGACAGTACACTTGAAGTCTATTATTCGCTAGTCGATCAGTGTTTGAAACGGCAATTCTGAATACTGTACTTTCCACTTCATTCGAGAACAGCCATACCAATTGAAAGGACCTCTTGAGACTTTCTAATACACGGGCAGGCGGGGGCAGGGGATCAGAACTGACAACATTTCATCAACAGCGATGAAATATTTCACTATCTTGGATCAGTGGGTTGATAAATAATGGAACGCTCTCCGCTTGTCTGGAATAAGTGCAGCTCTAACAACACTCAAGAAGCTCGACACCATCCAGGACAAAGCAACTCACTGGATTGACAACCCAACCACCATCTAACACTGACATACAGTGGCAACATTGTGCACCATCTACCAGCAACTCACCATGGCTGCTTCTAAACCCGCAACCTTTACCAACTAAGACAAGGGTGGCAGGTGCATGGGAACACCAATACCTGGAAGCTCCCCTCCAAGTGTGAGATATTGCACTTTGGAAGGACAAACCAAAGTAGAACGTACAGGGTAAATGGTAGGACTCTGAAGAGTGCAGTTGAACAGAGGGATCTGGGAATACAGGTACAGAATTCCCTAAAAGTGACGTCACAGATGGATAGGGTCGTAAAGAGTGCCTTTGGTACATTGGCCTTTATAAATCGGAATATCGAGTATAAAAGTTGGAGTGTTATGGTAAGGTTATATAAGGCATTGGTGAGGCCGAATTTAGAGTATTGTGTACAGTTTTGGTCACCTAGTTACAGGAAGGATGTAAATAAGGTTGAAAGAGTGCAGAGAAGGTTCACAAGGATGTTGCCGGGACTTGAGAAGCTGAGTTACAGAGAGAGATTGAATAGGTTGGGACTTTATTCCCTGGAGCACAGAAGAATGAGGGGAGATTTGATAGAGGTGTATAAGATTTTGATGGGTATGGATAGATTGAATGCAAGCAGGCTTTTTCCACTGAGGCAAGGGGAGAAAAAAAACCAGAGGGCATGGGCTCAGGGTGAAAGGAGAAAAGTTTAAAGGGAATATCCCAGAGAGTGGTGGGAGTGTGGAATGAGCTGCCGGATAAAGTGGTAAATGCCACTTTTAACATTTAAGAAAAACTTGGACGGGTTCATGGAAGAGAAGGATGTGGAGGGATATGGTCCAAATGCAGGTCAGTGGGACGAGGCAAAAAATGGTTCGGCACAGGCAAGAAGGGCCAAAAGGCCTGTTTCTGAGCTGTAATTTTCTATGGTTCTATGGTTCTAAGTCACCCATCATCCTGACTTGGAAATATATTATCTGTTCTTTCACAGTCACTGGGTCAAAATCCTGGAATTCTCTTCCTAACAGCATTGTGGATGTACCAACATCACGGGGATTGCAGTAGATTCAAGAAGGCAGCCCACCACCAACTTCTCAAGAGGCAATTAGGGATGGACAATAGGTGCTGCCCTAGCCAGCGATGCCCACATGCCCTGAAAGAAATTTTTAAAATTCAAGCCAAACAGCCCCTCTCATACCAGAGGGACCGAGGGGTGCAGGTACATAGTTCCTTGAAAGTGACGGCACAAGTAGACAGGGTGGTGAAGAAGGTTTTTGGCACACTTGCCTTCATCAGTCAAAGCATTGAGTACAAGAGCTGGGATGCTATGTTACAGCTGTACAATATATTTGTAAGGCCACATTTGCAGTACTGGTCACCCTGCTGTAGGAAAAATGTTATTAAACTGGAAAGGTTGGAATAACATCTACAAGGGTGTTACTGGACTGGAAGGCTTGAATTATAAGGAGAGGCTGGATAGGCTGGGACTTTTTTCCCTGGAGCTTAGAGAATGAGGGGTGACCTTATAGAGGTTTATAAAATCATGAGGGCCCTAAGTAAGGTGAACAGCCAAGGTCTTTTCCTTAGGTTAGGGGAGTCCAAAACTAGAGGGCAATAGGTTTAAGGTGAGAGGGGAAAGATTTAAAAGGGACCTGCGGGGCAACTTTTTCACACAGAGGGTAGTGCGTGTATGGAATGAGCTGCCAGATGAGGTGGTAGAGATGAGTACAAATACAATATTTAAAAGACATTTGGACAGGTACATAGATGGGAAAGCTTTAGAGGGATATGGGCCAAATGCAGGCAAATTGGACTAGTTCAGTTTAGGAAACCTGGTCAGCATGGACGAGTTGGGCTGAAGGGCCTGTTTCCGTGCTGTATATCGCATTGGCTCAATGTCAAAAAAGCTCCATGAAGTACAAATAAGCTCAGCTTTTAAGAAAAACAATGTTTTGATTGGGATTTCATTCTCATGCATCGTGCTGGGGGATGAATATAATAGTTGCGTTGACCTGGTGGTCTCAACTTTCAATCGAAGTGCATCACACTCAGTTGCTCACTGCCGTAGGCGAGGCTATTAATTCTTTATTGCACAATTCAATTAAATCACATGATTGTAAGGCCGCACTGCAGTGCATTTTGAATGGATGGATACGTGATTAGGAAATATGTTAAAAGGTAAACTGCATTAGAGTACATTTTTTTGGAAAAAACACTTTTTGGAAAAAAAGTACAATGATCATTTCACCATTTTTAATATCAGGTCAAATATTTCCATCCTGCAATGGTGGAAACTCACCAACACCTGCTCACCTTCCATTATCCACTTATTAACCTGTTAATCCCACAGCAGGAGGACAAAGCTTGCTTTCAAGAAAATTCCTTGCAGCCATTTTGGGAGTGTAACGCCACCTGAGAAAATTGTAACTCAGATTAAATAAAAATCCAGCCTAAACACTTTGTAAACTTCTTACCAAACCATTTACGCTGCAGGAAGGTGTCATAAAAATCTATCTCAATATGCTCAGCCAATTAAAAGACAATGGGATAGGGAAAAAATAAGAACACGAGGGAGAAGGAGAACAGAAAATAAAGAAGATTTGCATTCACCCAGTCCTCCCTTTCTTTGAGCCCAGTCTCTGTTTTCACCACAATATCTTTCCACATGGCAATTTGTGCATCAAACTCACCAATCTTATTATCCACACTCCATGCATTCAGATTATGCTGATTTACATGATGTAACTTTCTCGCTTACTCTGACCACACTTAATGACTTACTATTCCTGCTCTAGAGCTATCTATGTCTTCCAGTATTTTGTTCATTTCGGTATTCCTCTCTGATATTTCCTCTCTGGTTTCTATGCTCCTGCTAAGTTCTTTCAAACCTTCCCCGATAGCACTATCAAATTGTCCCACAGGGAATTCAGTTCCCAGCTATATTTAGGTGTGACCAGTCCAGTACACATCCTATTTCACCAGAGCTGGTTCCCCAAGAATCCAAAGCCAACTCTCCTGTACCATCTCTCCAGCCGTGCAGTTGTCTGTCTGATCCTTCTATTTCTGTACTCATTTGCATGCGGTACTGTGAGTAATCCAGTGATTACTGTTGAGTTCCTGCTTTCTAATTCACTGCCTACCTCAGAAAGTCAGGTCTTAATCTGGCCATTTGGGTTTAAGCTCAGCTCTGCTTGCGGTGCAGAGAGAACTCCCACCTTCATCAAGTTCAACTGAGGAGAATGGAAAAGCAACAACAATACTCACCAGCAAATCAACTCTGGCTTTCTATTGATATCAGTATGATTTTTATTCCTTTCACTCCAGTGACCCTGACCTGCTCCACACTCCTCCTGGTCTGCTTCACAGTGACCCTGACCTGCTCCACACTCCTCCTGGTCTGCTTCACAGTGACTCTGACCTGCTTCAGACTGCTCCCAGCCTGCTTCACACTGCTCCTGGTCTGCTTCACACTGCTCCCAGTCTGCTTCACACTGCTCCCAGCCTGCTTCACACTGCTCCCGGTCTGCTTCACACTCCTCCCGGTCTGCTTCACGCTCCTCCCGGTCTGCTTCACACTGCTCCCGGTCTGCTTCACACTGCTCCCGGTCTGCTTCACACTGCTCCCGGTCTGCTTCACACTGCTCCCGGTCTGCTTCACGCTCCTCCCGGTCTGCTTCACACTGACACTGACCTGCTTCACACTGCTCCTGGTCTCCTTCACACTGCTCCCGGTCTGCTTCACACTGCTCCCAGTCTGCTTCACACTGCTCCCGGTCTGCTTCACACTCCTCCCGGTCTGCTTCACACTGCTCCCGGTCTGCTTTACACTGCTCCCGGTCTGCTTCACACTGCTCCCAGTCTGCTTCACACTCCTCCCGGTCTGCTTCACACTGCTCCCGGTCTGCTTCACACTGCTCCCAGTCTGCTTCACACTCCTCCCGGTCTGCTTCACACTGCTCCCAGTCTGCTTCACACTCCTCCCGGTCTGCTTCACACTGCTCCCGGTCTGCTTCACGCTGCTCCCGGTCTGCTTCACACTGCTCCCGCTCTGCTTCACACTGCTCCCGGTCTGCTTCACACTGTTCCCGGTCTGCTTCACACTGCTCCCGGTCTGCTTCACACTGTTCCCGCTCTGCTTCACACTGCTCCCGGTCTGCTTCACACTGTTCCCGGTCTGCTTCACACTGCTCCCGGTCTGCTTCACACTGCTCCTGGTCTGCTTCACACTGCTCCCGGTCTGCTTCACACTGCTCCCGGTCTGCCTCACACTGCTCCCGGTCTGCTTCACACTGCTCCCGGTCTGCTTCACACTGCTCCCGGTCTGCTTCACACTGCTCCCGGTCTGCTTCACTCTGCTCCCGGTCTGCTTCACACTGCTCCCGGTCTGCTTCACGCTGCTCCCGGTCTGCTTCACACTGCTCCCGGTCTGCTTCACACTGCTCCCGGTCTGCTTCACACTGCTCCCGGTCTGCTTCACACTGCTCCCGGTCTGCTTCACACTGCTCCCGGTCTGCTTCACACTGCTCCCGGTCTGCTTCACACTGCTCCCGGTCTGCTTCATGCTCCTCCCGGTCTGCTTCACACTGACACTGACCTGCTTCACACTGCTCCCGGTCTGCTTCACACTGCTCCCGGTCTGCTTCACACTGCTCCCGGTCTGCTTCACACTGCTCCCGGTCTGCTTCACAGTGACACTGACCTGCTTCACACTGCTCCCAGTCTGCTTCACACTGCTCCCGGTCTGCTTCACAGTGACACTGACCTGCTTCACACTGCTCCCGGTCTGCTTCACACTGCTCCCAGTCTGCTTCACACTCCTCCCGGTCTGCTTCACACTGCTCCCAGTCTGCTTCACACTCCTCCCGGTCTGCTTCACACTGCTCCCGGTCTGCTTCACACTCCTCCCGGTCTGCTTCACACTGCTCCCGGTCTGCTTCACAGTGACACTGACCTGCTTCACACTGCTCCCGGTCTGCTTCACACTGCTCCCGGTCTGCTTCACACTCCTCCCGGTCTGCTTCACACTCCTCCCGGTCTGCTTCACACTCCTCCCGGTCTGCTTCACACTCCTCCCGGTCTGCTTCACACTCCTCCCGGTCTGCTTCATAGTGATTCCCCAACTGCTGCACTGTGACCCTTAACTGCAGGAGTGGGTAATTCAGCCCCTCGAGCCTGCCCCACCATTCAAAATGATCATGGCTGACCTCATCTTGGCCTCAACTCCACTTTCCTACCCCTTCTCCATAACCCTTACTAATTAAAAATCTGTCCATGTCTTCCTTAAATTTACTCAAAATCCCAGCATCCATCGCACTCTGGTGTGGTGAATGCCACAGGTTCATGACCCTTTGAGAAAAGTCATTTCTCCTCATCTCTGTTTTAAATCTTCCGCCCCTTATCCTAAAACTCTGACCTCTTGTTCCAGATTGCCCCACAAGAGGAAACATCCTCTCCACGTCTACTTTGTCTAACCCCTTATCATCTTGTACACTTCAATTAAATCTCCTCTCATTCTTCTAAACTCCAGAGAGTATGTGCCTAAACTGCCCAATCTCTCTTCGTAAGGCAAACCCCTCATCTCTGGAATCGATCTCATGAACCTTCCCTGAAATACTTCCAATGCATCTACATCCCTCCTCAAGTAAGGGGACCAAGACTGTGCATAATATTCTAAGTGCAGTCTCACTAATGCTTTGTACAGTAGCAGCAACACATCATTACATTTATATTATGTTCCTTTAGCAAAAAAAGCCAAGATTCCATTTGCCTTCCTTATTACCTGCTATATCTGCATACTATGTTCTGCGGTTCATGCACAAGGACACCCAGATCCCTCTGCAGTGAAACACTCTGAAGTTTCTCTCCATTTAGATAATAATTTGCATTTGTATTTTTCCTGCCAAAATGGATAACCTCACACTTATCCATGTTAAATTTCACCTGCCACATTTTCCCCATTGATTTAATCTATTCATATCCTTTGTAAACTTTTATTTCATTATCGCAACTTACTATCCCACCTATTTTAGTGTCATTTGCAAACTTGGCAATGGTACCTACTATCCCTGCATCCAAGTCATTAATAAGGATTGTGGATCGTTGGGATCCTGAGGATTGAAGCCTGTGTTACTCCATCAATTACCTCGTGCCAACCCAAGAGAGACCCATTTATCCCGAGTCTCTGCTTTCTGTCAGTTAGCCAATTCTCGATCCAAGCTAATAAATTACCCCTAATCCCATGTGAACTAACTTTGTGTATTAACTTTTTGTGTGGCACCTTATCAAATGCCTTCTGGAAGTCCAGATACACTACATCTACAGGGTCCCCATTATCCATCTTGCTTGTTACATCTTCAAAAAACTCAAGCAAATTAGTCAAACATGACTTACCCTTCATAAAACCATGCCGACTCTGATGAATTGCATTTTGATTTTCTAAATGTGCTGTTATTGCTTCCTTTTGGCTTCTAACAATTTCCCAATGACAGATGTTAAACTAATTGGCCAATAGTCTGTTGCATTTTGCTTCCCCCCTTTTCTGCACAAGGGTGTTATATTAGCATTTTTCCAATTCACCAGAACAATTCCTGCATTGAGGGAATTTTGGAATATTGCAACCATTGTTGGAATATTGGAATATGCCATTTCCTTTATGACCCTAGGTTATGGGCAATCAGTCCCCGGGGACTTGCCTGCCTTCAATCCCAATAGTTTGCTCAGTACTTTTTCCCTAGGGATGATGATAGTTCTAAGTTCCTCTTTTCTCTTTCTTCTGCATTTTCTGTTATTGTTGAGGTAACACTCGTGTCCTCCATCGCGAAAGCTGAGGTGAAATATTGATTTAATGTCTCAGCCATTTCCGCGCTCCCCACTATTAATTCCCCAGCCTCATCTTCCAAGGGACCAACATTCACTTTAACCAGTCTCTTCCTCTTTATATATTTATTGAAAATTTTTGCTGTCCGTTTTTATATTTTGTGCCAATGGTCTTTCATAATTTACCTTTGCTCTTTTTATTGCTTTTTTAGTGAATCTTTGTAGACTTTAAAAGCTCCCCAATCTTCCAGCCTGCCACTGGACATTGCAATACGTTATATCTTAGTTTTTGTCTTTCTGTTATCCTTAACTTCCTTGCTTGGCCATGGAAGTCTTCTCCCCCGCCCCCCCCCCCCCCCCCCCGCCCCCGCCCCCGCCCCCCCCCCCCCCCCCCCCTTACCACCTTTCCTTCTCTCTGGAATATATTTTAGTTGGGAGGACTTGAATATCTCCTTAAATATCTGCCACTGTTCATCAACTGTCCTCCCCTATAGTCGACCTTCCAGGTCCACTAGGGACAAACCTGCCCTCGTGCCTATGTAATTTCCTTTAAATCCAGAATGCTAGTGTGGAACTCACTTGACACTGAATTTGAAATTCTAACATGTACGAAGACCACTGCTGGTGGTTCTTTGCAGGAAAAGGCTGATGGATTACCTTTGTGATGAAGAATGAGCAGAACTTGAGAGAGTGGAGCTGGGCTGATCTTTGTCCATTGATTTTTGTTGTGTGATATTTGGAAGAGGAGAAGAAGGGGAATTGGAGTGAGTTGTAGAAAACCAAGAGGAGTCGGTGATTTGAGTGCTCATGATGAAGATTCCTGATGAATTTATTGTTCACCATTTGAAAAGAAAGAGAAATAACACCTGATAACAATCCCACAAATGATGGCAGCTTTGCAACTTGCTTGCAGTCTTTGTACAGGTGAGAGTGTTTAAGGTGGGAAGTGTCCCATGTCTGTGTGTTAAGGACTGTCAGATCAAAATAAAGTGGAGTAAGTACCATGCTTCTGATTGCAATGGGAGGAATAGAAATGGGGCAAGACAATTCAGAATACTAGAATGTCAAAATCTCAAATGAAAATAAGAAAAACTTTCAATTATATACAGACTTCCATAGCCACCACACAACCTACAGCACTCTATGGCTACTGAAGGGCTTATGAAGTGTAATCACCATTGTAATGTAGGAAAAGTGGCAGCCAATCTGGGTACAGCAAGATCTCACAACAATGGCACAGTGCTTAGCGCTGCTGCCTCACAGCTCCAGGGACCTGGGTTCGATTCCCAGCTTGGGTCACTGTCTGTGTGGAGTTTGCACATTCTCCCCGTGTCTGCGTGGGTTTCCTCCGGGTGCTCCGGTTTCCTCCCACAATCTGAAAGACGTGCCGGTTAGGTGCATTGGCCATGCTACATTCTCCCTCAGTGTACCCGAACAGGCGCCGGAGTGTGGCAACTAGGGGATTTTCACTGTAACTCCATTGCAATGCTAATGTAAGCCTACTTGTGACACTAATAAATAAACTTTAAAAAAATAAACTTTAAATGTGATCGTAGACAAGTAATCAATTTTCTAAATGTTGATTGTGTGATAAATATTGGAGCGAACGCTGCGGATAGTTCCCTTGTTGATCTTTGGAATATAGCCAAGTGTTCTTTTGTACCCACTTGAGAGGCAGACAGGACCTCGGTTTAGCATCTCATCCAAAAGACAGGATGCCCAAACTTGCAGCACTGCTTCAGCACTGTCTTGGAATGTGTTATGAACACTGCCGATGGCAAGATGCTTACATTTTGAAATGTCCCTTCAAATCCAAATTGATACTGAGGTGCTTTCTGGGAGAATAAGTTAAATTCATTCCTGGTCATGTTATCATTAGACCTCTGATTAGTATTCATGTGATCTAGGTTGTTATGGAAATGAAAGGTAGCTCACACCAAATAAACCAAATTTCGGGTTACAGCTGAAGTTATGGGTAGAAAAACAAAGGTACTCAGAAAATGCCAGCAGCAGGTATTTTCTATTCTATAGAAAAGCAGATAAGAAAAATAAACAAATAAAGACACTTTTACCAAGAGCTGACAAGATGGTTAATGGGATTTATTCCAGAGATTGGATAAAGGAGTCTCTGGGTGTTTGTGTTGTCAGGACTGAGGTTACCAGAGGGAGAGAGTGTTTTTTGAAGGGTGATAATTGCATCTGGAAATCGCAGACAGAATGGAACGTTCGGCAAAGGCCCCTGGAAAATTTGACTTGTATGTTAAGGAATGGGGAAGAAACTGGGAGAACCTTTTTGACTGTCCTTGATGCAACATGTGTGCTAGAAGCGTGATGTAGAGTAGAAGTATTTTGTTGAGTGAACTATTTAAAGTGAAATTTACCTATCGTTTGAAGTAGCACTGTCTGTGAGTCCATGTTTCATTATCAGAGATCACAGGAGATGATAGAAGCCCTCCAATGCAGAAAGAGGCCATTCAGCCTGTTGACTCTGAAAGAGCATCCCGCCCAGGCCCTCCCCTCCGCCCTATCCCCATAACCCCATGCATTTACCATGACCAATTCACCCAACCTGCACATCTTTGGACACAAAGGGGCAATTTAACATGGTCAATCCGCCCAACCCACACAGCTTTGAACACTAAGGGGCAATTTAGCATGGCCAATCCACCAACCTGCACATCTTTGAACTGTGGGTGGAAACCAGAGCACCCGGAAGAAATCTACTCAGAAAGGGAGAACGTGCAAACTCCACACAGACAGTGACCCAAGGCAGGAATCAAACCCAGGTCACTGGCATTGTGAGGTAGCAGTGCTAACTACTTTGCCACTGTGCTGCCCATTATCATATATAATCCTTCCAGTTGTTGTAGTTGAGATTAGAAACTTCAAAGTGTTTTATGAAGTGTAACCTCAGTCCTCAGAACCTCAGAATTGTAAGTTTTGCATCTTGAATTAATTCCATTACTCATTACTCTCATTATTTTATAAGCCTCTATCAAATCTTCCCTAAGTTCAGGTTTTCCCTGAACCCAAACACCTATCTCACTGAGCCGAACATGTTCACTAACATATTTTATATTACCAGAGGATGTTTGCAACAGTGTGGGTTGTCCAACAGTTCGATTGGCCCAGATCTTCCAATCTCCGGATTGTCAGAGACCGCACATACAACCCAAACTCTGTATTTGAATCTGATGCACTGAACTCCACTGGAATTGCCGGGATGCTTGCACTCCCGATGGGCAATTCCCCTGTCCTCTGGCACCCACTGTGAATGTTTCCAACTCTGAGCTGGAGTCCTAGACTTCAGAGAGTTCTGACATACTCACCTGGATAGTTAGCCAGGAAACGTTAGACAGAGAAAACCTGGTCTAATTCTATAGAACTGGCACCCCAATCACTCACACTGACCCCCCACCCCCCATTTTACACTTCTCAATCCCTGACTACCCCCCCATCCCCCCCACCCTGCCCCCACTCCTCACACCCCCCATCCCTCCCACCCCACCCCCCTTACCCCCACCCCACCTCCCCAACCCCCCACCCCACCTCCCCCACCCCCCACCCCACCCCTCCCACCCCCCCACCCCCATCCCCCTAACTAAGGTTCTATAAAGCTGCAACATGACTTGCCAATTTTTAAACTCAATACCCCGGCTGATGAAGGCAAGCATGCTGTATGTCTTCTTGACTACCTTCTCCACCTGCATTGCCACTTTCAGTGACCTGTGCACCTGTACACCCAGATCCCTTTGCTTATCAATACTCTTCAGGGTTCTGCCATTTACTGTATATTTCCTATCTGTATTAGACCTTCCAAAATGCATTACCGCACATTTGTCCGCTTTATAGAACTTTAGTTAGGCCACACTTGGAATATTATGTTCAATTCTGGTCGCCACACTACCAGAAGGAGGTGGAGGCTTTGGAGAGGGTACAGAAAAGATTTACCAGGATGTTGCCTGGTATGGAGGATATTAGCTATGAGGAGAGGTTGGAGAAACGTGGTTTGTTCTCACTGGAGCGACGGAGGTTGAGGGGAGGACCTGGTAGAAGTCTACAAGATTATGAGAGGCATGGACAGAATGGATAGTCAGAAGCTTTTTCCCAGGGTGGAAGAGTCAATTACTAGGGGGCACAGGTTTAAGGTGCGAGGGGCAAGGTTTAAAGGAGATGTACGAGGCAGATTTTTTACACAGAGAGTAGTGGGTGCCTGGAACCCGTTGCCGGGGGAGGTAGTGGAAGCGAATACAGTGGTGACTTTTAAGGGGTGTCTTGACAAGTACATGAATGGGATGGGAATAGAGGGATACGGTCCCCGGAAGGGTAAGGGGTTTTAGTTAAGTCGGGCAACATGGTCGGTGCAGGTTTGGAGGGCCGAAGGACCTGTTCCTGTGCTGTAATTTTCTTTGTTCTTTGTTCTTTGACACTTACTCTGCTGTGTTTGTCTTAAAGGAACAATCCCCTTTTAAATCCTTTGGACAATCTTCAATAACTCATTTACTCCATCCTAAATTCTCACTAATCATTATACACATGGGTTGAACAAGACGGGGTTTTTGGTTTCTTGCAGAGCAGTGTAATTCTGAAGTCTCAGGTACTTCCACAGGAGAGCTGTTAACAGGAACAGCAATAATGGTACCTCTTCTAGCACAGGAAGTTCATTACTACAGGCTTCTGCAGAGGCACAATTATGTCTATAAAAGGCCGATGTTAGGGGTTCAAAAACATTTCTTGATGGCAACAATGATTCCTGAAGCATCTCTCCCTATTCCAGAAGTGGTCCACATGTTATCAAATGAATTTAGCTGTGCTGTCCTTAAAGGGACAATCACCACCCCCCACCATGCCCCCTCCCCCCCCGCCCCCCGCCCCACCATCATAAGCAGCCCCTGACCAGACTCAACCTGATAACCTCTCCCGAGACAAGAACTCCCATCACCTGACTGCCACCATCCTGACCTGACGACACCTCACCCACCTGCCACTCTAACCACCTGCCACGCAAACACGCTACCCGCCTGCCACCCTACCCACTAACCTCACCAACATCCACGTAAGAAATTTCAACTTACCTCCTTACTACAGCTAGTGCCACTGAAAGGGGTGAGTCCAGTCTTTTGCTGATGTTCCAGTGCTGTGGTGGAGCTCTGGCATGGAAGATACTTTACACGTTTCTGAAGAGGTCGGGCTCATAGAAATATTGAAACATAGAAGGTAGGAGCAGGAGGAGGCCATTTGGCCCTTTGAGCCTGCTCCGCCATTCATTACGATCATGGCTGATCATCCAACTCAAGAGCCTAATCCTGCTTTCTCCCCATAACCTTTGATCCCATTCCCCCCAAGTGCTATATCCAGCCGCCTCTTGAACACATTCAATGTTTTGGCATCAGCTACTTTCTTTGGTAATGAAATCCACAGGCTCACCACTCCTTGGGTGAAGAAATGTCTCCTCATCTCCATCCTAAATGGTCTGCCCTGAATCCTCAGA
Organism: Mustelus asterias; assembly: GCF_964213995.1. NCBI lineage: Eukaryota > Metazoa > Chordata > Chondrichthyes > Carcharhiniformes > Triakidae > Mustelus > Mustelus asterias. The sequence goes on along the minus strand of NC_135816.1, from coordinate 5,470,161 downwards.
CTGTGGCCCCTGTCTTGAAACGTGGAGCAGTATCAAGGCCGGTAGGAGTTGGGACATAGCGACAAAACAACAACGAATGCCGTTCTTCAGAATATCCAGGTCATTAAGTTGGTGGCATAAACCAAACAATTTAATATTGATTTCAGTGAGAGTTCTGTGGGGACTGCCCTGATGGAAGGAGCACTGACAATTTCCATAAGACCATAAGATATAGGCCGGAGATTTTCCGGCACGCCCGCCCTGATTCTTGGGGTGGGCGAGGCTCAGAACGGCATTCTCCGTTGGCCATGGGCGGACGTGCCAGTAAAATTCTGCCCATAAGAGCAGAATGAGGTCATTTGGCCGATCGAGTCTGTTCCGCCATTCAATCATTCCAATGTCTGTCTCAACTTTCCCTGGAACCTCGCCAGTGTTAAATGTAAGCTGTCAACACACTTTCCGCTTTGATGGGATTTCCCATCAAACGCCATCAAAGCGGAAAGTGCGTTGAGGGACCTCTTCACTCATTTTGGAGGGACAGGAGTTTAGGATGGGGTTCATGATGCTGATTGCAACAACAAATAACCTGGTGAGGATTTACCACAATGCCACCACTGCGATTTGTTGGGTGTATCTTACCAAAAGGCTTGCTGGAATTCAACAGTTCAAGCTCAGTCATATCCCAATGGCGGTCGCAAAAGACGCAGATGTGGGCCTTCTTACCCTGCTGAAATACTTTATACAACACAAGCGATAAAGAAACGCCCACAGCGAGACATTGAATACTTAGCTACAGTCTGTCAACCCTTCACTTATATTGTTATTCCATTTGGATTTAATCAATTTATTCTATTTTGATTTGCCATTTGAAGTCCATGGAAACATCAGATTGGTTATTTTTAAAAAATTTTATCTTGAAGGATGACATCTTCCTGAAATCACACAAATGTATCTGGCATCAGGGAAGGATTAATGAATGGGAAATCCATCAGATATTAAAAGATTAATCAGACGAATGTTAAATGCGGCTTTTCCACGCTTTCACAGCGGTGAGTTGGGTCGGAGATTTACCATTCAGGTTTTAAATGTTAATCTGGCGTCAGAACCATTATCCACTCCACATTGCACAAAACCTGAACTACTGCATAGCTCCACACAAATGGCGTTAGATACAGAGATTCATCGACTGATGTGATTCTAAAAAGCTTTCCGCACAACTTATGCCATCAGAAACTTAAGCGTTTGAAAATTATAGGACTTGCGTGATTCTTAAGTGTTTTAGCAGTCACTGACAACTTTCCAGTACGCCCACCATCACAGTATGGTTATGCTACAGATCGTACTTAACCTGTCACTGACAAATTCATTATTGAGCCACTACTCTGAAATAGAGATCTACCGTGTCTCAAAGGTTCCCTTAGGAGAGGAGAATTCTCCTCTGTGGTCTGATCAACATTCATCCTTCAATCAACATCAGTGGCACAGTGGGTTAGCACTGCTGCCTCACAGCGGCAGGGACCCGGGTTCAATTCTCGGCTTGGGTCACTGTCTGTGTGGAGTCTGTATGTTTTCCCCGTGTCTGTGTGGGTTTCCTCCGGGTGCTCCGGTTTCCTCCCACAGTCTGAAAGACGTGCTGGTTAGATGCATTGGCCATGCTAAATTCTCTCTCAGTGTACCCGAACAGGCGCCAGAGTGTGGCGACCAGAGGATTTTCACAGTAACTTTGTTGCAGTGTTCATATAAGCCTACTTGTGACACTAATAAATAAACTTTAAAACTTTAAACTTTAACTTCACAAAAACAAATATTTCTCAATACACAGCCCTCAGGAAGGGGACGTTACTGACAAGACTGGTCACAGCCCCACTCGAATTACCCAGCATGACGAGTTTTCAGCCATTGCAGACCTTCAAAGAACTTTCTTCAAGTTCCCCCTCTGTTTTGACACATAGTATGCTTTCTAAAAACTTTTGAATACAATTTCCATTTAATTTGCTAAGAATTTGACAACACATCAATGGTTCTGTTCCGGTTTTTAGGGTCAGTTATTTAAAATCAAGTTGCTTAAATGTGGTGAACTGGCCAGTCTGAATTAAAAAGCTTATTTTTTCCAATGATAAACACATTTCGAGCTGAATTAATGAAACTGCGTCAATTTACCACTCTTAAATACATCAAGGAATGGTTTTTGGTAGAATTTTTAAATTAACACATCTACAAACACAGTCTGATTGCACTCATTCGTGGCGGATTTTGCATTATTTTCCGATTGCAAATGATTTTGCACAGACACCTGGGCAAAAAAGAACATTTTTCAAAACCAAAGCAGTTTTGCGGCAATTTGGGTCTGAATAACCCATTGTTCTCAAAGAGGAAACCACTTGCCGTTGGGTGGGATTTTGTGCCATTCATGCCAGCGGGATGGGAGAACCCTACTGCGGAGAATGGAGAGTTGGCTGAGTGCCAAATTCCCCATCCTCTCTGGCAGCGGCAGTGGGGCTGGAGAATTCTGACCATATCCTCAGGTGGACCTAAATAATCCTATGACACTCTCTGAAATGGAGAGGGCAGTTCGTCACACTGTCCTGGACAATATTTATCTTTCAACCAACAACTCTAGAGAAGATCATAGAATCATAGAATCCCGACAGAGCAGAAGGAGGCCATTCAGCCCATTGAGCCTGCACCAACAACACTCCCACCCAACCCCTTTCCCCGTAACCCCACGTATTTGCCCCACTAACCTCCCTAACTTACACATCTTGGGACACTAAGGGGCAAATTATCATTGCTAATCAACCTAACCCACTCATCTTTGGATTGTGGGAGGAAACCGGAGCACCCAGAGGAAACCCTCGCAGACACGGGGAGAATGTGCAAACTCCACATTGACAGCGATCCCGAGGCCGGAATTGAACCTGGGTCCCTGGTGCTATGAGGCAGCAATGCCACCCAGATGATGAGGTAATTTCTTTAATTGCCTTTTCTGGGAGCTTGTTGAGCCTAGATTGGCTTTCTTGTTTCCTATATTGAAACAGCGCCTACACTTCCAAAGTATTTGTGGAGTTTTGTTATGAATCAGGTTCTTTTCTTCCTGTTAGTAACCCAGCTATTGTAGCTAGCCCTGCTGCCAGTAAGGGGTTTTTTTTGTTTCAGCATGGAAACAGGTCCTTCGGCCTAACCGGTCCATGTTGACCATGCTGCCCTCCCAGCGAGTCCCATTCACCCTGTGTTTGGCCCATTTCCCTCTAAACCTTTCCCATCCATCTCCTTCCCCAAATGCAGTTCTCAGTTTTGTTCCCTGTTGCTTGTTGGGGTTGCAGTCAGGTGGTAGATAATGACTGAAGCTTTTCCTAATGCAGCTGATTTGAATCTCAGTTCAGGAATGACTGTCAATGATGATAATTGCGTACCCAAGCCAGATGGTGAAGTATTAAATTAGCTGTAAATCCTTATCTTGATAGTTGGGTTATTTACAGAATGCTGCTTAACACTTGTCTTCCTCTTATTTTTCAGTGTCCCAGCAGTCTCTCTTTATAAGTGCTCTAAGTGCTTAATTAACCAATGCCCTTGACCTATCTACCTCAGTAATAGAATTATCACACCATTAACAAATGATACCAGCGACCAGAGGAAAACCAGGGCACCATCATTAAGGCAGACAGTGGCATAGTGGATGTCACTGTTGCCTCACAGCACCAGGGACTCAGATTCAATTCCCAGCTTGGGTCAAGGTGTGCGCACAGTTTACATGTTCTCCCCGTGTCTGCGTGTGTTTCCTCCGGGTGCTCCGGTTTCCTTCCACAGTCCAAAAGATGTGCTGGTTAAGTGCATTGGCCATGCTAAATTCTCCCTCAGTGTACCCAAGCAGGCACCAGAGTGTCACATGTATTGGGATACAGTGAAAAGTATTGTTTCTTGCACGCTATACAGACAAAGCATACCATACATAGAGAAGGAAAGGAGAGGATGCAGAATGTAGTGTTCCAGTCATAGCACGGGTATAGAGAAAGATCAACTTCATATAAGGTTGGTTCAATCAAAAGTCTGATGGCAGCAGGGAAGAAGCTGTTCTTGAGTTGGTTGGTTCTTGTCCGCAGATGTTTGTATCTTCTTCCCGATAGAAGAAGGTGTAAGAGAGAATGTCCGGGGTGGTGGCTGCCAGCTGCTTTTCCAAGTCAGTGGGAAGTGCAGACAGAGACAATGGATGGGACGCTGGTTTGCGTGATGGAGTGGGCTACGTTCCCTCGTAGTTTCTTGCGGTCTTGGGCAGAGCAGGAGCCATACCAAGCTATGATACAGCCAGAAAGGATGCTTTCCATGGTGCATTTGTAAAAGTTGATGAGAGTCATAGCGGACATGCCAAATTTCCTTAGCCTCCTGAAAAAGTAGAGGCGTTGATGGGCTTTCTTAACTATAGTGTCGGCAGTGGGGGGACCAGGACAGGTTGTTGGTGATCTGGACAACTAGAAACTTGGAGTTGTCGACCATTTCCATTTCATCCTCCACAGGTGCTGTCAGACTCGCTGAGATTCACCAGTACTCTGTCTTTCTGTTTGCTCTTCATTGGTAGTTGGGAAGCAGCTGCATAACACGGATATATCGTGGAAAGAACAGTAAGGAAAATGTGTGGAATATAGGAACTGAAACATGGGATAATAAACTTGTATTTTCATAACTGGTGAAAAAGTCGTAATCACAAATGCTGCAAAATTAATTGGCATGTCAAATGTAAGTGATAGTTTTCTTTGTCAGCTATGAATTATATAGCTAATCCAATAGTGGAATCCTGTCTCTTTAGCAATGAACAGTGGATTGTCAACCCCATTAGTTATAGGAATTAATGAGCTGTCTGCAGGGTGTTTACCAGACAGACCCATTACTATCCTTAGTAATTAACTATTTGTCTAATCATTTCAGATTACCCTCCAGCTCTTACACAGCACAGGAGCCCATAGTGCTGGCCTAGATATCCTACAGTAATATATGGTCTGCCTTCCTTCTGCAGTAGTGGAAACTCTGGAGAAAAGCTTTGTTCCAATTTCTTGATTAGAGTGTGCATGATCCACAAAAATCTTTCAATTCTTAAATGCTGTCACCTAGCGACGGCAACTTTCCTTCCTAAAAAAAACCAGACTGGGACTCTGGAAAAGGCAAGTCAGCCAGGAATATTGCTTATATTACACATTGCATACTGAATATCGCTTCTGGTGCGAAGAACACATTTTTATACAGCCGGTTGTTGTGATTGAAATGCACCAATTTACAGGTAGATTTCAAGTTGAAGGGGTTTTCAGAACAATGGAGAAGGTGGTGGGGAATGGGACTCATTGCACAACTCTTTCCAAGAGCTAGTAGAGCTCGATGGGCTGAATAGCTTTTTGTGCATATGCAAACATATTAGTATACGCAATAGGGACATGAGTAGTTCACTTGCCCTCCCCTCGAGTCTGTTCTGTCGTTCAATAAGATTGCGACTGATCTGATTGTAATCTCGACACCACATTCCCCGCCTGCCCCTGATAGCCTTTCACTCCCTTGCTTATCAAGAATCAATTGACCCCTGCCTTAAAAAATATCCAAAGGGTGAGACTTTCTGCTCCTGCTCACCGTGGGAATCGTAGAGTGGGGGGGAGACAGAAAGTTCAATGGATTATTTAAAGGTCCGTTGACCTCGGGCAGGAATTTCCGGTCTTGGGCCGGAAAATCCCACCAAAACACTTTGCATCCACCACCTATTGAGGAAGAGATTTCCAAGGACGCACAACGCTCTGAAAGGAAGACAAATCTCCTCATCCCTTTTGTAAATGGTCCACTCCTTATTCTTAAACAGTCTGGACTCTCCCATAAGGGGATACATCCTCTCCACATCCAACCTGCCGAAATCCCTCAGGATCTCTTAGGTTTCAATACGCCAGCAGTTCCCAAACTGGAATTTTCTGTGGGAGCCTCCCAGGGGAACTGTGGCAGGCTGGGCTATTCAGGGAGACAGGAGATGTTGAAGCACGGGCCAAAGCTGTAGCAACACTCTGCCCAAACAATCACTGTGTCCTCTACGGACAAGCACGCGGTGTTCGGGAGATGCCAGAACCTCTAAAAATGTGTTGAATGGAGCAGTGCAAATGATCAATGGCATTAGCACTCGGCCACTGAAACTGTACAAAATTCTGTGTGATGAAATGGAGAGAGAGCACACAGCAGTGCTCCAACACACAGAGATGAGGTGGCTGTCACGAGGCAAAGTGTTCGTGGGATCAAATGTTTCAATTTTCAGAGTATTTGACAAATGTCTCATGGCTTCAGAGGTTTGTGTACCTGGCCAATATTTTTATAAAGCTGATTAAAGTGGATCTGTCGCGACAAGGAAGGATATTACAGTTTTAACTGCAAAAGATAAGATTCCATCATTGTCGTGGAAATTGTGGTTTTGTCTTGCTGCAGAGAAAATAAGACCTCCGACTGCTTTCCAATATTGAGAGACTTTCTCAATGAAGTTAATTCTACCCCCAAGGAAAATATTTTCAGCGACATTACACAGCACCTGTATGACTTTCCTCTTTGTTGGAATGCCTCCCTGGGTCAAAGGACTAGAATATGGGGCGGCACGGTGGCACAGTGGTTAGCACTGCTGCCTCACAGCGCCAGGGACCCAGGTTCAATTCCAGCCTCGGGTGACTGTCTGTGTGGAGTTTGCACGTTCTCCCAATGTATGCGTGGGTTTCCTCTGGGTGCTCCGGTTTCCTTTCACACTCCAAAGATGTGCAGGTTAGGAGGATTGGCCATGCTAAATTACCCCTTTGTGTCAGAGGATGAGCAGGGTAAATATGTGGGGTTACAGGAAAAGGGCCTGGGTAGAATCGTGGCCGGTGCAGACTCAATGGGCCTAATGGCCTGCTTCTGCACTGTAGGGATTCTATGATTCTGTCCATGAGCGTGCATAAGATACTTGCACTGATAGCCAGGCCTGTCGACTTATCAGTGCATGATTACAAGAGCCTGATTGACGTGGCTTCTGACTCCACATTAAAACAACGCTTTGGTCATCTTCTGTTGATGGACTTTTGGAGCAGCTGATGGCAGGATTACCCGCATGTGGTAAAGAGGGTAGTTTATGAGCTTCTTCCATTCACCACAACATGTTTGTGTGAAAGTGATTTTACCTGATACTCTGGAACAAAAGGAAAAACACAGGAGCAGATAGGTATAAGAATCCAATTCTCCAACATCATCCCATTATTAAATGAAGCTTTGAACAAAAGAGCAACCTCACTCCTCCCATTAAAATTGACGAGAAGAAGGTCAGATTTAAGCACTTTGTTGAATTAATAACGTTCCAATGATAATAAATCCAAGCATATAGGTCGAAAAATACAATTGTTTTCTGTGTTTGCACCTATTTCACAAAATAAAGTGTCTTCAACATAACAAGAATGTTTGGGGTTCACTCAAAACTCTTGCGAGGTCGAATGAGTTCTATAACTGGAAAGGTTGGGAAACTTTGCTCTAAGGTACAAAGACCAAAAGGGAAAGATTAATCAACTGAAGCAGTCCATGTCCAAATGCAGCAAGACCTGGACAACATCTGGGCTTGGATTCACAAGTGGCAAAGTAATAATCGCGTCAAGTACCACACAATGACCATCTCCAACAAGAGAGAATCTAACCATCGCTCCTTGACATTCAATGGCATTGACATCACTGAATCCCCCACCAGCCAGCCTGCAGAGGGAGCTATTGTGAATGTGCTGACATCTGTTTCTGCACATGCACAATAGCAACTGTAAAGGGAGACATTAGGAACATAGGAACATAGGAATTAGGAGCAGAAGGAGGCTAATTCAGTCCTTCGAGCCTGCTGCGCCATGCAGTCTGATCATGGCTGATCTCTCCCTGGTCTCAAACCCACTTCCCCTTCTGTTCCCCACACCCTTCTTTCCTTTCTTTTAATTGGAAATAAGACTATCTCCCTCTTGAAACCATTCAATGATTCAGACTCCACCGTGCCATGGGGGCAGCGAGTTCCACAAATTCACCACCCTCTGCGAGAAGTAGTTCCTCCTCATCTCAGTTTTAAATCTACCGCCTCTCGACCTATATCTGTGATCTCTTGTTCTAGATTGCCCCGCAAGGAGAAACATTTGATTTACATTTACTTTATTAATCCCTTTTCAAATGTTATTTATCTCGATCAGATCCCGTCTCATCCTTCTAAACTCCAGCGAATATAAGCCCAAACTGTTTAACCTCTCCTCATACGTCAACCCTTTCATCCTTGGAATCAATCTGGTGAACCACCTCTGAACTGCCTCCAATGCCACCACATCCTTCCTCAAATAAGGAGACCAAAACTGGACACAATACTCCAGATGTGGTCTCACCAACACCCTGTACAATTACAACAACACCTCTACTTTTCTACTCCAGTCTTTTTGCAATCAATGCCAACATCCCATTTGCCTTTTTTATTACATTCTGTGCCTGCATACCGACTTTCTGCGATTCATGAACACAGACACCCAGATCCCTCTGCCTGGACACATTTTGAATCTGCTTTCCATTTAGGTAATAATTTGCCTTTCTATTTTTTTCTGCCAAAATACACAACCTCATATTTATCCACATTAAACTCCATCTACCAGATTTTGATCCATTCTCCTAGTCTATCTATATCCACCTGTAGAATCTTTATATCCTCTTCACTGCCTGCTTTCCCATCTATTTCAGGAACATCCACAAATTTTGCTGTTACACTCTGTCCTTGCTTGTAGATCATTCATATAGATTGTAAACAGTTGAGGTCCAAAGACTGAACCTCGCGGCACCCTGCAAGGTACATTTCGCCAGCCAGAGAAGGACCCATTTATCCCAACCCTTTGCTTTTTCTCAGTCAGCCAATTCTCAATCCAATCCAGTACTCTACCCCCAGTCCCCTGTGATCTCACCTTCTAGATTAGTCTTTTATGTGGCATCTTGTCAAACGCCTTCTGGAAGTCCAGATATATCGCATCCACAGGTTCCCCACTATCCGCCTTGCTGGTTACATCCTCCAAGAACTCCAGCAAGTTTGTCAAGCATGACTTCCCCTTCATAAAACCATGCTGACAATTGTGGATTGAGCTTTGTCTTTCCAAATGCTCATTCATCTCCTCCTGAATGATTGATTCCTGCAACTTCCCCACCACAAAGGTCAAACTAACCGGCCTATAGTTTCCTACATTTTGCCTCACTCCCTTTTTGAATAAGAATTAAACATTAGCATGTTTCCAATTCACCGGGACCTCACCAGGATCCAAGCAATTTTGAAATATCACAACCTATGTATCCACTGTCTCTGCTGCCACCACCTTTAGTACCCTAGGGTGCAGGCCATCAGGTCCCGGAGACTTATCTGCCTTTAATCCCATTAGTTTATTTAATACCTTCTCCCTAGTGATGGTTATTGCTCCAAGTTCCTCTGCATTAATGGCAATTTTTGGAAAATCTTTGTGATTCTCTGGCGGAGACAGAGGCAGAATATTGGGTTAGTGTTTCTGCCATCTCTGTGTTCCTCATTAATACCTTACCAGTATCGTCCTTTAAATGGCCCACATTTCGTTTAGCTACTCTCTTCCTCTTTGTATAGTCTGATGATGCTGCACATGCACAATTTCAGCAGCAGGGGTCTGATAGACAGAGAGAGAGCTGTCAGGCCCCTGCTGTTGCAGGCAGCCTCACAAATTCTCCCCCCACCACCCACCACAATCAGGGACCGCAGCCGATCGCGAGCCCCACACAGCCCTGGGATGCAACCCCTGTCGCCCTCCATGCGCCGTCCAGACCAATTATGCCCCCCTCCCCCACTCAGTTCAAGGGCAATTAGGGATGGGCAACTAATGCTGGCCTTGCCGGTGATATCCACTTCCAATGAAAGAATAAAGAACAAAAAAAGCCCTGCCATTAGGTTCAACACCCAACCACATGGGGCTGCTATACTGTTAATAACGACTCACCAAAGCTAATTCGACAGCTCCTCCCAGTTCCTCAACCTCCGCCATGGAGAAGAATGGGGAACATTGTCACACAAACGTCACCCTCATGTTCTCCCTGAAATCCTACACTATCCTCCATTGTCGCTGAGTCAAAATCTGGAACTTTCTGTCACCACAATGGCAACAGTGCCAAGGGGCAAGGTCCACTATCTACCATCTTATCAAGGCAGCCGGGGCTGGACAATAAACATGATCTCCAGAGCAGTTAAGAATAGTCTTTCATGGAGCAGATATAGAGAAGAAGTTTGTACTTGTGGGTGAGACCAGAAATAGGAGGCATAAATGATTCTATGAATCTATAAATGTAAGATAATCATGAATAACGCATTCCAAAGATGTGTATGTTATGTGGATTAGCCATGATAAATGCGCGGGGTTACAGAGATAGGGCAGAGGGTGGGCTTGAGTGGGATGCTCTTTCGGAGAGTCGGTGCAGATTCGCTGGGCCAAATGGCCTCTTTCTGCGCTGTAGGGGATTCCATGGTTCTAAATCCAATCGGAAATTCAGGAGCAACTTGTTTCCCCAGAGAGTGGTGAGAATGTGGAACTCAATCCCACTGGAGTAGAACAAAGAACAAAGAACAAAGAACAATACAGCACAGGAACAGGCCCTTCGGCCCTCCAAGCCCGCGCCGCTCCCCGGTCCAGGATTGAATCCTGAATCCAGGATCCCCGCCCAATTTTCCAGCCTATCTACATACCAATATCCTATCCACCGAGCTGTCCCTCACAGCTACGATGCTTTATTCATTACAACCTATTAACTCACCCCCACCCCCCCATTCCAGACCATGTGATCTCTAGGGAGAGGCGAAAACCCAGAGTGAAAAACCCCAGGGCCAATATGGGGAAAAAAAATCTGGGAAATTCCTCTCCGACCCCCTGAGGCGATCGAAACGAGTCCAGGAGATCACAATGGCCCAGATCGGAAAATGCTTCCCAACCCTAGTCATTTCCACTTCCACAAACACCATATGAATTCCCTGCCCCCGAGACAGGTTCCCAACTATCCGCAGTCTCGCTCTGTACTGGCACCAGCAAGATGATCATAGAATGAAGCCTTGAAACGAGAAACAAGGAACAATTAGCCCGCGCCGCTCCCTGGGCCAAACTAGACCACTCTTTTGTATCCCTCCATTCCCACTCCGTTCATATAGCTGTCTAGATAAGTCTTAAACGTTCCCAGTGTGTCCGCCTCCACCACCACATAAGTAGATATGGTGAATGGTGTAGATGTATTTAAGGAGAAGGAAAAAGAAATACACAAAGGGTGAAAGGAATAGAAGCAAATGTAGAGGAAAAGAAGGTTGGAGAAAATGTATGTCAAGCATAAACATCAACATGCACGAGATCAGTGAAATGGCCTGAACCTGTTCTGTAAATATTTAGTAATACCTCATAGCATCACCTACATTCCAGAAATAATTTTGAATGGTTTAGTCAAGTCTCCTTTTGACAAATCGATGTAACTTAAACTCCCAATGTGGGCAAACTTCGACTTGCTTGACCAATTTCTTTGTCTGTTGTCTCATATCCTTCCTTGCCTACGGAGATTGCCGACATACTAACATTCCTTTTCAGATGAATGAAGAACTTGTGTACGAGGAACAGTTGAAGACTCTGGGTCTGTACTCATTGTAGTTTAAAAGGATGAGGGGGGATCTTATTGAAACTTACAGGATACTGCGAGCCCTGGATAGAGTGGACGTGGAGAGGATGTTTCCACTAGTAGAAAAAACTAGAACCAGAGGGCACAACCTCAGACTAAAGGGATGATCCTTTAATACAGAGATGAGGAGGAATTTCTTCACCCAGAGAGTGGTGAATCTGTGGAACTCTTTGCCGCAGAAGGCTGTGGAGGCCAGGTCATTGAGTGTCTTTAAGACAGAGATAGATAGGTTCTTGATTAATAAGGGGATCAGGGGTTATGGGGAAAATGCAGGAGAATGGTGATGAGAAAATTATCAGCCATGATTGAATGGCGGAGCAGACTCGATGGGCCGAGTGGTCTAATTCTGCTCCTATGTCTTATGGTATAAGATACCAGAAGTGACTTTGTGCCAACCAAGCCCATATCCCAACACAAACTAACACCTTCAGGATATTTAGAGGGAGCAAGTATTACAACAGAGATATTTCCTTCTACATTTTTTAATTACACCAGCAACATGGTGATATATCCATCTTGTTGCAGATTAAATAACAACTGCATTATCTTCTTTTCCATCTCCTTCGCCATAAAATGGTTTGGCATTATGAACTGGCTAATCTTAGAATATTTCATTTGCAGCAGATGAGAATTGGAGCAGACTGTTTGCATTGAACCAGGCTCACAACTGGATGCAATTTAATAAAGATTTATTTTAAAAATTTGGCAGAATGAATATTAAAAACACAATTTCCTATAGTTGGGTAGCTAGTTATGAGAAAGTTATCAACTTAAAGTTGCCACCCTGAGAGTGACGAGAAAGTTTGGGACAGATTTCTTTCATTAGTAGAGGGTTTTTGAATAAGACTGCTTTTCCATAGGGATTGGCTGGGAGAGAGAACATTGCACTGATTTCGGGAAGATTTAATATATAATAATCCCAGAAGATGTAAAGTTATGGAAAAAGTTTGGCAATGCATTTATCAACAATGAACCTCCTGGCCTCCATATCTGCTGGAAAGATTATGTTCCAATGATCATTCTTCAGTAGTTTGGTCAAGGAGATTGATATGATATTAGGGAGTCTCTTAAAGGAGAAGATAGATTGTGATACAGAGAGGTTGAGGGAGGAAACTTCAGGATTTAGGGATTGGGTAGCTTAAGTCCGATATTCTGTCCGTGTGACCAGGCAGGTTCACATTGTGGCAACAACCACACTGACCGAGTAATGGAGGACACGGGGGAAAGGGAGAGAATTGTTATGGCACAGAGGAGGCCATTTGGCTCATTGTGTCTGCACCAGCTCTTCAAACAAGCATCATGACTGAGTGCCATTCCCTTGACTTTTCCCCGTACCCCAGCACACTGTTTCTATCCAAATAATCATCTAATGTCCTCTGAATGTCTCAATTGAACCTGCCTCCACCACACTTCCAGACAATGGATTCCAAACCCAAGCCACTCAATGTCTGAAAAAGTTTTTCCTCACATCCCATTTGCTATTTTTGAAAAATCTGACCCTTGATTCTCCTCTTTCTGGTGGCGTTCCAGCAACAAAGGACTTCTGTCCAACGTTTGGGATCTATCCCCACCCATTCTCTTTTCCTGAGTAGAAGATTATTGCATTTGAATGGCAGACTCCCCAGGGCTCCCCAGCACTAACAGCAGGCCTGTTGGTGATGCCACAGGAACTCTGGCGGAGTGCTAGAGAAGAGAAGTAGAATGAAAAATTAAGGACGTATTGCATTTTTACAGCACCTTTCACAATCCTAGCTGTCTCAAAGCACTTTCCAGCCACAGATCCATAGAGCCATAAAATCTCTAGAATGCAGAAAGAGGCCATTTGGTCCATCATGTCTGCGCCAACTCTCTGAAAAAGCATCAACCCAGCCCCATTATTTCCCACCCTTTCCCCGTAACCCCACACATATACCTTGCTGAATCCACCCAACCCGCACATCTTTGGACTGTGGGAGGGAACCGGAGCACACGGAGGAAACTCATGCAGACACGGGGAGAACGTGCAAACTCCGCACAGACAGTGACCCAAGGCTGGATTTGAACCTGGGTTCCTGGTGTTGTGAGGCAGCAGTGCTAACCGCTCTGCTACCCAAATAATTGAATTGAAATTCCATAAACTACCACAGTGGGATTTGAACCCATGTCCCAGAGCACTATTCTGAGCCTCTGGTTGATTGGTCCTGTGACATAACCATTACACCACCACCTTCCCAACACTGTTGCAGGTCGCAGCCCTTTGACCCATAATGGGACTTCCCGGATGCTTCCGCCATACGTCTACCCTCGAGGGGTGAGCTGGGGTCATTAAAGAAGCTGAAGAGGTATGCTGCTGCAGCATTCATCTGCCCCTGCCTGGGTGCTCATTCCCTCCACATCTGGCCTACCTTCTCATGTTGCTACATGCACCCTTCAATCAGGAGAGAGAGGTATGGAGAACTCACATTGGTGGAGCAAAGGATATAATCGATTCATTTGCACAATACACGCAGGTTCAGAGGGTGGCACAAGATCTGATGACCTCATCAGCAATCTCCACCCAGACCGCCTTGGTTAAATGGGAGAAAAGATGATCTCCTGCCTTGACATTGCAGCCTGGGTGAAAACCATGCCATGGTTACAGCAATCTCCCGGGTCCACTCCTTGAGTCTGCAGTTGAGCTGGAGTGTCTATCAATTCAGGGTATATTGGGCGCTTCAGCACCAATGGCAGGGCGGCACGGTGGCACAGTGGTTAGCACTGCTGCCTCACAGTGCCAGGGACCTGGGTTCAATTCTGGCCTCAGGTCACTGTCTGTGTGGAGTTTGCACGTTCTCCCCATATCTGCGTTTCCTCCAAGTGCTCCAGTTTCCTCCCACAGTCCAAAAGACGTGCTGGTTTAGGTTGATTGGCCACGTTAAATTGACCCAAGTGTCATGGGATTAGCAGGGTAAATAAGAGGGATGACGGGGATAGGGCCTGGGCGGGATTGTAGTCTGTACAGATTCAATGGGCCGAATGGCCTCCTTCTGCACTGTATTCTATGATTCTATGATGCTGATTGAGGAACCAAGACAGCACTGCACGCAAGGCTGGAAGCCCTGTGAAGAAGGTGCCAGAAGATGCCTTTCAGTCAGATGATGCTGTGATTGGCACCCTGTTGCCTTCCCCCCGCCAGCCCAGCGTGCTCATCAATTGGACAGATCCTGCACCTTCATTAACTGGTTGGCCTTTGTTGCTCGCACTGAAGCAGCAGCCACTTTTGGTGCTGTTGCTGTGATCTGCTCCAACCAGGGAACATTCAACCCAGTGAGTGCATCAGTTCATACAGCGCTTGGCCTCAGTAACAACGCCACTGTCATGATTCCTGACAGGTGAACGTTACCTCCCAACTCCTGCCTTTTTGATGGATGACGCAATGGAAGGAGTAGTGAGGTAAATCAGCCATGATCTTGCTGAATGGGAGAGCAGGCTCAGAGGGCCAAATGACTTCCTCCAATTCTGATTTCTAATATCTCTACGATCTTGTAATTTTCTGTCTCCCAGTCAGAGAAACGCAGCATGAAACTGGGTAGCTTTCCCTTTTTTGTTTAGAAGTTGCTTTGAGTCTGTAATGAATGTTGAAATGGGGCACCGAGAGTGCGGTGGACATCTACTAGGCACTGCTATTTTGCTGTTATTTTTATGGCTATATCAAATTTATTGTTAAGCTTGAAGGTTGGGCTTTTAATGATTTGAAAAGTGTGGAATTCCGTCCGACTGGAAAGTTCTGTAAATTGATTTCTGACAACGACAATTAAATATTTATTGCATATTAATTATGTATTTCCTCACATTTGTGAGGCAGTTTATTGTCAAGGCAAAATATAATACATTATTGATGAATTATTGTACTTATTTATTCCCTATAATAGTTTTGCATGTTTAATTTAGGCAGCAAAGCATTAAATTAAACATTAAACAAATAGAATGTTGCACAGCTTGGTTCTTGGTTTGTTTGATTCAGGGATGAATTGGCTCTTGTGCAATTGCAGTTTAAGGTGTTTGGCGTTGCAGTTTGAAAGCCACTTTATAGAGAAATAGAACATAGAACATTACAGCGCAGTGCAGGCCCTTTGGCCCTCGATGTTGCGCCGACCAGCAAAACCAATCTTAAGCCCCTCTAACCTACACTATTCCAATATCATCCATATGTTTATCCAATAACCATTTAAATGCCCTTAATGTTGGTGAGTCCACTACTGTTGCAGGCAGGGCATTCCACGCCCTTACTACTCTCTGAGTAAAGAACCTACCTCTGACATCTGTCCAATATCTCTCACCCCTCAATTTAAAGCTATGTCCCCTCATGCTAGCCATCCCCATCTGAGGAAAAAATCTCTCACTGTCCACCCTATCTAATCCTCTGATCATCTTGTATGCCTCTATTAAGTCACCTCGTAACCTTCTTCTCTCTAACAAAAACAGCCTCAAGTCCCTCAGACTTTCCTCATAAGACCTTCCCACCATACCAGTCAACATCCTGGTAAATCTCCTCTGCACCCTTTCCAATGCTTCCACATCCTTCCTATAAAGCGGCGACCAGAACTGTACGCAATACTCCAAGTGCGGCCGCACCAGAGTTTTGTACAGCTGCAACATGACCTCATGGCTCCGAAACTCAATCCCTCTACCAATAAAAGCTAACACACCGTACGCTTTCTTAACAACCCTATCAACCTGGCAGCCAACTTTCAGGGATCTATGCACATGGACACCGAGATCTCTCTGCTCATCCACACTACCAAGTATCTTACCATTAGCCCAGTACTCTGTATTCCTGTTACTCCTTCCAAAGTGAATCACCTCACACTTTTCCACATTAAACTCCATTTGCCACCTCTCAGCCCAGCTCTGCAGTTTATCTATGTCCCTCTGTAACCTGCAACATCCTTCCGCACTGTCCATAACTCCACCGACTTTAGTGCCATCCGCAAATTTACTAACCCATCCTTCTACGCCCTCATCCAGGTCATTTATAAAAATGACAAACAGCAGTGGCCCCAAAGCAGATCCTTGCGGTACACCACTAGTAACTGAACTCCAGGATGAACATTTCCCATCAACCACCACCCTCTGTCTTCTTACAGCTAGCCAATTCCTGATCCAAACCGCTAAATTACCCTCAATCCCATGCCTCCGTATCTTCTGCAATAGCTTACCATGGGGAACCTTATCAAACACTTTACTGAAATCCATATACAGCACATCAACTACTTTACCCTTATCTACCTCTTTGGTCACCTTCTCAAAGAACTCAATAAGGTTTGTGAGGCACGACCCACTCTTCACAAAACCGTGTTGACTATCCTTAATCAAATTATTCCTTTCCAGATGATTATAAATCATCTTATAATCCTTTCCAAAACTTTGCCCACAACAGAAGTAAGGCTCACCGGTCTATAATTACCAGGGTTGTCTCTACTCCCCTTCTTGAACAAGGGGACACCATTTGCTATCCTCCAGTCTTCCAGCACTATTCCTGTAGACAATGACGACATAAAGATCAAAGCCAAAGGCTCTGCAATCTCCTTCCTAGCCTCCCAGAGAATCCTAGGATAAATCCCATCTGGCCCAGGGGACTTATCTATTTTCACACTTTCCGGAATTGCTAACACCTCCTCCTTATGAATCTCAATCCCGTCCAGTCTAATAGCCTGTATCTGAGTATTCTCCTCAACAACATTGTCTTTTTCCTGTGTGAATACTGATGAAAAATATTCATTTAGTGCCTCTCCTATCTCTTCAGACTCCACGCTCAACTTCCCACTACTGTCCTTGACTGGCCCTAGTCTTACCCTCGTCATTCTTTTATTCCTGACATACCTATAGAAAGCTTTAGGGTTTTCCTTGATCTTACCTGCCAAAGACTTCTCATGTCCCCTCCTGGCTCTTCTTAGCTCTCTCTTTAGGTCCTTCCTGGCTAACTTGTAACTCTCAAGTGCCCTAACTGAGCCTTCATGTCTCATCTTCACATAAGTCTCCTTCTTCCTCTTCACAAGAGATTCAACTTCTTTAGTAAACCACGGTTCCCTCTCACGACCACTTCCTCCCTGCCTGACAGGTACATACTGAAGTGGAGACAAACATAAAGATAGATACATAACACATAAAATGGCTGCCTGGCACATAACAAGTTACCTGGGAAAGAGACATTAAGCAGGCACTGACTTTTAGCGCAGACAGCTACTTGAAACATGCAGGACAGATAGTTATTTACATGCAGGGAACAAATACTGCAGGAAGCCAGGGCTTGAGGCACTTTTAAGATAAGGACAGACCCGGGACAATAGGATCTGATAAAGAGATCAGCCACGAATGGGAACGGGAATACATAAATGCAGGAAAACCAATTACTGTGTGTATAGACCGAAACTAAGTCATTGATAAATCACTGAAAGAGGAAATGTATCCATTCTATGAAACAATGCGATGTTAAAAGCCAATGTCTGTATATGTCTGGCTGTAATGATGTGTTAAACTATCGATCCTACTCAGCTATAACGATGTGCTAAATGGTTAATGTCCGGCCTATCCATTGTCTGAATAGTATAAAAATGAACCACTCCTATTGTATCATTGAGAGAAGGTAGCTGCTAAAGTACTGCGGAGTGCCAGTGCCTTTCTCCACAGAGCTTCGTTAAATAAAACTGTATTGTTGAAACCTCCAAGTCTGACTCCGAAGTGGCAATTTTCCCACAACGATACTTATCAAGGACACGCAGTACCTGTTCCTTGAACAAACTCCACATTTCAATTGTGCCCATCCCCTGCAGTTTCCTTCCCCATCCTATGCATCCTAAATCTCACTTAATCGCATCATAATTTCCTTTCCCCCAGCTATAACTCTTGCCCTGCGGTACACACCTATCCCTGTCCATCGCTAAAATAAATGTAACCTAATCGTGGTCACTATCACCAAAGTGTTCACCTACCTCTAAAGCTAACACCTGGCCTGGTTCATTACACAGTACCAAATCCAATGTGGCCTCACCTCTTGTTGGTCTATCTACATACTGTGTCAGGAAACCCTCCTGCACACATTGGACAAAAACTGACCCCTCTAAATTACTCGAACTATAGCTTTTCCAATCAATATTTGTCAAGTTAAAGTCCCCCATAACAACTACCCTGTTACTTTCGCTCCTATCCAGAATCATCTTTGCAATCCTTTCCTCTACATCTCTGGAACTTTTCGGAGGCCTATAGAAAACTCCCAACAGGGTGACCTCTCCTTTCCTCTTTCTAACCTCAGCCCATACTACCTCAGTAGATGAGTCCTCATCAAATGTCCTTTCTGCCACCGTAATACTGTCCTTGACTAACAATGCCACACCGCCCTCTCTTTTACCACCTTCCCTGACCTTACTGAAACATCTAAACCCGGAACCTGCAACAACCATTCCTGTCCCTGCTCTATCCATGTCTCTGAAATGGCCACAACATCGAAGTCCCAGGTACCAATCCATGCCGCAAGTTCACCCACCTTATTCCGGATGCTCCTGGCGTTGAAGTAGACACACTTCAAACCACCTTCCTGCCTGCCGGTACACTCCTGCGACCTTGAAACCTTATTCATGACCTCACTACTCTCAACCTCCTGTACACTGGAGCTACAATTCAGGTTCCCATCCCCCTGCTGAATTAGTTGAAACCCTCCCGAAGAGCATTAGCAAATTTCCCCCCCAGGATTGGTACCCCTCTGGTTCAGGTGTAGATCATCCCGTTTGTAGAGGTCCCACCTACCCCAGAATGACCCCCAATTATCCAGGTATCTGAATCCCTCCCTCCTGCACCATCCCTGTAGCCACGTGTTCAACTGCTCTCTCTCCCTATTCCTCTCCTCGCTAGTACGTGGCACGGGTAACAAACCAGAGATAACAACTCTGTTTGTTCTAGCTCTAAGCTTCCACCCTAACTCCCTGAATTTCTGCCTTACATCCCCATTCCTTTTCCTACCTATGTCTTGAGTGCCTATGTGGACCACAACTTGGGGCTGGTCCCCCTCCCCCTTAAGGATATCGAAAACACGATCCGAGACATCGCGGACTCTGGCTCCTGGGAGGCAACACACCAACCGCGAGTCTCTCTCGTTCCCACTGAATCTCCTATCTATCCCCCTATGGAGTCCCCAATGACTAATGCTCTACTCCTCTCCCCCCTTTCTTTCTGAGCAACAGGGACAGACTCTGTGCCAGAGACCTGTACCCCATGGCTTACCCCTGGTAAGTCGTCCCCCCCAAACAGTATCCAAAACGGTATACTTGTTATACAGAGAAACGGCTGCAGGGGATCGCTGCACTGACTGCTTCTTACCCCTTCTAACAGTCACCCACGTCTCTTCATTTCTAGGACTAACTACCTCCCTGTAGCTTTTATCTATAACTGTCTCTGCCTCCCAAATGATCCTGAGTTAATCCAGTTCCAGCTCCAGATCCCTAACACGGTCTTCAAGGAGTTGGAATTGGATGCACTTCCTGCAGGTGTACTCAGTTGGGACACTAATGGTGTCCCTCACCTCAAACATCCCACAGGAGGAACATTGCACTGCCATCCCTGCTAACTTCCCTTACTAAGAAATGAAAGAGAAAAGAAAAAAAGCTTACCTGCTCTCACTCCGAGTCTTTTTTTTAACGTTAGAGGACGGGCCGGGGGGGGGGGGGGGAGGGGGGGGGGGAGAGACACTACTTGTTAAGTGTCTCGGGTTTCCTCACCGTTCAAATTTATTGGGCAAAACAAAAACCTTCCCAGGTCTCTCTATGGCCTACTTCCGGTTCTCTACTTCTGGCTGCTCTGGAAAAACTCTGAAAAAAAGTAAGCTAAAAAATCAAACACTCACCTTCCAGCTCTCCTCACAAGAACCGCCTCTCTGCCTGTTCCGCTGGAACAATATTACTGGTAAATAACACCTTCATTGGTTAAGTGGCCAAAATGGGTTTAATGTATGGTCTGACCCAGAGAACCGTAGAATCCCCACAGTGCAGAAGGAGCCCATTCAGCCCATCGAGTCTGCACCAGCCACAATCCCACCTATTCCCTTGACCCCCACATATTGACCCGACTAACCCCCTGATACTAGGGTCAATTTAACATGGCCAATCCACCGAACCCGCACATCTTTGGTCTGTGGGAGGAAACTGGAGGGAACCCACGCAGACACAGAGAAAACGTGTGAACTCCACACAGGCAGTGACCCAAGGCCAAAATTGAACCCGGGTCCCTGGCCCTGTGAGGCAGCAGTGCGAATCACTGTGCCACCGTGCTGCCGAATGTTGACTCTGTTCTCTCTCCACAGATGCTGTCAGATCTACTGAGATTTTCCAGCACTTTCTGATTTATTTTTAGACTCCAGCATCTGCAGCATTTTGCCTTTCCCTTAATGGGTTTTGTCTTTCTGAGTTCAGACTATGTCCCACTCACCCCAGCAAGTTTTTAAATTACTGCTGAATAGCCTCATTGGTCCTGAAAAAACTGGTCTTATATTGAAAGTAAGTCAGGTTTTTTGATTATTATAAATAGTCTATGGCTAGAATTCTCTGGTCCTTCACACCCCATTGTCACTGCCAGCAAGGACGGACAATTTGATGCTCAGCAAATCTTTGTTCACTGCAGCACGGACCAGAGAATCCCACCATATATTTCTCAAATAATAGTTTTCAAAGTTTGTTTATGATATTTTAGCTTCTACCTTGGTTGCTTTTGAATTCACTTGATATCAAATTGAATTAAAAGTGAACGACAATCATTCGTTCATTTTGCTTCCTGTTTGCCCCTGTGTTTGTTGGTTTATATTCGCTCCGTGTCCATTGATGTACCAATTGTAAAATTCTTGTTTTCTGATCTCTCCATGTCCTTGCCACCACCCCCACCCCACTTCCTTCTCTTCTCCAGGACCTCTTCCAGCCCTGCTGGTAGGGCTAGGGAACCGTGGTGCACCAAAAAAGTTTCTTTGTTGGTTAAAAAGAAAAAGGAGGCTTATGTTCGGATGAGACGTGAGCACTCGGATAGTGCACTAGAAAGCTTTAGATTGGCTAAGAGGGAGTTGAAGAGCGAGCTTAGAAGGGCTAAAAGGGGACATGAGAAGACTTTGGCGGATAGGGTTAAAGAGAATCCTAAGGCGTTCTATAGGTATGTCAAGAACAGAAGGTTGGTTAGGGCAAGTTTAGGGCCAGTTATAGATGGCAGAGGGAAGTTATGTGTGGAACCGGAGGAGATTGGTGAAGCATTGAACCAATATTTCTCTTCGGTGTTCACGCAAGGGGACATGAATGTAGCTGAGGAGGACACTGGGTTGCAAGGGAGTAGAATAGACAGTATTACAGTTGATAAGGAGGATGTGCAGGATATTCTGGAGGGTCTGAAAATAGATAAATCCCCTGGTCCGGATGGGATTTATCCAAGGATTCTCTGGGAGGCAAGAGAAGTGATTGCAGAGCCTCTGGCTCTGATCTTCAGGTCGTCGTTGGCCTCTGGTATAGTACCAGAAGATTGGAGGTTAGCGAATGTTGTCCCATTGTTTAAGAAGGGGAACAGAGACTTCCCCGGGAATTATAGACCGGTGAGTCTCACTTCTGTTGTCGGCAAGATGTTGGAAAAAATTATAAGGGATAGGATTTATAGTTATTTGGAGAGTAATGAATTGATAGGTGATAGTCAGCATGGTTTTGTGGCAGGTAGGTCGTGCCTTACTAACCTTATTGAGTTTTTTGAGAAAGTGACCAAGGAGGTGGATGGGGGCAAGGCAGTGGACGTGGTATATATGGATTTTAGTAAGGCGTTTGATAAGGTTCACCATGGTAGGCTTCTGCAGAAAATGCAGATGTATGGGATTGGGGGTGATCTAGGAAATTGGATCAGGAATTGGCTAGCGGATAGGAAACAGAGGGTGGTGGTTGATAGTAAATATTCATCATGGAGTGCGGTTACAAGTGGTGTACCTCAGGGATCTGTTTTGGGGCCACTGCTGTTTGTAATATTTATTAATGATCTGGATGAGGGTATAGTTGGGTGGATTAGCAAATTTGCTGATGACACCAAAGTCGGTGGTGTGGTAGACAGTGAGGAAGGGTGTCGTAGTTTGCAGGAAGACTTAGACAGGTTGCAAAGTTGGGCCGAGAGGTGGCGGATGGAGTTTAATGCGGAGAAGTGTGAGGTAATTCACTTTGGTAGGAATAACAGATGTGTTGAGTATAGGGCTAACGGGAGGACTTTGAATAGTGTGGAGGAGCAGAGGGATCTAGGTGTATGTGTGCATAGATCCCTGAAAGTTGGGAATCAAGTAGATAAGGTTGTTAAGAAGGCATATGGTGTCTTGGCGTTTATTGGTAGGGGGATTGAATTTAGGAGTCGTAGCGTTATGTTGCAACTGTACACAACTCTGGTGCGGCCGCACTTGGAGTACTGTGTGCAGTTCTGGTCCCCACATTACAGGAAGGATGTGGAGGCTTTGGAGAGGGTGCAGAGGAGGTTTACCAGGATGTTGCCTGGTATGGAGGGGAGATCCTATGAGGAGAGGCTGAGGGATTTGGGATTGTTTTCGCTGGAAAGGCGGCGGCTAAGAGGGGATCTTATTGAAACATATAAGATGATTAGAGGTTTAGATAGGGTGGATAGTGATAGCCTTTTTCCTCTGATGGAGAAATCCATCACGAGGGGGCATGGCTTTAAATTGAGGGGGGGTAGTTATAGAACCGATGTCAGGGGTAGGTTCTTTACCCAGAGGGTGGTGAGGGATTGGAATGCCCTGCCAGCATCAGTAGTAAATGCGCCTAGTTTGGGGGCGTTTAAGAGATCCGTAGATAGGTTCATGGACGAAAAGAAATTGGTTTAGGTTGGAGGGTCACAGTTTTTTTTTAACTGGTCGGTGCAACATCGTGGGCCGAAGGGCCTGTTCTGAGCTGTAATGTTCTATGTTCTATGCACTATCCAAGATTTGATTTGATTTATTATTGTCACATATATTAGTATACAGTGAAAAGTTTTGTTTCTTGCTCGCTATACAGACAAAGAATACCGTTCATAGAGTACGTAGGGGAGAAGGAAAAGAGAGGGTGCAGGATATAGTATTACAGTCATAGCTAGGGTGCAGAGAAAGATCAGCTAAATATAAGGTAGGCCGACTCAAAAGTCTGATGGCAGCAGGGAAGAAGCTGCTGATGAGTTGGTTGGTACATGTCCTCAGAGTTTTGTATCTTTTTCTTGCTGGAAGAAGGTGAAAGAGAGTATGTCTGGGGTGCGTGGGGTCCTTGATAATGCTGACTGCTTTTTCAGAGGCAGCGGG
Organism: Mustelus asterias; assembly: GCF_964213995.1. NCBI lineage: Eukaryota > Metazoa > Chordata > Chondrichthyes > Carcharhiniformes > Triakidae > Mustelus > Mustelus asterias. The sequence goes on along the minus strand of NC_135816.1, from coordinate 5,446,190 downwards.
AAATGTAGACAGAGTCAATGGATGGGAGGCTGGGCTTGAGTAACGAACTGGGCTACGTTCACAATCCTTTGTAGTTTCTTACGGTCTTGGGCAGAGCAGGAGCCATACCAAGCTGTGATACATCCAGAAAGGATGCTTTCTGGGGTGCATCTGTACAAATTGGTGAGAGTTGTAGCAGACATGCTGATTTTCCTCAGCCTTCTGAGAAAGTAGCTGCATTGGTGGGGTTTCTTTACTATAGTGTCAGTGTGGAGAGACCAGGGCAGGTTGTTGGTGATCTGGACACCAAGAAACTTGAAGCTCTCGACCTTTTCCACTACATCCCTGCGTTATCTGCGATCTGTCCCCTTCTCCAATTCTGACCTTTTACACATCTCCGATTTTCACTGCTCCACCTTTGGTCGCCATGGATTCGGTTGCCTGGGCCTTAGACTCCAGAGTTTCCTTGTTGAACCTTTCGATTCTCCAACACACGGCTCCAACATTTAATCCTCACTCATTTTAGGTGATGACTCCCAGCACGCTATATAATCAGCCTGGATTGCATCACCAGTGGCAAAGTTATGAGGCTCACTGATGACCTCAGGAAAACTGCTCACAATGACCCCGTGGCCTCTCTGGCATCGATTTCCTCTTGAGCTGGTTTGAATCCGGCGCCAAGTCAAGGCCACCAAGTGGTATCATTGTAAAACCCTGTAACCTGTAAAATTGTACCTTGTGAATGAGATGTATGCTGGAATTTTACCCTGATGGTGCTTACCCAGTGGCGTTGTGAGACTTCTTACTGTGCCCACCCCAGTCCAAAGCCGGCATCTCCACACCATGGCTACCACCGACACCACAAATTGCTGGCTCAAAGTGGTGCTACCAAATAACCCTGATGGACTTTAACCTGGTGTTGTGAGGCTTCTTACTGTGCTTACCCCAGTCCAACGCCGGCACCTCCACATGATGTCATCAAGCAGTCTAAGTAACCAATCACGTTGAAATATACTTGCAGACACCAAACCAGGAAATAAAACCAACTGATGATGATCCTCCATTTTTAATTAAATTTTACATTCGGTGAAGTGATGGTTGGAACATTTATAAGGTAGTAATTAAATAGATTATGATTATAGCTGCAATGTCATAAGTAACTTCAAAAAAATTATACCTTATTTTAAAAATATCGAATTTTTATAATCCAAAAGAAAATGGCCTTCCATAATTATAAAATTAGTTTTTCAACAGCAACTATTATCAACTTTGATTACCTTTGGAAATTCAATTACGGCTGGAATTTTACCGCCACGCCCGTCCTGGAATACTGAGAGAGATACAAAAAAGGCTATAGGCCCAGACAACATCTCGGCTGTACGAGTGAAGATCCCAGAACTAAACTTGACCTTAGCCAAACTGTTCCAGTACAACGACAACACTAGAATTTACTGATACTGTGACAAATTGCCCAGTTATGGCTTGTCCAGAAAATGTAGGATAAATCCAATCTGACACATTCAAACTCATTCAGGCTACTCCCAACAATCGGAAATGCAAGTTGTCATCAGCAGCGCGACCACGCAGCGCTCCCTCAGCAAAACCTGCTCACTGACACTCACTTTGAGTTCCAGCAGGGCCACTCATCGCCTGATCACGTTACAGCTTTGGTCCAAGCATGGAACAAAGAGCTGATCAAGAAACGAGGTGAGAGTGTTTCTCCTTGTTGTCAAGGAGTACTAACAAAGCTGGAGTCAATGGGAATCAGGGGAGAAATTGGTTGAAATAATAATGGGCTCAAATGCAGATGCTTGGGGTTGTTGGAGATCAAGTTTCTCCTCCCCAGGGCTTCACTGCAGGCTTTCCTCAGTGTGGTGTATGAGCCTCATCCATCATAAGGTCCGAAATGGGGATCTTCACTGACGGCTGCACAACGTTCAGCACCATTCATGACTCGTCAGATACTGAAGCAGTCTGTTCCCACATGTAGAAAGGCTTGGACAAAATCCATGTTTATCCTGATACATGCCAAGTTAGATTTGTACTACATAACTCCCAGGCAATGGCCATCTCCAAAGACAGAAGCTAACTATCTCCTCTTGACATGTAATGATCCTACCATTATTTAATCCCCAATTATCCATGCTCTGGGGGTTACTATTGATCAGAAACTGAACTGAACTAGCCATATGATTACTGTCTGAGTGTGGAATGCTGCAGTGAATAACTCACCTTCTGTCCCCAAAAGCCTGTCCACCATCTACAAAGTACAAGTCAGGAATGTAAAGGAATACTCTCCACTTGCCTGGACTAGTGCGACTCCAATACTCAAGTAGCTCGACATCATCCAGAACAATGTCAACATCTTAATAATCACCCCTCCGCCACCTTAAACATTCACACCCTCACCACCGATGCACAGTGGCAGCCATGGACACCATCTACAAAATGTACAGCAACAACTCACCAAGGTTTCTTCAACAGCACCTTCCCAAAGCCGCAAGCTCTCTTATAAGGACAAGGACAGCAGTTGTATGGGAACACCTCCACCTGCAAGTTCCCCTCCGAGACACGCACATGCCAACCTGGAATTATATCACTGTTCCTTCAATGTTGATGGTTTAAAATCCTGGAATTGCCTCCCGAGCTGCTCAATGAGTGTATGCACACCACGTGTCCTGCAACAGTCCAAGAAGAGTGCTCACACCCATCCTCTCAAGGGCAAATCAGGAGGGCAATGAATGCTGACCTAACCAGCAATGCCCAGGAAGCAATAAAAAATAGTTCAGCCTTTGTTAAAACAGGAGTCCCGAGGAATTGCTCAGTGTTGATCTGCAGGTTTTACTCTTTGAGTTTCTGTTATGTATCTCTTCAGCTGTGTGCCATTGCATGATCAAAAAATCATTTTCCTAAAACATTTAGGCTCCAATAGATATCAAATAAATTAAATTTGGACAGTCTGCCATGAGAAATCAGTCTTCATTAAGAAAACTTCAACAAATCTTCAATAAAAATGTAGCAAACAATCCTAATGGTCTCTGCTGTTTTTTCCACAATACACATTACCTTCTATCCCTCTATATTAAATGTCATTTATCTGCCTGGTCACTTAGCACTTTTATTATAAAGGATCCCTTGTGTGAATTCAACCGCCATAAAGCAGTGTCTGTCGACCGCTGCGTTACAGAACCTTAACTCCCCAACTGTGCTCACCAGGGCCGACACACTAATAGCTCCCTGTGTTATAACAACTGTCACAAGATTAAAGTTACTGTCTATATCAATCAATACCTCTGTTCTTTCCATTCATGCTCTCTGAAGTAAATAGATCAATGAATGTTACATGCACAAAGAAACTCATGTGAAGAAATATCATGCGTCTGTGTCCAGTTTTTGCATTTTGATGTATGACCGAGTGAAATAGAACATAGAACATAGAACAGTACAGCACAGAACAGGCCCTTCGGCCCACGATGTTGTGCCGAGCTTTATCTGAAACCAAGATCAAGCTATCCCACTCCCTATCATCCTGGTGCGCTCCATGTGCCTAACCAATAACCGCTTAAATGTTCCTAAAGTGTCTGACTCCACTATCACTGCAGGCAGTCCATTCCACACCCCAACCACTCTCTGCGTAAAGAACCTACCTCTGATATCCTTCCTGTATCTCCCACCACGAACCCTATAGTTATGCTCCCTTGTAATAGCTCCATCCACCCGAGGAAATAGTCTTTGAACGTTCACTCTATCTATCCCCTTCATCATTTTATAAACCTCTATTAAGTCTCCCCTCAGCCTCCTCCGCTCCAGAGAGAACAGCCCTAGCTCCCTCAACCTTTCCTCATAAGACCTACCCTCCAAACCAGGCAGCATCCTGGTAAATCTCCTCTGCACTCTTTCCAGCGCTTCCACATCCTTCTTATAGTGAGGTGACCAGAACCGCACACAATATTCCAAATGTGGTCTCACCAAGGTCCTGTACAGTTGCAGCATAACCCCACGGCTCTTAAACTCCAACCCCCTGTTAATAAAAGCTAACACACTATAGGCCTTCTTCACAGCTCTATCCACTTGAGTGGCAACCTTTAGAGATTTGTGGATATGAACCCCAAGATCTCTACCTTTGATCCTGTAATCCACATTTAAATTAGTCCTACCAAAATGAATCACCTCACATTTATCAGGGTTAAACTCCATTTGCCATTTTTCAGCCCAGCTTTGCATCCTATCTATGTCTCTTTGCAGCCGACAACAGCCCTCCACCTCATCCACTACTCCACCAATCTTGGTGTCATCAGCAAATTTACTGATCCACCCTTCAGCCCCCTCCTCTAAGTCATTAATAAAAATCACAAAGAGCAGAGGACCAAGCACTGATCCCTGCGGCACTCCACTAGCAACCTGCCTCCAATCCGAAAATTTTCCATCCACCACCACCCTCTGTCTTCGATCAGACAGCCAGTTTCCTATCCAATCGGCCAACTTTCCCTCTATCCCACACCTCCTCAGTTTCATCATAAGCCGACCATGGGGGACCTTATCAAATGCCTTACTAAAATCCATGTATATGACATCAACTGCCCTACCTTCATCAACACACTTAGTTACCTCCTCAAAAAATTCTATCAAATTTGTGAGGCACGACTTGTCCTTCACGAATCCATGCTGACTATCCCGGATTAATCCGCATCTTTCTAAATGGTCGTAAATCCCATCTCTAAGGACCTTTTCCATCAATTTACCAACCACCGAAGTAAGACTAACCGGTCTATAGTTACCAGGGTCATTTCTATTCCCTTTCTTAAACAGAGGAACAACATTCGCCATTCTCCAGTCTTCTGGCACCACCCCCGTGGACAGCGAGGACCCAAAGGTCAAAGCCAAAGGCTCTGCAATCTCATCCCTTGCCTCCCAAAGAATCCTAGGATACATTTCATCAGGCCCAGGGGACTTATCGACCTTCAGTTTAGTCAAAACTGCCAGGACATCCTCCCTCCGAACATCTATTTCCTCCAGCCTATTAGCCTGTAACACCTTCTCTTCCTCAAAAACATGGCCCCTCTCCTTGGTGAATACTGAAGAAAAGTATTCATTCATCACCTCGCCTATCTCTACTGACTCCATACACAAGTTCCCACTACCGTCCTTGACCGGCCCTAACCTCACCCTGGTCATTCTTTTATTCCTCACATAAGAGTAAAAAGCCACTTTTTACTCTTTTTCCACTTTTCCTCATTGAGTGACATGATGTCACTGATGGTGACACATGCAATTCCGCTGATCTGAATACAGCTGGTGAAGGTTGGAGCTGTAATGACTTCAATCAGGCCATTGAGGTTGACCTATTGGAATATGAACTCACTGATTAAGGAGTCAATTGATGGACCAATCGGGGAGTCTTTTCCTTGTATTTAACCGGGAGTGTCAGTTCCACTGGCACTTCTGAAGGTAGACTACTGACTGCGACCACTCTGTGTACTGCTGTTGGAGTTGTAAATAAAGGGATTTTGGTGAAGGGAATTCTGCCTCCAAAGACTTATCACAGGAGCACAGTCATAAAGAGGGATGCAGTATGGATTGTGAGGATGAGGAAGTTATCAGTTGTATGTGGAAACCAGACAGACAGCCATGTCTTGAGTTGCCTGCACACTCTCTGCAAACCGCCCCCCTCCCCCCCACCAGTCCCCCAGAGCCTCGCTTCTCCCCACTTCCCCGGCTCTAGAATTGCCTCAGTAAAACTGTCCACCTCTCTCCTGCCTACATTTTGAGCCCATGCCTGTGACCCACTTAGCGCATTTTAGAGGTTAAATCTGCTTCAAAAATGCAAAGTTTTGTGTTACTCCCAAGGCTACCAAAGTGTGGTTGGCTAATGTGAGGGAAGTGTTCCAGTTGTGAGATGTGAGATTTCATTTCCCACAATCATGAAGATTATTATGGTAAAATGTGGTGGCCTCTGTGCTTTTGGGTTCTGTTGGAGTGATGGTCCCTTTAAGAACTTGGTTTCTCTGGATTTCTTATATAAAAAAACTTGTTCCAGGAAATGATCATGTGATTAAACTGCCTGGGAAATAAACAATGGAAAAGCAAAGAGTAAGCAAGAAGTTTGTTGCAGGGACCAGCTTTCCAAAACTGTTCAGCTTAGAGTAACCGGGGTGTAGGGAACATTGCTTTCAACAGAATTCAGCTGAAATTCATTCTCTTGGAAAACAGTTTAAAGCCCTTGATAACTGAACATAAGAACATAAGAAATAGGAGCAGGAGTAGGCCATCTAGCCCCTCGAGCCTGCCCCGCCATTCAATAAGATCATGGCTGATCTGAAGTGGATCAGTTCCACTTACCCGCCTGATCCCTATAACCACTAATTCCCTTACCGATCAGGAATCCATCTAACCGTGATTTAAACATATGCAACGAGGTAGCCTCCACCACTTCAGTGGGCGGAGAATTCCAGAGATTCACCACCCTCTGAGAGAAGAAGTTCCTCCTCAAATCTGTCCTAAACTGACCCCCCCTTTATTTTGAGGCTGTGCCCTCTAGTTCTAGCTTCCTTTCTAAGTGGAAAGAATCTCTCCACCTCTACCCTATCCAGCCCCTTCATTATCTTATGTACAGCGATTCAATGATTCTATGAACCATAAACTGACCTCAACTCAGATTAAAACACAAGAGCTTCAGAGGAGAGGCAATCACGGTCGAATTGCCACCCATTCTGTTTCCTACCCGAGTTGGAAGCTACACATTTCTCATCTGGCTCTCTGGCCTGGACTGGGTGAGGGTCGTGCGGTGAAACAAAACAAAGAAACAAAGAACAATACAGCACAGGAACAGGCCCTTCGGCCCTCCAAGCCTGCACTGATCATGTGTTCCTAACTAGACCATCCGTTTGTATCCCTCTATTCCCAGTCTGTTCATGTGGCTATCTAGATAAGTCTTAAATGATCCTAGCGTGTCTGCCTCAACCACCTTGCTTGGTAGTGCATTCCAGGCCCCCACCACCCTCTGTGTAAAATACGTCCCCCGCATATCTGTATTGAACCTTGCCCCCCTCACCTTGAACTTGTGACCCCTTGTGTTTGTCATTTCCGACCTGGGAAAAAGCTTCCAACTGTTCACCCTATCTATACCCTGCATAATTTTATAAACTTCTATTAGGTCGCCCCTCAACGTTCGTCTTTCCAGGGAGAACAACCCAAGTTTACTCAATCTCACCTCATAGCTAATACCCTCCATACCAAGCAACATCCTGGTAAACCTTTTCTGCACTCTCTCCAAAGCCTCCACGCCCTTCTGGTAGCGTGGCGATCAGAACTGGACGCAGTATTCCAAATGTGGCTGAACCAACGTTCTATATAACTGCAACATCATATGCCAACTTTTATACTCTATGCCCCGTCCAATAAAGGCAAGCATGTCATATGCCTTCTTCACCACCTTTTCCACCTGTGTTGCCACCTTTAAGGATCTGTGGACTTGCACACCCAGATCCCTCTGTGTGTCTATACTCCTGATGGTTCTGCCATTTATTGTATAGCTCCCCCCTGCATTAGATCTACCAAAATGCATCACTTCGCATTTATCTGGATTAAATTCCATCTGCCATTTCTCCGCCCAATTTTCCAGCCTATCTATATCCTGCTGTATTCTCTGACAATGTTCATCACTATCCGCAACTCCAGCAATCTTTGTGTCATCTGCAAACTTACTAATCAGACCAGCTACACCTTCTTCCAAATCATTTATATATATCACAAACAGCAGAGGTCCCAGTACAGAGTCCTGCGGAACACCACTAGTCATGATGTGGAGATGCTGGCATTGGACTGGGGTAAACACCACAAGTCACAGACCTCCAATCAGAAAAAAAACCCTCCACTGCTACTCTCTGTTTTCTATGGCCAAGATGTGGAGATGCCGGCATTGGACTGGGGTGTACACAGTAAGATGTCTCACAACACCAGGTTAAAGTCCAACAGCTTTATTTGTTAGCAAATACCATAACCTTTCGGAGCACTGCTCCTTCGTCAGATGGAGTGGAAATGAGACAAACCATTTGTATTTCCACTCCATCTGACGAAGGAGCAATGCTCCGAAAGCTTATGGTATTTGCTACCAAATAAACCTGTTGGACTTTAACCTGGTGTTGTGAGACTTCTTACTGTGTTCTATGGCCAAGCCAGTTCTGTACCCATCTAGCTAATTCACCTTTGATCCCATGAGATTTAACCTTTTGCACCAGCCTGCCATGAGGGATCTTGTCAAATGCTTTACTAAAATCCATGTAGACGACATCCACGGCCCTTCCCTCATCAATCATTTTTGTCACCTCCTCAAAAAACTCAACAGAATTTGTGAGGCATGACCTCCCTCGTACAAAACCATGTTGTCTATCACCAATGAGATTATTCAGTTCTAAATGTGTGTAGATCCTATCTCTAAGAATCTTCTCCAACAATTTCCCTACCATGGACGTCAAGCTCACTGGCCTATAATTACCCGGGTTATCCTTGCTACCCTTCTTTAATAACGGGAACACATTTTCTATCCTCCAATCCTCTGGGACCTCACCTGTGTCCAATGAAGAAACAAAGATTTCTGTTAGAGGCCCAGCAATTTCATCTCTTGTCTCTCTCAGTAACCGAGGACAGATGCCATCTGGCCCTGGGGGTTTGTCTACATTAATGCTTCCTAAAACACCTAACACTTCCTCCCTAACACTTCTGGTGCAGTAGCTTCCCAAGGCCATGGGTCAAAGCTAGAAGAGTTGGACAGAAGGAATGTGTGTCTGGTCAGTAGCGAGTCAGGTAGTCGGTTAGGTGAGGTGGGATGGGTTGAGGAATTGGGTGGTCAGTGGATGGGTTGGGTAGTCAGACCAGGGGGTCAGTGGTCAGTCGGGTGGGGTCGGATAGGTTGGGGGTCAGTTGGGAGGGTTGGATGGTCAGGTGAGGGGGGTACCGGGTGGTCAGCTGGGTGGGGCCCAAGAAAGCCTTTTGTTGATTCAAGCCACATCAAGTCATTCTCGATCTATTACAGGGGTGTTGTTGGAGATTTATAAATGCCAGTTTTAAAACGTGACCGTCAATGCACCCAGTCTAATTCCCGGTTCTTGCACTGTAATTTCACAAGCTGTCAGGCTGATTGGTTAAGTTGCTAGCCATGTTCAGGCAGGTCCCAGATGGCTCAGTTCCTCTTGCCGCAGTGCAATCGGCTCAAACTATCGAGCAAATCTTTTCAAAATGTAATCCTGTTCGGAACAAGTCTGACGAATGATAGGCAGGCGCTGTTAGATGCCCTGCTACATCACAATCTGGGCCATCAGTTTAAAAGGAGAGAAAGATTGCAGTAATTGAGTATCCTTTCAACGTGTGCATTTCTTCTATGTTACCACCTAGAGAGCAGAGACATTAGTACATCAGCTGATCCAGCCATGAATTGCAAATGAAGCTATTATGTGCACAAATGATGCACATTCTGCTCAACAGGAAATGATCCATTTTCTGAAGTAGAGTGTGAAGGAGGAAATAACTCACATTGAAATGGTGTCTTTCATGACCTCAGCTGGTCCCCAAGTATGTTACAGCCGATTAACTACTTAGAAGTGTTGTAAACATGGCAGCTAATTTCTGCACAGCAAGCTCCCACATACAGCATTCGTGGCAATGATCAGATAATCTGCTTTTTTTGGTTAAATTGTATGAGAATTAAATATCTTCAATTTAGTGTTTCCAAGACTTGTATATCCACCACAGATTGCAGATATTTTAACATCAACAGTGCATCATCTCGAGATGATGTGGAGGTGCCAGCATTGGACTAGGGTGGGCATGGTAAGAACTCTCACAACACCAGTCCAACAGGTTTATTTGGCAGCATTTGATACTCCGAAAGCTTGTGCTACCAAATAAACCTGTTGGACTTTAACCTAGCGTTGTGAGACTTCTTACCATAATTTAGAGACCCAGGGCACTGCTCTAGGGACCAAGGTTCGAATCCCACCATGACAGATGGTGAAATTTGAATTCAATAAGAAAATCTGGAATTAAAAGTCTACTGATGACCATGAAACCATTGTTGTTTGCCATAAAAATCCATTTGGCTCACTAATTTCCTTTAGGGAAGGAAATCTGCCATCTTTAGCTTGTCTGGCCTACATGTGACTCCAGAGCTACAGCAATGTGCTCGAGTCGCAACTGCGCTCTGAGATGGCTGAATGAGCCACTCAGTCATACCAAATATCTTTGTAGCAGTTTGAACAACCCTGCATCGACCTAGTCACCGGAAATGATAACGGCAAACCCAACCCTGTCGACTCTGCAAAGTCCTCCTTACTAACATCTGGAGGCTTGTGCAAAAATTGGGAGAAATATCTCACAGACTAGTCAAGCAACAGCCTGATATCGAACATAGAATATAGAGCAGTACAGCACAGAACAGGCCCTTCGGCCCACGATGTTGTGCTGAGCTTTATCTGAAACCAAGATCAAGCTATCCCACTTCCTATCATCCTGGTGTGCTCCATGTGCCTATCCAATAACTGCTTAAATGTTCCTAAAGTGTCTGACTCCACTATCACTGCAGGCAGTCCTTTCCACACCCCAACCACTCTCTGCGTAAAGAACCTACCTCGGACATCCTTCCTATATCTCCCACCATGAACCCTATAGTACTGCCCACTTGTTCCATCCACCTGAGGAAATAGTCTTTGAGCGTTCACTCTATCTATCCCCTTCAGTCACATTATTCTGTGACTATTTAGAAAGATAGTCACAGAATAATGCCTCACACATTGTCTGAGACAGCACCATCACTATTCCTGGGTATGTCCTGTTCCACATGCATTCACATGTCATCAAGTCAAACATGGGGAAGGAAATCGCTTGCTGATTACCATGAACCATTCCCCCCTCAGCTGGTGAACCAGTATTCCTCCATGTCGAACACCACTTGGAGGAAGTATTGAGGGTGGGTGGAGGGCGGGGGGGGGGGGGGGGGGGGGGGGTGCAAGGCCATAGAATGTACAAAATAAAAGCAAATTACTGCAGATGCTGGAATCTGAAACCAAAAGAGAAAATGCTGCAAAATCTCAGCAGGTCTGTTGTGAGACTTCTTACTGTGTTTACCCCAGTCCAACGCCGGCATCTCCACATCATGACTACCATCGACATCGCAAACTGCCGGCTCCAAGTGGAGAGGATCTCCCCAGAAGATCGCGCATATCGACACAGACATCAAGTTTCTACAAACATGCAAGAAAGCAGACAAGATACCGAAAGGACTACGGATCACGAACCCACTCAGGTCAACCTTTAACACAGACTACGCTGAGAGACTTTGCCGTCGCACCTCTCTCACCCTCCTCAACCACCTCATACACCAACTCTACAGCAAACGCCGCAGCCTGGAAACCAAGATCGAATCCATATTCTCAACTTGCGCTCAGGACGCAGACCAGCTGCGAAACTCTGCCAAGCAGACGAGACAAAGGAACTACACCATCTACATGCACACCAAGAACAGGAAACTTGAGAAACTCGGCATCACCACCAGCAGCAACCAAACCTCCCCCGGTACCACAGTAGAAAACAGTACCACTGCAGGAAAGTCCATTGTCAACTTATCGGACTACACACTTCAGCCAGATGAAATCGAAGTTCTCGGCCGAGGGCTCAACTTTTGCCCCACTACCAAAATAGACCCCATCAGTCTCGCAGCGGACACAGAGGAATTCATCAGGCGAATGAGGCTGCGGGAGTTCTTCCACAAATCCCAAGAGGCCAACAGCGAACACAATGAGACAGCTAATGAACCGGAACAGCAGACAGAGAGATCCGCAGTGCAACCGAAGAGGAAAGAGTCGAATTGGACTCCTCCGGAAGGCTGCTGCCCTCGACTTGACATGTATGCCCAAGCCATCAGGAGGTGCGTCAACACCAAATTCATCAGCCGCACTCACAAAACAGCACCGAACATCACCCAAGCACAACGCAACGCCATCCACGCTCTCAAGACCAACCGCAACATTGTCATCAAACCAGCAGACAAAGGAGGGGCCATCGTCATACTGAACAGAACGGATTACTGCAAAGAAGTGCACCGACAACTGAACAACGAGGAACACTACAGACAGTTACCCACAGATCCGACCAAAGAACACACCCGTCAACTCAACACTCTGATCAAAACCTTTGATCCGGACCTTCAGAGCACCCTCCGTGCTCTCATCCCACGTACTCCCCGCGTTGGAGATCTCTACTGCCTCCCAAAAATACACAAGGCAAACACACCCGGCCGTCCCATCGTTTCAGGAAATGGAACCCTGTGCGAGAACCTCTCCGGCTATGTCGAGGGCATCTTGAAACCCATTGTACAAAGAACCCCCAGCTTTTGTCGCGACACTACGGACTTCCTACAGAAACTCAACACACATGGAGCAGTTGAACCAGGAGCACTCCTCGTCACAATGGATGTCTCGGCACTCTACAGCAGCATCCCCCACGAGGATGGCATTGCTGCAACGGCCTCAGTACTCAATGCCGTCAACTGCCAGTTTCCAGATGCAATTTACAACTCATCCGCTTCATCCTGGACCACAATATCTTCACCTTCAACAACCAGTTCTTCATCCAGACACACGGAACAGCCATGGGGACAAAGTTCGCACCTCAATATGCCAAAATCTTCATGCACAGGTTCGAACAAGACTTCTTCACCGCACAGGACCTTCAACCGATGCTAAACACTAGATACATCGATGACATTTTCTTCCTTTGGACTCATGGTGAACAATCACTGAAACAACTATATGATGACATCAACAAGTTCCATCCCACCATCAGACTCACCATGGACTACTCTCCGGAATCGGTTGCATTCTTGGACACATGCATCTCCATTAAGGACGGTCACCTCAGCACCTCACTGTACCGCAAGCCCACGGATAACCTCACGATGCTCCACTTCTCCAGCTTCCACCCTAAACACGTAAAAGAAGACATCCCCTACGGACAAGCCCTCCGAATACACAGGATCTGCTCGGATGAGGAGGATCGCAACAGACACCTCCAGACACTGAAAGATGCCCTCATATGAACAGGATATGGCGCTCGACTCATCGATCAACAGTTCCGACGTGCCACAGCGAAAAACCGCACCGACCTCCTCAGAAGACAAACACGGGACACGGTGGACAGAGTACCCTTCATCGTCCAGTACTTCCCCGGAGCGGAGAAGCTACGGCATCTCCTCCGGAGCCTTCAACATGTCATTGATGAAGACGAACATCTCGCCAAGGCCATCCCCACACCCCCACTTCTTGCCTTCAAACAACCACGCAATCTCAAACAGACCATTGTCCGCAGCAAACTACCCAGCCTTCAGGAGAACAGTGACCACGACACCACACAACCCTGCCACAGCAACCTCTGCAAGACGTGCTGGATCATCGACACGGATGCCATCATCTCACGTGAGAACACCATCTACCAGGTACACGGTACATACTCTTGCAACTCGGCCAACGTTGTCTACCTGATACGCTGCAGGAAAGGATGTCCCGAGGCATGGTACATTGGGGAAACCATGCAGACGCTACGACAACGGATTAATGAACACCGCTCGACAATCACCAGACAAGACTGTTCTCTTCCTGTGGGGGAGCACTTCAGCAGTCACGGGCATTCAGCCTTGGATCTTCAGGTAAGCGTTCTCCAAGGCGGCCTTCACGACACACGACAGTGCAGAGTCGCTGAGCAGAAACTGATAGCCAAGTTCCGCACACATGAGGACGGCCTGAACCGGGATGTTGGGTTTATGTCACATTATCAGTAACCCCCACAGCTTGCCTCCTGGACTTGCAGAATTTCACTAGCTGTTCTGTCTGGAGACAATACACATCTCTTTAACCTGTGTTTAATGTTCCCTCCACCCACATTATCTGTACCTTTAAGACCTGGCTGGCTGTAGAGATTTGCATTCTAATTAGTATTCTGTAACTTGATGTTGTGTCTCTGTGCACTGTTGGAGAACAGATTTTCACTCCATCTGACGAAGGGGCAGCGCTCCGAAAGCTTATGGTATTTGCTACCAAATAAACCTGTTGGACTTTAACCTGGTGTTGTGAGACTTCTTACAGCATCTGCAAGGACAGAAAAGAGCTGACGTTTCGAGTCCAGATGACCCTTTGTCAAAGCTAAAAGGCAGAGAAAGTGGGAGATATTTATACTGCAGGGTGAGGGAATGAAAGGTGAGTCATAGCCACAGAAACCAGGGGAAAAGACTGCTAATAGCTGTCCACAGAGAGAATAAAGGGTGTGAATGGCAAAACGGCAGAGAAGCTAAAATGAAGATGTAGTGCGGGGCGGGGGGCTGGGGGGCGGGGGGGGGGGGGTAGTCGGGGGGAGGAAGATGGGTGGGACAGAGGTAAGATTTAGAGAAGGAGAAACAAAGGGGGAGAAAAGGTCAGGGAAGGGGCGTAAAGTAGGCGGTAAGAGTTGGGGCGGGGGGAAGAAAAATGAAGAAAGACAATAAAGAAATAAAAGGTAGAGAACCGTAAAAGCTGTAGTAAAAAACAATAAAAAACAGCTACACAATGTACCCTGGGTGAGAGACTCCAATGTCCACCACCAAGAGTGGGTCGGTAGTACCAGCACAGGCCAAGCTGGCTGGGTCCTAAAGGACACAGCTGTGAGACTGGGACTATGGCACGTAGCGAGAGAACCAGCAAGAAACAGACTTGACGTCACCAACCTGCCAGCTGCAGATACATCTGTCCATGATTGACCACCGCACAGTCCTTATGGGACCCTATCCCGTCTTCATATTGGGGATATCCTCCATCATGTTATGTGGCATTACCACCGTGTTAAATAGAATAGACTGAGAGCAGATCTAACAACTCAAAACTGGCCATCCATGAGGCACTGTGGGCCATCAGCAGCAGCAGAATGGTGCTCAACCGCAATCTATAATCTCATGGCTCGGCATATCCCCCACTCTACCATTACCACCAAGTCAGGGGATCACGTTCAATCTACAGCGCAGGAGGGGATGCCAGGAGCAACACCAGGCATCCCAAAAAATGAGGTGTCAGCCTGGTGAAGCTACAACAATGGACTACTTGTGCTTCAAGCAGCTTAAACAGCAAGTGATAGACAGAGCTAATTGGTCCCACAGCCAATGGATCAGATCTAAGCTCTGCAGTCCTGCCACATCCAGCCGTGAATGGTGATGGACAATGAAACAACTCAATGGAGGAAGAGGTTCCACTAATATCCCTGTCCTCAGCGATAGAGGAGCCCAGCACATCAGAGCAAAGGATAAGACAGAAACATTCACAACAATTTTCAGCTAGAAGTGCCAAATGGATGATCCATTGGAGGCAGTCGGAATCAGGGGGATATTTCCCCTCTAGTTGGAGTCATACCTGGCACAAAGGATGATGGTTGCGGTGCTTGGAGGTCAATCATATCAGTCGCAGGCTCTGACTGTAACACTACATTCTGCACCCTCTCCTTTCCTTCTCCCCGAAGTACTCTATGAACGGCGTGCTTGGTCTGTATAGTGCGCAAAAAAACAATACTCCAGTGAGTATCAGCCTAAACTGCTCAATCTCTCTTCATGAGAAAATCCTTTATCCCTGGAATCAATCTAGTGAACCTTCTCTGAACCGCCTCTAATGCATTTACACCCTTCCTCAAGTAAGGGGACCAAAACTGTGTGCAGTACTCCAGTGTGGGGCAGGATTTTCCGGTCGTGTTCACCCCAAAACCAGAAAATTCCGCCCGAGGTCAATGGACCTTTCCATGGTCCGCCCCTCGCCTGCTCCGATTCCCATGGCGGATGGAACAGGAAAGTTCGCCCCGCAGTCTGATGAATGCCCTATACTGTTGCAGCAGCACTTCACAACTTTTATACTCTATTCAAGACAAAGCAGCCCATTTGATTGGCACCACTTCCACAAAGATCCACTCCCTTCATTGCTGTTCGACAGTGGCAGTGGTGTGTACCAGCTACAAGATGCACAACAGCAAATCATTAAGGCTCCTCAAAAAACACTTCCCAAACCCACAATCACAACCATGTAGAAGGACAAAAGCAGCAAATACATGGAAACACCACCACCTGCAAGGTTCCCTCCAGGTCACTCACCTGTCTTGAAAATATATCACCGTTCCTTAACTATCGCTGGGTCAAAATTTCGGAACACCCTCCCTAACAGCACTGTGGGTGGACCTGCACCACATGGACCACAGCGGTTCTAGATGGCAGCTCACCACCATCTTCTCATGGGCAGGCAGTTGTGTAGTGGTATTGTCACCATACAGTGATCAGAGACCCATGGCAATGTTCTGAAGACCGGGGTTCGAATCCCACCAGGCCGATGGTGAAATGTGAATTCATAAAGGGGCAGATTTTCCCATTCCGCCCACTACGGGGCGAGAGGTAGACCATGGAAAGTCCATTGATTTTCCAGTTGCGGGGCAAGCGTGGCCGAAAAATCCCACCCAAAAAGCCTGGAATTAAAAATCTAATGATGCCCATGTTGATTATCATAGTCCTTTATGGAAAGAAATTTACTGCGATCCTGGCCGACATGTGACTCCAGATCCGCAGCAATGGGGTTGACTCTTAAATGTTCTAATGAGCCACTCAGTTCCAGAGCTGTTAGTGCTGGCCCAGCCAGCGACGCCCACATTCCATGAAAGAATAAAACAAAAATTGAATCCTCAACTTTCCAGTTCAAGGGTCGATTGCTGCCACAGATTCACATTGTAACAACAGAGAGCACCATAAAAGCCAGCACAACCGAGAGGTATTTGGGAGAGAAAGGAAATGTAAAAAAGAGTTTTCTCATGGAAGGTTTTTGTACAAAAAGAGATAATTCAGCTCAAATTAGCTCCACCGGGTCATTGGATCAACCTTACCTCAGATTCATGTTTTCTGATAGCCATTAAGAGAAAGAACTTGTGTTTGTATCGCATGTCCTCAGGACGTCCCAAAGCACTTTGCAGTCACTGTTGTAACGTAGAGAAATATCTCACATTATCACTGCACATGGGAGAACTCCCAGAACACATGTTGTTTGCAAATTCCCATTTAGTGGGACTGCCATCTTAGCTAAAAAAATCAAATTCCCTGAAGTAGAAACACAAAATAATTCAGCTCCTCGCAATGAGAGGTTGCTGCTCTTACAGCAAAGCAGAGTATTTATACAGCTTTGTGATATAACTTGTAGTTAGTTTGCAGGAGTTACACACACACACACGTATGCACGCACACATACACACGCAGACACACACACTGTAATCATAGAATCCCTATAGTGCAGAAGGAGGCCATTTGGCTGTTTGACAGAGCAATCTTATCCAGGCCCAGGCTGGAGAACCCGGAGGAAACCCACCGAGACACTGGGAGAATGTGCAAACTCCGCACATACAGTGACCCAAGCTGGGAACTGAACCCGGGTCCCTGGTGCTGTGAAGCAGCAGTGTTAACCACAGTGCCACCGTGCCACCTGTTTTGAAGGTCATGGAGGAAGACCAATAAGATAGGAGGGTCAGGAATGAAGTGACCACAGTACACAATGAGTACTAACAGACCTTGGACTTCCTGCATGTTTGTAAGATCCATGTTGTAATGGCTTCAACTTCCTGCGAATCAGATGAGGCTCCTTCACCGCTGAACATGTGATCGTTGAAGTTGTCTTTGTTCAAGTTGAAGTTCCATTCTCTAAGACATTGTAGGCCCTCAGGTTGGTGAGTTTCAAGTTCCCTTTCAGTGTGACCGCGGGATGAGAATGTTATCACTGATGTTCAGCCTTGCAGATTGAGTTCTGTGCTGAAATACACCAGGCCCAGAATTGACCCCAAAGTTGACCCTCTTGGATTTAAGAATTCCAATATGAGTGCAGAATACTGTAAGATAATTCATTTCCCTACAAATTCAATTTGATAGCAACTGCATTGAGGTGAAGTTTTGTGACGTGTTAAAGACCATTCCCTTTCTCCAGGCAAAGTCACCACAGTCCCAGATGACCATAGGCTGTGACCGGGAGATGATTTAACCTGAGAGTCACCACACATCAGGCAAGGGGCAAGGTTGAGAAGGTAGGATCTTCATAAATAACCTCAATCAGTGCGGGAATTAAACCCACACTGTTGGCGTCACTCAGTATCACATACCAACTGTCCAGCCAACTGAGCTAAACCAACCTCCACTGTCTCTATGATACATTGACCGTCTGTTTTCAGTGTCTTTCTTATTGGATGGTTTGGTTTGATGACAGTACATCAAGCAGATTCTAACCTGGTTTTCTCTTGGGTTTCTTGACAGCTTCTTGGGGGTGGCATGGTAGCACAGTGGTTAGTACTGCTGCTTCACAGCACCAGGGACCCCGGTTCGATTCCTGGCTTGGGTCACTGTGTCGAGTTTGCACGTTCTCCCCGTGTCTGTGTCGATTTCCTCCGGGTGCTCCGGTTTCCTCCCACATTCTGAAACACGTGCTGGTTAGGTGCATTGACCCAAACAGGTGCCGGAGTGTGGCGACTAGTGGATTTTCACAGTAACTTCATTGCAGGGTTAATGTAAGCCTTACTTGTGACTAATAAATAAAAACTTTTCTATGTGTAAGACCCAAGGGGTAGTTTCATCCCGAACTTTCTCAATAATGTCAGGGTCATGTCGGGGGCGAAAGTTCCTTCTCAGTTTGTTTCCTGGTGTGAACTGGTATTCAGCTCCATTGATACACTGCAGGGGGCACACTGGGGCTCCACATGCGATTGGCATGGAACCCTTTTCAGTTGACCGATTCCAGTGAAGCGGTCAACATGCAGTCCAAGAGTTCACTGGTATGTTTCGGAGTGTCAGATGTGATGATGATCACGTGTGGACCTGTGGCTGTGTGGAAACTCAGTAAGAAGTTTAACAACACCAGGTTAAAGTCCAACAGGTTTATTTGGTAGCAAAGGCTACACAAGCTTTCGGAGCCTTAAGCCCGTTCTTCAGGTGAGTGGGAATTCTGTTCACAAACAGGGCAAACTGTGTGGAAACTGACAGGTGTGTCACAGATATGACATAAAACACAGTTCATTCTCATGTCTTTGAATGAGATTGGCATTTCAAATATTCAGAAAAATGTCAGTGGTTTGTCACTGTTGTAAGAAAAAAACGTTCACTCTCCCTGGTTTACTGACAATGGGGTCATCCCATGCATTTACTGTGCATCTTACCTCCCATGACGCTGACAAATGTTCCCGGGTCTTCCAGAGTGTCCCCAGTCGAGCAGACAATGGCCATTTTCATTTTTGGCTGGTTGCTGTGCCTAAAAGAGAACACTAAAGTACGTTCAGGGTCATATGCCTCTACTGTAGCTACATTCCCTTGCCCCTCTGCTGTGATACGCGTACTTGGCATCTTTTTGTTGGTGCTGATTAGTTGATTTTTCTCCTGAAAGACAAACAAGAGCAAAGTGGTTGGATTTTCCGCCGACTGACTGTTTACAAGTAGCAAGACATTCTGTCCCATGTGAGTAAGCAGCTTCACAGCGGAAACATTGTTTGGACAAACACAGCCATGCTTGCTGCTTTGACAGTGATTCTCTGACAGGTGAGTGTTAAACATTATTTACAGGAGTTGAGCTCGGAGTGTGGCAGTTAATATTAGCAGCCTCGACTTCAGTAGCTCTGGAGCCTGAAGGTGATAGTGATCCTTTGAACTCCTATAGCTCTGACAGCTTTTTATCGTTTTGGAGTTTCTCAGTATCCCTGGCCAAAGAGACAACCGTCAATAATTTTGTGTTTTAATTTCCCGTTCAACATATTCCGCATTACTGAAGTCGCATTTTGTTGCTAGTTGTGTCAAGTGAATGCAATACTGATCAATTGTCTCATTTGCTTCTTTGCTTCCTGTATCGATCCGAAGATGATTGTTTTGTCTATTGTATTTCTTTTGGATATGAAGCAGGGTGTTCGTGGTTTTGTTCTGATGGCTAGACCATAGGCTGGAATTCTCCGGTGTCAGACGCCCTGCTGCCACTCCCAGAAGTTGATGCTCAGCCAAGACTCCATTCACTGCAGGGGGACCAGAGAACCCCAGCCACTGGTGACGTTGGATAATTCCCGCCACAGTCAGTTTTCACAGCCGTAGATGTTTCAAAAATATCCTCTAATTATCCACTGCCATAATGGGGAAGTGATGCTTTTGTTCTGATATCCTCTGTGATGGCAAAAGTTGGTAAGAGTTTTAACAACACCAGGTTAAAGTCCAGCAGGTTTATTTGGTAGCAAATACATTGCTACCAAATAAACCTGTTGGACTTTAAACTGGTGTTGTTAAAACTCTTACTGTATTTACCCCAGTCCAACGCCGGCATCTCCACATCATGGCAAAAGTTGCCATGGCCTCTTCTGAATTCACTTATTATTGTCAAATGTATTGGGACACAGTGAAAAGTATTGTTTCTTGCGCACTGTACAGGCAAAGCATACCGTTCATAGACTACATAGGGGAGAAGGAAAGGAAAGGCTGCAGTTGTAGTGTTACAGTTGCAGATATGGTGAAGAGAAAGTTCAGCTTAATATACGGTAGATCCATTCAAAAGTCTGATGGCAGCAGGGGAGAAGCTATTCTTGAGGTGGCTGGTACATGTTCTCCGGCTTTTGTCTCTTTTACCTGATGGAAGAAGGTGGAAGAGAGAATGTCCAGGGTGTGTAGGGTCTTTCATTATGCTGGCTGCTTTTTTGATTTGATTTATTGTCACATGTATTAGTATACAGTGAAAAGTATTGTTTTTTGCACACTATGCAGACAAAGCATACCATTCATAGAGAAGGAAAGGAGAGAGTGCAGAATGTAGTGTTCCAGTCATAGCTAATGTGTGGAGAAAGATCAGCTTAGTGCAAGGTAGGTCCATTCAAAAGTCTGATGGCAGCAGGGAAGAAGCTGTTCTTGTGTTGGTTTGTATGTGTCTTGAAACTTCTGTATCTTTTGCCCGATGGAAGAAGGTGGAAGAAAGTATGTCCGGGGTGTGTGGGGTCCTTAGTTATGCTGGCTGCTTTCCCGAGGTAGCACGAATTGTAAACAGAGCCAATGAATGGGAATCTGGTTTGTGTGACAGATGGGCTTTGTTCACGGCCCTTGGTAGTTTCTTGCAGTCTTCGACAGAGCTTTGAAATACTGAAGTTACTTTTACCAACATGGATGATCGTGACACCTCCACATGTACTCTAAAAGATGGGAGACTGAGCATAGACAATCCCATTTTCATTAGCAAAAGCGACAAAGCCTGTCCGTGAAATTTTCCCGCTTGTTTGACCCAAATGTTTACTACCTATGAAAGGACCCAAGTCATGGTCAAAGCTTCAAATACTGTGTGTGGGATTTTCCAGTCGCTCCCACCTCAAGACTGGAAATTCCGGCCCAATGTCAACCAACCTTTAAATGGTCCGTGAAATGTTTCCTTCCCGCCCAGGATGATTCCCACAGCGAGGTGGGACCAGAAACTTTACTCCAATGCCTTCTCTGCAGTGCCGGCAACAACTTTCCAAAAGATTTATAACTTCTTACTTTGCGTAATCCTCATTGTCAGTGTCGGTTCTCGGTAATGGGATAGCCAGAGAAACCTGGAATTAAAAGTTCACGAGCAAGCTGATTTATTTTATGAAGCAGCCCACTTGATTGGCACCACATCCACAAACATTCAATCCCTCCACCACCGACGCAGCAGTGTGTACTATCTACAAGATGCACTGCAGCAATTCACCAAAGATCCTTAGACAGCACCTTCCAAACCCACGACCAATTCCATCTAGAGGGACGAAGGCAGCAGATACATGGGAACGCCACCACCTGCAAGTTCCCCTCCAAGCCACTCACCAACCTGCCTTCGAAATATGTCGCCGTTCCATCGCAGTCGCTGGGTCCAAATCCTGGTAATTCCTCCCTAATGGCATTGTGGGTCAACCCACAGCGCATGGACTGCAGCGATTCAAGAAGGCAGCTCACCACCACCTCCTCAAGGGCAACTAGGGATGGGCAATAAATACTGGACAACCAGTAACGACCATGTCCCATGAATGAATGTAAAAAAAACAGCTTTTGAGACTCTGTTTCTTCGTGCAGTCTCTCTGCATGCTTGGTTCTGTACAGCATCTTTAAATGAACAATATGTACACATTGCATAGAATCCCTACAGTTCAGAAAGAGGCCATTTGGCCCATCGAGCATGCACTGACAACAATCCCACCCAGGCCCTATCCCTGGAACTGCACGTATTTACTCTGCTAAGCCCCCTGACACTAAGGGGCAACTTACCATAGAAAACTAACCTAACCCACACATTTTCTGACTGGGAGGAAACCGGAGCACCCGGAGGAAACCCACACAGACATGGGGAGAATGTGCAAACTCCACACAGACAGTCACCCAAGGCCAGAATCAAACCCAGGTCCCTGGCGCTGTGAGGCAGCAGTGCTAACCACTGTGCCACCGTGCCACAATTTCAAAATACAACAACATGACAGAGATATCTAAGGAAGAAATCCAAAAGTATGATCAGACATTTAAATCTGGGATGTCACCACAGTTCCTTCTCTTTCCACCACTGAAACTTCACCAGGAATGTGGATTGGTTTTAATAAATCAACTTTGGCTTTTCCTTGGCTTTATTTTCTGCTACTTTTTCACACTGTCCCTTGTCTTTCCCAATTTCCTTTTTCAATTCACCCCAACATTTGTTCCACACTGGGTGTGGTGCAGTGTTACGCTCTTGCTATTGAATAGAGACAATGGATGGGATTTTATGATCTTGCTTGTCCTGAAACCATTAAATCCCACCCGAGATCAACGGATCTTCCCATGGTCCGCCCCTCGCCTGCTCCAATTCCCATGGCCGGCAGGGTGCTAAAATGCCGGCGATCGGGTGGAATTTTCCCAGAAAATGGCAAACTGTCAGGATCTGACTGCAAACCGATGTCTTTCTCCCCAGGGAAACAGCCAAGTTTTCTCTCCAGATCTTCTGTCACTTTGTCAAAAAAAAACAGGGGGTGTGTTTTGCGGCATCATTCCTGAGGGGCAGGGCCGAAAGACACCGGCAAGACCGCACCCCAATCTCAAATTGAAGTTAAAGACCATCCCCTCCTCCATCATCACCGACATTGGGCGATCAGCCACCCCACACTGTCCTGCACTGCAGGGTCCCCACCCCTCCCCACCCATGCAGGGATTCTGCCCTCACCCGCAAAGCAAGGATACCCCCTATCCCCCACATGTAGGCAGCGCTCACTCTTCCCTCCAGTGTTCCGCTTTCTCACCCGTGACTGTCAATGATATAAGTATCTCCGCTAGGGGCCCCGCTATTTTTCCCTAGCTTCCTGCGATGTCCCAGGATACACTTGATCTGGTCTCAGGGATTTATCTCGCTTTATGTGTTTTAAGACGTCCAGCACTTCCTTTGCTGCAATGTGAATGCTTTTCAAGATCACTATTTACTTTCCCGAGTTCCTTAGCTTCCATGACTTTCTCTACGGTAAATACTGAAGAGAAATATTCAATACTCACCCAACTCCTGTGGCTCCACACATAGATGACCTTGTGATCTTTAAGGGGCCCTATTCTGTCCCTAGTTACTCTTTTGTCCTTGATATACTTACAGAATCTGTTTGGATTCTCCTTTACCTTACCTGCCAAAGTTATCTCATGTCCTCTCTTTGCCCTCCTGATTTCCCTTTTACGTGTACTCCTGCACCATGTATAATTCTCAAGGGATTCACTTGACCCCAGCTGCCTATACCTGGCATATGCTTCCTTTTTTTGTTGTTGACCAGAGCCTCAATATTCCGAGTCATCTAGTATTCCCTACTCCTGCCAGCCTTGCCCTTCAAACTAACAGGAACATACTGGCCCTGAACTATCGCTATCTTGCTTTTGAAAGCCTCAACTCCACTTTCCCGCCTTATCCCCAGAACCTTCAACTCCATTCCTGTTTAAAATCTGTCTCACTCAGTCTTGTTGAGCTGCCATTCCTGCCTCTCTTTCAGGAATGTTTCAGAAAGTTCTATAATATCATATTTTCATGAACATTCTCTTAGCTCATCTGCCTTTTCTCCATGGCGAGTTGTACCGAACTATCTGTCAAACTCCTTCGATGTCTATTTTCTAAACTTTGTCTCCTTTGCCTTTCAAACATGTTCACTAATTTTCTTTCTCACGCTTCTCAATCTGATTTGATTTGATTTATTATTGTCACATGTATTAACATACAGTGAAAAGTATTGTTTCTTGCACGCTATACGGACAAAACATACTGTTCTTAGAGAAGGGAAGGAGAGAGTGCAGAATATAGTGTTACAGTCATAGCGAGGGTGCAAAGAAAGGTCAACTTAATGCAAGGTAAGTCCATTCGAAAGTCTGGCAGCAGCAGGGAAGAAGCTGTTCTTGAGTCGGTTGGTTCGTGACCTCAGACTTTTGTGTCTTCTTCCCACACACACGGAAGAAGGTGGAAGAGAGAATGTCCAAGGTGCGTGGGGGTCCTTAATTATGCTGGCTGCTTTGCCGATGCAGCGGGAAGTGTAGACAGAGTCAATGAATGGGAGGTTGGTTTGCGTAATGGTTTGGGCTACATTCACAACCTTTTGTAGTCCTTTGTGGTGTTGGGCAGAGCAGGAGCCATAACAAGCTGTGAATCAACCGGAAAGAATGCTTTCTATGGTACATCTGAAAAAGTTGATGAGAGTCATAGCTGACATGCCAAATTTCCTTTGTCTTCTGAGCAAGTAGAGGCTTTGGTGGGCTTTCTTAACTATAGTGTCGGCATGGGGGGGACCAGGACAGGTTGTTGGTGATCTGGGCACCTAAAAACTTGAAGCTCTCGACCTTTTCCACTTTGTCCATGTTGATGTAGACAGGGGCATGTTCTCCTTTACGCTTTGTTCTCCTTTCCAATCTTGAACATTCGTAATTTTATTCGCTTCACCATTGGTGGCCAGGCCAAGACCCAAAGCTCTGGAATTCCCTCCCCAAACTCTGCCTCTCTTTCTTCCTCTAAGGTGTTCCTTCAAATCCTTTTGACCAAGTTATTGGTCATCTGCCCAATATCTTGTCATATGGTTCTGAGTCAAATCTTCATTTATAATACTCCTGTAGATCAAAGAACAAAGAAAATTGCAGCACAGGAACAGGCCCTTTGGCCCTCCAAGCCTGCACCGACCATGCTGCCCGACTGAACTAAACCCCCCTACCCTTCCGGGGACCATATCCCCAGTTTTATTACGTTAAAGGCCACCATATAAACACAAGTTGTTGTTCTTAATTTAGTGAACTGTTCTAAACTAAAAAGCAGTAAGATGAGAGGTAGTGATTGGCTGTTGATTGACCAGTGCAGTTGCTGTTTTGACTGGTGTGAAAACAGTGCTGTATATACAGAATAACTTTACTCACACTAACAGTGCTTTGATGCTGTAATGTGACACTTGGTCCAGAGCATTACACACACACACACTCACACACACACTCACACACACTCACACACACACTCACACTCACACACACACACACACTCACACACACACACACACACTTGCACGCACGCACACACACACACACACACACACTCACACGCGCACGCACGCACACACGCACATGCGCGCGCGCGCACACACACACACACACTCACGCATAACAAACTCACACTCACAAACTCACAAACACACACACACACTCACACACACACTCACTCACACTCACTTGCACACACTTGCACACACTTGCACACACACACACTCATGCACACATACACACACACACACACACACACACATGCACGCGCACAAACACACACACGCGCACACGCGCACATGCGCACACAGGCACACGCGCACACGCTCACACGCGCACACACTCGCACACACGTCTCCCAGCTTGTTTGTGAAGCTAAATCTTCAAAAGTAGTTTGCGTTCAGCCAATCAGTAAAATGCACCAGTTGTCAAGACAACCTGAAAAGGTTTTCCTGTCTTTTTACAGGGTTAATGTGAAGGTCAGTGTGCCAAAGCAACAAATTATTTCAATGCAACCATCGTACATCAACCTTCCTTTGTTCCACTAACTAGCTCATTTTAATGAGCGTGACTGGTTGTTTGTGGTGTGACTGTGAAGCAGTTTGCTCAGTGTCCCCTTACCTTCCAAAAGCTTTCCACTTTGCCCAGTCACACGTTCCGTCTTTGATATCAGCTTCACTAAGTGATCATTTGTCATGTGTGAACCTTACTGATGAATGTTAGCTGGCAATTCAATCATGACGGATGTTTGGGTCCGACACTCCTCTCCCTAGACCAACAGACACACACTGTTTCCTTTTTTTATTCTTTCATGAGGTGTGGGCGTTGCTGACAGGGCCAGCCTTTGTTGCTCAGACTAATTGCTCATGAGCTGAGTGGCTTGCTAGGTCGTTTCAGAATCAGCCACATTGTTATGGATCTGGAGTACAAGTTGGCCAGACCAGGTAACGATGGCAGATTTCCTTCCCTAAAGACCAATAGTGAACCAGATGGAATTTTAACAGCAATTAATGACAGTTGTCATCAGAAAGGTTAATGGAATGTTGGGTCCTTATTTCAAGAGGGTTGGAGTATCAGAGTCGGGAAGTCTTGCTGCAACTGTACAAGGTACTGCTGAGACCACATCTGGAGCGCTGTGAGCAGTTTCGGTCCCTCATTGAAGGAAATATATTATTTCATTGGAGGCAGTTCAGAGAAGGTTCACTCGGATGATTCCCGGGATGGAGGGATTGTCTCATGAAGAAGGGTTAAACAGGTTGGGACTCTACTCATTGGAATTTAGAAGAATGAGAGGTGACCTCATTGGAACTTATCAGATTCTTTAGGGGCCTGACAGGGTAAATGCTGAGAGGATGTTTTCCCTCATAGGTGAGTCTGGAACCAAAGGGCAGAGTCTCAGAATAAAGATGCGCCTATTTAAAACCGAGATGAGGAGGAATTTCCTTTCTCTGAGGGTTGTGAGTCTTTGGAACTCCTTGCCACAGGGAGCTTTAGGGACAGAGTCCTTGGGCATTTTAAAGGCTGAGATAGATAGAATTTGAATAAATAAGAGATCAAGGGTTATGGGGAAAGGGGAGGAAAGTGGACATGAGACATGTCGGATCAACATTAATCCTATTGAATGAGGGAGCAGATTCGAGGGGTCGAATGGCTTAATCCTGTTCCTATTTCTTACGGTCTTATGGTGCACCGGCTGGGATTTGAATCCTCTTCTCCCCAAAGCATTAGCCTGTTAACCCCATTGGCCTGAATCCTTTGACTCTCTTGTCAAGCAAGAATCAATCTCTACCCAAAGCATTTCACAGTTAATGAAGTGCGTCTGAAGTGTGACCCTTTCTCGGGAGCATTGCAAAATTATCAAATTAAATTTAACAAATCATGAACGAATCTGTTCCGGCACCCTTTCAGATAGTTACAATTAGAGAAAATGAAATTGGATCAGGCCCTAAAATCAGACACGGGGACCACGGTGAGGGATTAACTTGCTTCTGTTCACTGTGACGCAGACAGCTGACAATTTTTATGCTGCTTGCTGACTACAATGATTACAGTGTACAGCCCAGCTTTGAAATCACTGCTGAGTGACCGCATGCCTCAGTGGGGAGGTCTCGTCCTGAGATGCTAACACCGTTTAAACATGACTTACACTCGGGGTTAAAGCCAGATTGCACCTTCAGAAAGGGCAGGCTGAATCTAGTTACTTCCATTCCAATTCTCTTCCCATACCTAGTGGTGCACAAAGGCACTCTTTCATCTGTTTCCATAGCTAGTAATTCCCGGATCAAGTTTCACATCTGTCAAATGGGGCTTATTGATTGATGGGCAATATTTCACATCTGACCAGGAGTCTCTCCCCTCTTACGACCAGCCATTGGCGTCTTTGGAAGAATTTACAGGTTGACACTCAACCTGTTTGACTGCACTATAAACACATCTTCCTTAGCCATCAAGTCCTGGGGTGGGACTTGAACCTGGAGTTAACCTGCAACACAGTGGTTGGCACTGCTGCCTCAGAGCACCAGGGATCTGGGTTCAATTCCTGCCTGGGTGACTGTTCCTGTGGAGTTTGCATGTTCTCCCCGTGTCTGCGTGGGTTTCCACTGGGTACTCCAGTTTCCTCCCACACTCCAAATATATATAGGTTAGATGGGTGGCCATGGTGAATTGTTCCTTAGTGCCCAAAGATGTGCAGGTTAGGCGGATTGGCCATGCTAACTTGTCCAAAGATCCAAGGATGTGTTGGTTAGGTGAATTGGCCATGGTAAATGTGCAGGATTATGGCGATAGGGCAGCAGGGAGGGCATAGGATGGGATGTTCTTTCAGAGAGTGGGTGCAAACTCAATGGGCCGGATGGCCTCTGTAGCCCACTGTAGAGACTCTATGGTTCTGGCTCAGAGACAGGGATGCTACCCAGTGCGCCACAATGTTTCCTGAAACTAGTTAAAGAGGAGTGAATGAACAGGAAGCTTATCAGTGAAATAAATAGGCACAAAACATCCAGAGAGTGTGTACCAAGTGTCTCAGCTGCCATGGAGGAGGACTTGGTGCAGGACATTTACAGAATCGGAAGGTAGCAGCAACATGGTTGCCTACCCCTAACCGCAGTGGAGGAGGCAGTCCTGCCTATTTTGCTATTAAACAAGCTGTTCTCACGCCAGAATTACTGACAATGGAACAACTGAATGTTTCAGCCAACAAATTATTAATTTTTTTCATTTGGTCTTTCATTGGATGTGGGTATCATTGGCAAGACCAGCATTTGTTGCCCATCTCTAATTGTCCTTGAACTGAGGGGGTTGTTGCAGCCATTTTAAAAGGCAATTAAGAGCCAGCCACATTGCTGTGGGCCTGACCGGGTAAGGATGGCAAATTTCATTCCCTAAAGAACATGAGTGAACAAGAAGGTTTTAACAACACTCAGCGATATTTTCATAGTCACCATTACTGACGGCTAACTTTCAGTTCCAGATTTTAAGAATCGAATTCCAATTCCACCAGATGTGGTTCTGGGATTTGAACCCACCCCATTAGCCTTGTTCTCCAGATTAATAATCTGATGACATCACCACTGCATCATCATCTCCACCTGGATAACACACACTAAAATAAATAACCCACTGATAGGTCGACAAATGCGAAAATATTCAGGAATCCAATGTCAGATATGCAGGAATTGGGGTCCTTTTGGAATGGAGGCAGAACATGTGCTCCTGTGTGTACGGCTGAAAAGCCCACCTTGACCCCCTGATGCTCTTGCCTTCGCTATCCTCTTCCCTGCTGCCTCTTCACCTCTGCTATTCATTCTATCTTCAGGCTGCTCTGTGCCGAGCTCATGAATCCCTCTGCAACCCAAGTATATGTGGCTGGCATTTATAAAATGATAGTTCAATTTATTATTTCTGTAATGATTTATATAGTGAGATTATTGCCACAGTCCTTTTGTTTAACAAATACATGTCAGTCACGTGTAGTTGTGTAGTTTGTGATTCTCTTTGTCCAGGTAAAATTTCCATCCTCAAAATTGTTCTGCCATTTGATTGATCAATTCACTCTCCTCAATGTCAATATTTTGCCAGTTTGAAAGTAACTTGTAGTTTCCGTGTGAAATAAAGTTTTAGCTGAAGCATTGTAAATTTTGTTGTGATTGGTTTAAAGTTTAAGCTAAGTTTTATAAATCACTTTTGACAGGCCCTGGAGAGGGTGTGAAGGAGATTTACCAGACTGGTATCCGGCCTCCCGTCATAAGGAGATTGGATAGAATGGAACTCTGATCCTTAGAGCAAGGAAGATTAAGGGGAGATTTAACAGCGAAGTTCAAAATATAGAAACATAGAAATAGGAGCAGCAGGAGGCCATTTGGCCCTTCGAGCCTGTTCCACATTCATTATTTGATTTGATTTATTATTATCACATGTATTGGAATACAGTGAACAATATCGTTTCTTGCATGTCATACAGACAAAGCATACCATTCAGAGAGTACATAGGGGAGTAGAAAAGGAGATAGTGTAGAATGGAGTATTATATTTATAGCTAGGGTGTAGAGAAAGATCAACTTAATATCTGGTAAGTCCATTCAAAACTCTGATGGCAGCAGAGAAGAAGCCATTCTTGAGTCGGTTGGTACGTAATCTCAGATGGAAGAAGGTGGAAGAGAGAACGTCCGGGGTGCGTGGGGTCCTTAATTATGCTGGCTGCTTTTCCGAGGCAGCGGGAAGTGCAGAGTAAATGAAAGGGAGGCTGGTTTGCGTGATGGGTTACGTTCACGTCCCGTTGTAGTTCCTTGCGGTCTTGGGTAGAGCAGGAGCCATACCAAGCTGTGATACAACCAGAAAGAATGCTTTCTATGGTGCATCTGTAAAAGTCGGTGAGAGTCGTAGCTGACATGCCAAATTTCCTTAGTCTTCTGAGAAAGTAGAGGCGTTGGTGGGCTTTCTTAACTATAGTGTCAGCATGGGGGGGCCAGGACAGGTTGTTGGTGATCTGGACATCTATGGCAACTTTAGTTTTTAGTAACCAACTAAATCACAGCTGATACAACGAAGATGGTTCTTGAGGTGGTGATCAAGTTGATCCACCTTTTCCTGGACGGTAA
The DNA here is from genome assembly GCF_964213995.1 of Mustelus asterias. Classification (NCBI taxonomy): domain Eukaryota; kingdom Metazoa; phylum Chordata; class Chondrichthyes; order Carcharhiniformes; family Triakidae; genus Mustelus; species Mustelus asterias. The sequence continues at coordinate 5,415,569 of NC_135816.1, read as the reverse complement.
TACATCCCTCGAGTGTTGTTGGAACTGCACCCACCCGGACAAGCGGAGAGTATTCCATCATGCAGCATGGTGGCACAGTGGTTAACACTGCTGCCTCACAGCGCCAGGGATCCAAGTTCGATTCCCGGCTTAGGTCACTATCTGTGTGGAGTCTGCACATTCTCCCCGTGTCTGTGTGGGTTTCCTCCGGATGCTCTGGTTTCCTCCCACAGTCCGAAACACGTGCTGGTTAGGTACATTGACCCGAACAAGCGCAGGACCGTGGCGACTCGGGGAATTTCACAGTAACTTCATTGCAGTGTTAATGTAAGCCTTACTTGTGACACTAATAAATAAACTTTAAACTTCATCACAGTTCTGACTTGTGCCCTGTAGAGAGTGGACAGGCTTTGGGGAGTCAGGAGGTGAGTTACTCACTGTAGAATCCTGTAGGGATTCTAGAATCCCGAACTTCTGTCCTCTCCCTGTAGCAACAGTTTACATGGCTAATCCGGTTCAGTTTCTGGTCAATGGTAAGCCCCCAGGATATTGCTGGTTAGATATTCAGCAATGGTACTGCTGAGAAAGAGTAGGCAGATAGATTTACTCCTTTTGCAGGTGTTCATTGCCTGGTATTTGTGTGGCGCGAATGTTAGCCACCACTTATCAACCCATGCCTGAATGTGGTCCAGATCTTGTTACATGCAGGCTGCCTCAGTGTCTGAGGAGTTGTGAATAACATTGAAAACCGAGAAATTATCAGCGAACACTCCCACTTCTGACCCTATGATGGAAGGAAAGTGATTGAAGAAGCAGCTGAAGATGATTGGGACCGAGGACACTATCCTGAGTATCATAGGCATAGATCAGCTGGATAGTCAATATCTGTTCCCAAAGGTAGGGGAGTCTAAAACTAGAGGACATAGGTTTAAGGTGACGGGGAGACACACAAAAGGGTCCAGAGGGGCAATTTTGTTTTCACACAGAGGGTGGTGAGTGTCTGGAACAAGCTGCCAGAGGTAGTAGTAGAGGCGGGCACAGTTTTGTCTTTTAAAAAGCGTTTAGACGGTTACATGGGTAAGATGAGTAGAGAGGGATATCGGCCAAACGTGGGCAATTGGGACTAGTTTAGGGGTTAATAAAAGGGGTGGCATGGACAAGTTGGGCCAAAGGGCCTGTTTCCATGCTGTAAACCTCTATGACTCTATGACTCTAACCCCTGCAGTGATGTCCTGAGCTGATTGACCTGCAACAACCAGAAACATCTTCCTTTCTGGCAATTAGGACTCCAATCATTTCTCTCTGTACACCTCCCTTACCCAACAGCAGTGTGCGAGCACCTTTAGCACTTGGACTGCTGCGGTTCAAGGAGAGCGCTCACCATCACCCTCCCAAGGGCAACTAAAGAATGGGCAACAAATGCCAGTGATGCCCATGTCCCAAAGCATGATTGTTAAAAAATGTAATGCTGTTTATTCATGATTCATTGTATTGTATTTACTCAGTGAGATTGTATTAAAAATCCAAATTACAAATGATAGCTGGCTGCATCATCCTTCAACATCCTGCTCCATATTACACTCCGCATACACCAGGGTTATTCCACTGCATTCCTGCTCTATCATAATCTGACACCAGAGATAAAGCAAAATTTAAATCTAGGATTGTATCAGTGATGATCTATTATTCAATTTGCAACTAATGTACCTGTTTGTCATTTGCCTTGGTGAAGGTTTGTCTCGGTTTTTATTAAAATAAGTACAATGGCCAGAAGCTTCCGAATTTACTCCCAGATGTTTCTCACATCCGGATCTAGCAGCTCCCTGAGGAAACCAGAAATATTTCCGTGGTATCCGCTGATCCTCCAAGAGATTCTCTTCAAGCAGAAACGTCAATCCAGAATCCCACTGGTAGATTTAAAAACTTTTTATTTCTTTTTGTAGAAGATTCAAATGTCAAAACCATAAGGCTTTGCAGTTGTAAAGAGTTTGCGCTGTCCACAATTTTAACTAAAGCTAAATGAGTTAAACGTTGGGTTAACATTGGGCGGTATTTTCCAGCCCTTCTCGCCGGCGGGGTCCTCCCGTCCCATGGAACACGACCCCCTGCTCTGGGTTTCTTGACACCTGGACAGGAGAGACATACAAAATGCCATAGATCTCAGCGGGACTGTAAGACCCTGTCTAATGGTGACCATGAAACCATTGTCGATTGTCAGAAAAACCCAACTGGTTCACTGATGTCCTTTAGGGAAGGAAATCTGCCGTCCTTACCTGGTCTGGCCTACATGTGACTCCAGAACCACAACAATCTGGGTGGCTCTTAACTGTCCCCTCAAGAGCAATTAGGGATGGGCAATAATTGCTGACCCAGCCAGCAAGGCCCACATCCCATGAATGAATAAAAAGAAATTGGCATCAATTGCTTGCCATTCTTAAATTTCTGCACTGGTGTCTAGATCCAGACAGGGAAATTTTTTTTATGCATCCATGAACACTGGGAGATGGGGTGAACTGACATTTTTTAAAGCGTGTATATTTTGAATGTCGTAGGTTGTCCCAGCTGTTGATTTGATTTGATTTGATTTGATTTATTATTGTCACATGTATTAACATACGGTGAAAAGTATTGTTCCTTGCGCGCTGTGCAGACAAAGCATACCGTTCATAGAGAAGGAAACGAGAGAGTGCAGAATGTAGTGTTACAGTTATAGCTAGGTTTGCTATGCAATTTGTCACAGCAGTCAAAATGTGAGCAGAGTTTTCAGAGCAGGTTGTTGGATGCATATTGGCCTGAAGTCACCCCAGTGAGATGGCTACTCTTAATAAAAAAATTTTTTTCAGCTTTGTAATTACAGAGCAGGGAAAAGACTCCCTACATTGAGCTGCATTGATGTAATAATGTTGTGATAATAAACGCGTGGGAGGTTTACGCTCCACTGAGTGCTTTCTTCACTTGTCTCTGTGATTGACTCGATCTTGTAGTCCTTTGATGATACATCAGCTTAGAAGATGTTTTGCTTCTCAGCAGAGACGCCCTTCATTTTGTTGAGCAGAAAATTCACTTTAAATTTTTATTTTGATAGTTTCTCCTCATTTTGTTCTGCATCTCGCGCCAGTCCTCCTGGGGAGATGCAGGTAACAGGACGAGACTGCCAATTACATTCCTCCCGTCCTCTTCCACTTTCCCCTTATTCCCATTGGACGCCCCCGTGGAAAAAGGAAGCTTCCCTGTCATGGGCCGTTCCACCAATCTGCCCATCTGAGAACTCACAGAACACAACTCACCCACATTAGAAGAATGGATGTGACAAACATCTTTCCAACCTGAATGCTCAGCCATCTGTTGGGAAATGTTGTGCTGTGGCCACGGGAGTATTTTGTCAACAGCGTTTCGAGATCATAAGAATCTATTTCATTCTGAGGTTAATTTGGAATTTAAACTGTTGTTTGTCCTGTTTGTTTCACCAGTCACTTCTTAGAGATGCCATTATATCTCTCTGCCTCATTACCTCTCTATCCACTACACAGCACACCTCTTTGATCAAGCTTTGTGGTCGCCTGTAGCTCACTGTCAGATTTTAGTCCAGAATGCTCCTTAAAGAGCTAGAGAGGAAAATAAATCCAGAGTTTTGAGCCTCAGGAGCTGAAGGTATGGCTGCTAATGGTGGAGTGGTAATAACCTGATAGAAGTCTGCTAGATTATGATGGGCATGGACAGAATGGATAGTCAGAAGCTTTTTCCCAGGGTGGAAGAGTCAATTAGGGGGGCACAGGTTTAAGGTGCGAGGGGCAAGTTTTAAAGGATTTGTACGAGGCATGTTCTTTACACGGAGGGTGATGGGTGCCTGGAACTCGCTGCCGGGGGAGGTAGCGGAAACAGATACGATAGTGACTTTCAAGGGGCATCTGGTCAAATACATGAATAGGATGGGAATAGAGGGATACGGTTCCAACAAGGGTCGGGGGTTTTAGTTCAGACAGCCAGCATGGCCTGTGCAGGCTTGGAGGGCCAAAGGAGCTGTTCCTGTGCTGTAATTTTCTTTGTTCTTTGTTAACTGTGATGGCACAGTGGTTAGCACTGCTGCCTCACAGCGCCAGGAACCCGGGTTGGATACCGGCCTCGGGTCACTGTCTGTGTGGAGTTTGCACATTCTCCCCGTGTCTGCGTGGGCTTCCTCCAGGTGCTCCGATTTCCTCCCACAGTCCAAAGATGTTCAGGTTAGGTTGACTGGCCCATAGTGTCAGGGGAATTTGCAGGGTCAATACATGGGGATAGGGCTTGGGTGGATTGTTGCCAGTGCGGACTCGATGAGCCAAATGGCCTCGTTTTGCACTGTAGGGATTATTCGATTCTATGATTCTATGAACTAGGTCTGTGCAGGATGCCCTAATTGGGAGAATGCCGACATCTCAGAGGATTGTGGGGATGGAGGATATTACAGAGGCAGGGAAAGGTGAAGTTATGGAGGGATTGAAAACAGATTCAAGATATACCTCGAATGCCTGAACTTACTCATTCAGATATTTTACATGATTGCCAGAAGACCCTTGATTAGATCCAACACTGTCAATTGTTTTTGCAATTTATGTCGAGACACAAACGAATAGCATTCAAAGCAGTTCAGAGAAGATTCACTCAGCTGATTCCTGGGATGAAGGGATTATGCTATGCAGAAATGTTGCGCAGGCTGGGCCTGTACCCAGTGGAGTTTAGAAGAACGAGAGGTAACCCTTATTGAAACATAAGATCCTGAGCGGACACAGGTTAGATGCTGAAAGGGAGAGACGACGGGTTGGATTCTCCGACTGTTCACAACTCACCACTGCTCCCAGAGAGGACGGAGAATTTGGGATTGACCAAATCTCTATTCACTGCAGCGGGACCGGAGACTCCTGCTGGTCTGAGCGGTCAGTGAATCCTGTCGCAGAACTAGGGGGCCCAGGACAAAATAAGGGGTCCCCATTTAAGACCGAGGTAAAGAGAAACTTTTTCTCTCAGAGGATCGTGAGTCTTCTCTTCCCCAGAGAGCAATGTAGGCAGTGTCGATGAGCCTTTTCAAGGTTGAGTTAGGCAGATTCTTGACAGAAAACAGAGTCAAAGGGGATGTATAGGAAAGTAGAGTTGAGGCCACAGAAGATCAGCCATGATCTTATCAAATGGTGGACCAAGTTCAAGGGGCTAAGTGGTCGACTCCTGCTTTGTAAAAAAGCAATGCAAAAAGGAAGCACATGAATGAGTACACAGATTGCAAATATTAGAAAGAGAAGGAAGAAGTCAAACTTCTGATAGGGATGGAAATTGGAGAAGAAGCATCCGTGAAGGAAGTAAAGTTAAAGTTTTCTTTATTAGTCACAAGCAGGCTTACATTAACACTGCAATTAAGTTACTGTGAAAATTCCCTAGTCGCCACACTCTGGCACCTGTTCAGGTATACAGAGGAAGAATTTAGCACGGCTAATGCACCCTAACCAGCACATCTTTCAGACTGTGGGAGGAAACTGGAGCACCCGGAGGAAACCCACGCAGACACGGGGAGAACGTGCAAACTCCACACAGACAGTGACCCAAACTAGGAATCAAACCTGGGTCACTGGCGCTGTGAGGCAACAGTGCTAACCGCCGTGCCATTGTGCCATCCACTAATCATCTCGGACATCACTGGGTGGAGCAAGCAGAGGCCCAAATGTAAACAGCCGAAAAAGAGCGCAGAATCCAGAACGTTCCACCACTCCACCTCATCAAACACCACATTCCACACCTGTAGTAGTGTCTGTGGCCCCAGGATTGGACTATTCAGCCACCGTAGAAGCCACCTCCCCGGAGTGGAAGCAAGTCCTCCTCGACCCTGAGGGAGTGCCAAAGAAGAACGAGGAGGATGAATGGGTAAAATCGCTTCTGGTACACTAACATTTATAACTTGTTGAATTACCAGGCCATTCTTGAGTGGAATAATTGTGCTTTGCTAGTGAGGTAACTGTACAGCTTCGGGCAGCAATCGGAGACAGCAATAAAAAGAAAACATTTGCAAGACTTTGAAGAACGAACAGGGGGAGGGTACCAACTGCATAGCTCTTCTCACAATGGGCTGGGAAGATCTCTTTCGTTGCTGCTGCTTCTCTGTTCCCAAGGGAGCAGAACAAGAAATCACGAAGTCACTCATTCACCTCACTACTATTCCCCGTCACATCATCAATTACCTGCTGTACGTTCCAGCATTCAAGTTAAATTTTGTGAAACTGCACAGCACAGAATAAGGCCATTCAGCCCATGGAGTTTATCCTAGCTCTTTCAAAGGGCTGCCCCCATTCTTTGCAGTCCTGCAGTTAGTTTATTGTTCAAGTATTTATCCAATTCCTTTTTGAAAACTGTGATTGAATCTTGTATCCATCTCCCAATCAGGGAATGTCGAATTGTAACATTAGGAAACATTTCCTCATGCCAGCTCGAGTTCGTTCAATTTCTTTCTGTATACCTCCTGCTTAATGATCCTTCAAGCATTCCAACAAGTTTCTCTCAGCTCTTACAGATTTTAAGCACTGCTATCAAATCTCTTAATCTTATATGTTCCAAGGAGAACAATCCTATCTTCTCCACCGTATCTGCATTTGTGTAATCCCTGAAACCCGGGAACCATCCACTTGGGCTGCACGGTGGCACAGTGAACAAAGAGAATTACAGCACAGGGACAGGCCCTTCGGCCCTCCAAGCCTGCACCGACCATGCTGCCCGACTTAACTAAAACCCCCTACCCTTCCAGGGACCATATCCCTCTATTCCCATCCTATTCATGTACTTGTCGAGACGCCCCTTAAAAGTCACTATCATATCCGTTTCCACTACCTCCCCCGGCAACGAGTTCCAGGCACCCACTACTCTCTGTGTAAAAAATCTGCCTCGTACATCTCCTTTAAACCTTGCCCCTTGCACCTTAAACCTGTGCCCCCGTGTAATTGACTCTTCCACCCTGGGAAAAAGTTTCTGACTATCCACTCTGTCCATGCCTCTCATAATCTTGTAGACTTCTATCAGGTCTCCCCTCAAACTCCGTCGCTCCGGTGAGAACAAACCAAGTTTCTCCACCTCTCCTCATAGCTAATGCCCTCCATACCAGGCAACATCCTGGTAAATCTTTTCTGTACCCTCTCCAAAGCCTCCACATCCTTCTGGTAGTGTGGCGAGCAGAATTGAACACTATATTCCAAGTGCGGCCTAACTAAGGTTCTATAAAGCTGCAACATGACTTGCCAATTTTTAAACTCAATACCCCCGGCCAATGAAGGCAAGCATGCCGTATGCCTTCTTGACTACCTTCTCCACCTGCATTGCCACTTTCTAATGACCTGTGTACCTGTGCACCCAGATCCCTTTGCCTATCAATACTCTTAAGGGTTCTGCCATTTACTGTATATTTCCTATCTGTATTAGACCTTCCAAAATGCATTTGTCGTTAGCACTGCTGCCTCACAGCACTGGGGACCTGGATTTGATTCCCGGCTTGGGTCACTGTCTGTGTGGAGTCTGCATGTTCTCCCTGTGTCTGTGTGAGTTTCCTCCGGTTACTCCGGTTCCGTCCCACAGTCCGAAAAATGTGCTGGTTAGGTGCATTGGCCTTGCTAAATTCTCCCTCAGTGTACCCGAACAGGTGTCGGAGTGTGACGATTAGGGGACTTTCACAGTAAAGTAACTGCAGTGTGAATGTAAACCTACTTGTGATACTAATAAATAAAACTTTATTTCTTGCATTTAGAAGCAGAGGTTTTGATAATAGTTGCACATTGCAGTGACTTGGAAATCAGTGATAAATTAAAACAACCCCCGCCCCACACTCCTTCATGAACCCATGCTGTGTCCCATTGGTAAGACGCAGCATGGGTTCATGAAGGAAAGGTCATGTTTGACAAATTTGGTGGAATTCTTTGAGAACATGACATGTGCAGAGGACAATGGGGAACCTGTGGATGTGGTGTATCTGGATTTCCAGAAGTCATTTGACAAGGTGCCGCACTAAAGACTGCTACATAAGATAAAGGTGCATGGTGTTATGGGTAATGTATTAGCATGGATAGAGGATTGGTTAACTAACAGAAAGCAAAGAATGGGAGTAAATGGGTGTTTTTCTGGTTGGCGATCAGTGACTAGTGGTGTGCCTCAGGGATCAGTGTTGGGACCACAATTGTTTACGATTAACATTGATGATTTGGAGTTGGGGACCAAATGTAGTGTGTCAAAATTCGCAGATGACACTAAGGTGAGTGGCAGAGCAAAGAGTACAGAGGACACTCTAAGTCTGCAAAGGGATATAGATAGTCTAAGTGAGTGGGTGAGGGTCTGGCAGATGGAGTACAATGTTGGTAAATGTGAGGTCATCCATTTTGGTCGGAATAACAGCAAAATGGACTATTATTTAAATGGTAAAAAATTGCAGCATGCTACTGTGCAGAGAGACCTGGGTGTCCTTGTGCAGGAATCTCAAGGAGTTGGTTTGCAGGTGCAGCAGGTAATTAAGAAGGCAAATGGAATTTTGTCCTTCATTGCTAGAGTGATGGAGTTTAAAAACAGCGAGATTATGTTGCAGCTGTATAGGGTGCTGGTGAGGCCACACCTGGAGTACTGTGTACAGTTTTGGTCTCCTTACTTGAGAAAGGATATGCTGGCATTGGAGGTGGTGCCGAGGAGATTCACTAGGTTGATTCCGGAGTTGAGAGGGTTGGCTTATGAGGAGAGACTGAGTAGACTGGGGCTATACAAAGAACAAAGAACAAAGAACAGCACAGCACAGGAAACAGGCCCTCATGCTCATTGGAATTCAGAAGAATGAGGGGAGATCTTATAGAAACATATAAGATTATGAAGGGAGTAGATAAGATAGAAGCAGGGAAGTTGTTTCCACTGGCGGATGAAACTAGAACTAGGGGGCATAGCCTCAAAATAAGGAGAAGCAAATTTAGGACTGAGTTGAGGAGAAACTTCTTCACACAAAGGGTTGTGAATCTGTGGAATTCCCTGCCCAGTGAAGCAGTTGAGGCTACCTCATTGAAATTTTTTAAGGCAAGGATAGATACATTTTTGAACAGTAAAGGAATTAAGAGTTATGGTGAGCGGGCGGGTAAGTGGAGCTGAGTCCACGAAAAGATCAGCCATGATCTTATTGAATGGTGGAACAGGTGTGGTGAACCATCGTTGGTTCCCACCAGGTAGTGCTGAGCCAGGGTCTGGCCAGTACTATGAGTCTGTATATATGTTACTGTTGGGGTTAGGGTTGGGCTGTTCTACATGTTACTGTTGGGGTTAGGGTTGGGCTGTTCTACCTGTAATATAGTTATTATGGTACATCCCAGTCGGGCTCCACCTCCTGGGAGAGATATAAAGGTCACTGCTCTGTCTGGGACCCCTCAGTCTGGGATCGTGTATTATATATGGTAGCTCTATTGTAGTAGTCAATAAAAGCCTTTATTTCCTCGAGCATCTCTAGCCTCGTGAGTTATATCACGCATCAACAGGCACGAGGGGCCAGATGGCCTACTCCTGCTCCTAGTTCATATGTTCTTATGTCCTTAGAGCCCACCTCCCTCTTCCATTCTTCTGCAAATACAAACGAACAGAGTCTCACAAAACTGTCAAAAGTGGAGACGATCATTGTCATGATGCTTTGTAGCTTCTCCCAGGTGGATTAATGTACCGAGTGCTGAATCTCCCTCAGAAGGTTGAAATTACATGCATTTTCTATCATTTAGCATGTAAGGAGCTGATTGGGAGTATTGCCTGTTAGGTGAAAAAATCTGAGAAATGTGATAGTCATTAATTATTTATTAGGGAGTATTTTCTCAACACTTAAAACAAATCTGGACCCTCTGATTCTCTGCCTTTTGCATGTATTTATTCTGATATATTGACTCAGTGCGAGCACTGATTACAGTGAGGCCAAAGCTTTTCTTTTCAAGAGACGAAAATGACATTTTATATTCATAATAATAAAGCAGTTTAAGACAGCTTAAGATCTGAGACATATGACATTTATGGCAGTTAGATACTGAATAATGAGCTCTTAAACTCATCCATTTAGATGAGCAAATTTGCAAAGGTGATAATGGGGAAAATTGGACCTATTAATCTTGTGCTTGAATGTGTATTGTGAGCATAGAGTGCAGAGTCATTGATTCTGAAGGAAATTACCTTTAATGTTACATGCTTAACACAATGCTTCTGGGCAAATAAATGGGAGCAATTTGGATATTTAAAAGAAGTACAGGTGTCCCTAAAGTGGAATGATCTGCACTTTCCAGCTTATTGCACATGTTAAAGGGAACTCCCCCTGATGGCTATGACCTGACTTCTGGCTTCTTGTCCATAATTCTACTTCCTTCTCTCCATCATCACTAACCGCTCCTTCAGCCATTTGATTCACAGACACCTTTCCCAAATCACTTTTGCCCTCTCGATCTCACTTGCTCCTCCTTTAAGATGCTGCTTCAAACCTGCCAAGCATTTGGTCACCCACCCTAGAATCATAGACTCACTGAATGAAGCACACGTGGCCCATCACGTCTCCACCCTTTAAAAGGGGCAGCACGGTGGCACAGTGGTCAGCACCGCGAGCACAATGGAACTGATAAAGAAGCTATTCCCTCTTGTGGTGGGGGTGGGAGTGGTTTGAAGCAAGGGAGAATAACCTTCAGGGTCAGCACGGTGACACAGTTGTCAGCACTGCTGCCTCACAGCGCCAGGGACCCGGGTTCGGTTCCCGGCTTGGGTCACTGTCTGTGCAGAGTTTGCACGTTCTCCCCGTGTCTGTGTGGGTTTCCTCCGGGTGCTCCGATTTCCTCCCACAGTCTGAAAGATGTGCGGGTTAGGTGCATTGGCCGTGCTAGATTGTCCCTTAGTGTTAGGGAGATTTGCAGGGTAAATATGTGGGGTGAAAACTCCTGCCCAATATTAAAGGAATTTCTGCAGTGCAACAAGTCGATAACAACACAAAGCAAACATAAATCAGAAGGAACACTGCAGGGTAATGAGATTTTTTTTGTATTATTTTTCTACCACTGATCACCCTCTAAAAATGAGGTAAATGTAGCTTCTTTCATGGGATTTGGGCAGTTCTGGCAAGGCCAGCATTTATTGCCCTTCCCTAATTACCCTCGAGAAGGTGGTGGTGAGCTGCCATCTTGAACGACTACAGTCTCCATGGTGTCAGTATACCATTCAAACATTCTAATTGGTTGGTGCTACGGGCTCCAGAGGCTGAAAGGCCGACTGCATTTCAATAATCTTGTGTTTCTAAGAGTAGGCTGACTGAATAATAATTTTAAAGGATTACCTTCCTCTCTTCCACCCATTCCTGTAAACATTCATTGGCATGATGCTGGTATCCAAGAAGAAATCATATTTGCGCTCCCAGTACAGAATTTTCCATGGCAGTACATATCTGTTCAAATAGCTGCCAAATAGGTGACACTTTCCAACCCCCAACACACAGCCTGAAGTAAGAAGCCACGTGCCGCGAATGCTGAAGAGGAGTGTTTGATTCAGCTTGAAGTGGAATGCAGAGAAATTTTTGTACGCAAATCCATTAACCAATGTGCTCCAGACTGGGAGTCTACTTCAACTCAAATGGGCGTTTTGTAATCTCTGCATGTTTACAGCACTTGTAGATAGAACCAGAGTAAAGTTACAGCACAGACAGAGGCCATTCGTTGGGTGATTTTAAGAAGAAATTAAATGTAGCTCCTGGGGCTACAGGGATCAAGGAATGTGCAGGATATGCGGAATATGTCCAAAGATGTGTGGGTTGAGTTGATTGGACATGCTAAACTGACTCTAGTGTCAGGGGATTAGCAAGGTAAATATGTGGGGTTACGGGGATAGGGCCTGGGTGGGATTGTGGTCGGTGCAGGCTCGATGGGCCAAATGGTCTTCTTCTGCACTGTAGGGATTCTATGATTCTATGAATATGGGGGGAAGGGGATCAGGATATTGAATTTGATGATCAGCCATGATCATAATGAATGGTGGAGCAGGCCTGAAGGGCCGAATGGCCTACTCTTGCTTCTAGATTCTATGCTTCATTCAGCCCACTCCTGTACACGTCAGCCTGAGGACACCCATGTGCCATTTCTATCTGTCAATCTTAAATGCAGCTGAGAACTGGCATTGGAATGTAGGAATAGAAGGAGTCCATTCAGTCCCTTGAGCCTGCAGCTGCCATTTAATAAGGTCAGGATTGGTGTGTATCTCAACTCCGTTTACTTAACTTGGTCCCATAACTTATTGATTACTGAAAATGAATCTAATTCCTTTTCAACCTCTAACACAGCGGGACAATAATGCTCCCTCTCTGCTGCATGGGGGGGGGGAGCAATGTACAACAATGGGAAGTCTGTTGAGCAAAAAATGGACATACACAATTCAGCTCCCTTTAAGATGCATGCATGGGCTGGTACACAACAATATTAATGGAACAGTCCAACAGGTTAGATGCACAGGGCAGGTAGAAATAAGAAGGATAATTACAGGGTAGCGGAATTTATTTGCATTATTTCATTAGCGCTGAAAAATAGTTCTTTTCCAGCCCTGGCAGTGTGGGGTTGCTTCAGCAATGTTGATCTGTTTGCTTTTTGCATATTTCGGGGTGAAAAATCTACTTACCGCTGGCTACATAGCAAAGTTGTGACCACTAGCTCAGCTCCTTAACGCCATCCTTCAGGGGAAACATTGAACCGAGGTCTCGCCTGCCTCTCCTCGAGGATGTTGTTGCTCTGAATGAAGAAGAGCTGTGAATGTCTCTGTGTACTCCTGGTCCAAAGTTCTCCCTTGACCAGAAATGGACTAATGGACCAATCACCTCATTGTGCTTTGTGGAGTTGTGAACTGGCTGTCTTGCTTCTCCACTCACTGCCCTTCAAGATAATTCATTGCCTGTTCCCAGGGATCTGATAAGGCGGGATATAAATGGGAGTTTTTTTTCTCTTTCTAATTGCTGTTCTTCTGTGATTGATTCATCTCATTTACTGAACTTTATAAACAGCAGGCAGCTCACGACTTGTCTCTGAAATTCTTTTCCCTTCAGCTCAAACATACAGCAGTGTCATAATGAGCAGAAAATCTGTTTTTAGTGATGTTGATCGAGGGATGAAATATCTCCCGGACACTCATAGGATCATAGAATTTCTGCAGTGCAGAAGCAAGCCATTCAGCCCATCGAGTCTGCACAGACTCTCTTTGACAGAATATCTTACCCAGGTCCTTTCCCCTGCCCTTTCCCCGTAACCCCTCACATAAACCATGGCTAACCCCTCTAACCTACACATCTTAGAACACAAAGGGACAATTTCCCATAGCCAATCCAGCTAACCCAGCACAAGGGCAAGGCTGGTAGAAGTAGGGAACCCTGGATGACTCGGGATATTGAGGCCCCAGTCAAAAAGAAGAAGGAGGCACGTGACACGCATAGGTAGTTGGGATTAAGTGAATCCCTTGAACAGTATAGAGGTTGCCGGAGTAAAGTTGAGAGAAATCTGCACGGCAAAAAGGGGACATGAGGTTGCTTTGGCAGATAAGGTAAAGGAGAATCCAAAGAGCTTCTACAAATACATAAAGGCCAAAGATATAACACGGGAGAGAATAGGGTCTCTTAAGGTCATCTATGTGCGGAGCCACAAGAGATGGGTGAAATCCTAAATGAATATTTCTCATTGGTATTCACCGTTGAGAAAGGCAGGGATGTTAGGGAACTTGGGGAAATAAATAGTGATGTCTTGAGGAGTGTACACATTACAGAGAAGGAGATGCTGGAAGTCTTAAAGCGCATCAAGGTAGATGATTCCCGGGACCTGATGAAATGTATCCCAGGACATTGTGGGAGGCTGGGGACGAAATTGCGGGTCCCCTAGCAGAGATATCTGAATCATCGACATCCATAGGTGAGGAGCCTAAAGATTGGAAGGTGGCAAATGTTGTGCCTTTGTTTAAGAAGGAACTACAGGCCGGTGAGCCTAACGTCTGTAGTGGGTAAGTTGTGAGAAGATATTTTGAGAGACAGGACCTACAGGCATTTATAGAGGCAAAGACTAATTAGGGACAGTCAGCATGGCTTTGTGAGTGGAAAATCATGTCTCACAAATATCAGCAGTGATATTGCCCAATCATCAAAGAAACTTTGGTATGAGTCATAGCCTATTTTGAATTTCATATGGGAATTATGTGATCTTGGATATGTTCAGGTGTCCAAATAATGACCCCCATAAGAATAATAAACCCTCCATTTGACACTGAGAGACTTGTTGATACACGCATGCTGATGCTGCTCATGACAGTACCACACATGGACACACATGTGCTCACTCACCTTTGCAAAATCTCTACATTTCCAATCCCTCCAGAGTGGCAATCGTTAATTCGATGCACAATTGGAGGCAGTTGTGAGCAAACTTCAGAATTCATATTTTAGTTGGTGCTGAACAGCTTCTTAATGAACTAGAATATAATTAAGCTGCAACTTGCATACTAACTGCACATATATATAAATACACAGGCCAGCTGGTCCACCCAGGAAACCTGTCCCACGCTCAGGATAGATGTAGCATCATTATTGGAAATTTCCTACATTCTCCACAGTCATGTAAACTCCTGGGAGAAATGAGAAAAACAGACAAAAGCTTAGGGACAATAAAGGAGAAAAATATTCTGGAAAATTCCATCCCAATCCTCTCAGATAATCGACAACAGTCCTGGAGATAAAGTTTATTTATTAGTCACAAGTAAGGTTTACATTAACACTGCAATGAAGTTACTGTGAAATTCACCAAGTCGCCACACTCCTGTGCCTGCTCAGGTCAATGCACCTAACCAGCACGTCTTTCAGACTGTGGGAGGAAACCGGAGCACCCGGAGGAGACACACGCAGACACGGGGAGAACAGGCAAACTCCACACAGACAGTGACCCAAGCAGGGAATCAAACCTGGGTCCCTGGTGCTGTGAGGCAGCAATTGCTAACCACTGTGTCACCGTGCCCCTCCAGATTGCCGAGACCAAATATTATCTACAAAACCACTTAACCAATCAAATTCAGCATCTGCCCCAGTTAAGAACCAAAACCTTCATGGAAAGAGACAAATGTGAGATTGTTCCCTGTAAACTTTTAGGGCCATGGGAAAACACACACTCATGTTTTTATCTGCACACACTCGACACACACACAGACACATGCATACACGCTCACATATAAATGTACTCACACATGCATACACACCACACTCTAATGCTACACTCAGACAGATGTAACATACACACAATTAATTAAATGTTATCTCTTTTGTTAATAATTGAATTCAACACCAGATCCTGAAATTGTTTGAATTAAAATAGTTGTCCCTGTTCAGCCAGCGGGTAAGTGAATAATGATCTATCTACCATTTTAATCTTATCATTAAAATATCTCAAAGCACTTTACTCAAGTGGTTTTGTCATCAAATACAACAAGTAATCTGTGTCAGCAAGTATCCACACATGACTCTACTCTTCTTCAGATGCACAATGAGATCTTTATCACCCACATAAATAAGAAGGTGGAATCTCAATTTAATATCTCATCTCAAATGATGATGGCCTTAATTCATGAACTTCTGACCCAATATTAAGAGTTCCTACAAACCTAATTTCTTGAATTAATAGAGTCAATTTCAAAAATTTCCAATCATAAAACAGTGCCGCACAGAAAGAATCTATTTGGCCCATTGAGTCATAAGAACATAAGAAATAGGAGCAGGAGTAGGCCATCTAGCCCCTCGAGCCTGCCCCGCCATTCAATAAGATCATGGCTGATCTGAAGTGGATCAGTTCCACTTACCTGCCTGATCCCCATAACCCCTAATTCCCTTACCAATCAGGAATCCATCTATCTGTGATTTAAACATATTCAACGAGGTAGCCTCCGCCACTTCAGTAGGCAGAGAATTCCAGAGATTCACCACCCTCTGAGAGAAGAAGTTCCTCCTCAACTCTGTCCTAAACTGACCCCCTTTTATTTTGAGGCCGTGCCCTCTAGTTCTAGCTTCCTTTCTAAGTGGAAAGTATCTCTCCACCTCTACCCTATCCAGCCCCTTCATTATCTTATAAGACCATAAGACCATAAGACATAGGAGCGGAAGTAAGGCCATTCGGCCCATCGAGTCCACTCCACCATTCAATCATGGTTGATTTCAACTCCATTTACCCGCTCTCTCCCCATAGCCCTTAATTCCTCGAGAAATCAAGAATTTATCAATTTCTGTCTTGAAGACGCTTAACGTCTCGGCCTCCACAGCCCTCTGTGGCAATGAATTCCACAGACCTACCACTCTCTGGCTGAAGAAATTTCTCCTCATCTCTGTTCTAAAGTGACTCCCTTTTATTCTAAGGCTGTGCCCCCGCGTCCTAGTCTCCCCTGCTAATGGAAACAACTTCCCTACATCCATCCTATCTAAGCCGTTCATTATCTTGTAAGTTTCTATTAGATCTCCCCTCAACCTCCTAAACTCCAATGAATACAATCCCACGATCCTCAGACGTTCATCGTATGTCAGGCCTACCATTCCCGGGATCATCCGTGTGAATCTCCGCTGGACCCGCTCCAGTGCCAGTATGTCCTTCCTGAGGTGTAGGGCCCAAAATTGCTCACAGTACTCCAAATGGGGCCTAACCAGTGCTTTATAAAGCCTCAGAAGTACATCCCTGCTTTTGTATTCCAAGCCTCTTGAGATAAATGACAACATTACATTTGCTTTCTTAATTACGGACTCAACCTGCAAGTTTACCTTTAGAGAATCGTGGACTAGGACTCCCAAGTCCCTTTGCACTTTAGCATTATGAATTTTGTCACCGTTTAGAAAATAGTCCATGCCTCTATTCTTTTTTCCAAAGTGCCCACGTTGAATTTCATCAGCCACTTCTTGGACCACTCTCCTAAACTGTCTAAATCTTTCTGCAGCCTCCCCACCTCCTCAATACTACCTGCCCCTCCACCTATCTTTGTATCATCAGCAAACTTGGCCAGAATGCCCCCAGTCCCGTCATCTAGATCGTTAATATATAAAGAGAACAGCTGTGGCCCCAACACTGAACCCTGCGGGACACCACTTGTCACCGGTTGCCATTCTGAGAAAGAACCTTTTATCCCAACTCTCTGCCTTCTGTCTGACAGCCAATCGTCAATCCATGTTAGTACCTTGCCTCGAATACCATGGGCCCTTATTTTACTCAGCAGTCTCTAGGTCTCTATAAGATCCCCCCTCAGCCTTCTAAATTCCAACAAGTACAAACCCAATCCGCTCAGTCTCACCTCCTAATCAACACCCCTCATCTCTGGTATCAACCTGGTGAACCTTCTCTGCACTCCCTCTCAGGCCAATATATCCTTCCGCGAATAAGGGGACCAAAACTGCACACAGTATTCCAGCTGCGGCCTCACCAATGCCCTGTACAGATGCAGCAAGACATCTCTGCTTTTATATTCTATCCCCCTTGTGATATAGGCCAACATCCCATTTGCCTTCTTGATCACCTGTTGCACCTGCAGACTGGATTCAGTCCAAGGCTATCCCTTCAAAAACAATCCTGTGGGGGTGATTTTACCAAAACAAATTCTAAGTGCTGAACAAGCGTGAAAATGGGAAAGTTTTTCGAGAGCTGTTTTTCAAATCATATGCCACTTCGAAAAAAAAATGAAGCAAAATGTGATTCTCGCCAGTAGGGGGTGTGGACAGAGTCTACTCCCATTGGGAAGCCAGCTGCTGACTGCTAGAGGGTGCAATTGAGCATGTGTCTGATCTTCCAATACGCTAACTGTGTATCCACCAAAGAGAAGAACTTGGTGGATAATGAATCTGGGAAAGGGAGTGTGGTTAGTTTGAGTCATGTTGACATCAAAAAGGAGGAGGTATTGGGGTTCTTGAGAAACCTTAAGGTAGGCCAGTCCCCAGGGCCTGATGGGATGTACCCCAAAATACTGAGAGAGGCAAGGGAGGAAATTGCTGGGGCCTTGAGAGAAATCTTTGTATCCTCACTTGCTATAGGGGAGGTAAGCACAGTAAGAAGTCTCACAACACCAGGTTAAAGTCCAACAGGTTTATTTGGCAGCAGAAGCTTTCGGAATCTCGCTCCTTCATCAGGTGAGTGAGGGCTTGTGTTCACAAACAGGGCATATACAGACACAAACTCAATTTACAAGATGATGGTTGGATTGCGAATCTTTACAGGTAATCAAGTCTTAAAGGTACAGACAATGTGAGTGGAGAGAGGGCCATGCACAGGTTAAAGAGGTGTGTATTGTCTCCAGCCAGGACAGTTAGTGAGATTTTGCAAGCCTAGGCAAGTTGTGGGGGTTACAGATAGTGTGACATGAACCTAAGATCCCGATAGTGGCTGTCCTCATGTGTGCGGAACTTGGCTATCAGTTTCTGCTCAGCGATTCTGTGTGGTCGTGCGTCATGAAGGCTGCCTTGGAGAACGCTTACCCGAAGATCAGAGGCTGAATGCCCGTGACTGCTGAAGTGCCCCCCGACTGGAAGGGAACACTCCTGCCTGGTGACAGTCGAGTGGTGTTCATTCATCTGTTGTCATAGCGTCTGCATGGTCTCCCCAATGTACCATGCCTTGGGACATCCTTTCCTGCAGCGTTATCAGGTAGACAATGTTGGCCGAGTTGCAAGCGTATGTACCGTGTACCTGGTGGATGGTGTTCTCACGTGATATGATGGCATCCATGTCGATGATCCAGCACGTCTTGCAGAGGTTGCTGTGGCAGGGTTGTGTGATGTCGTTGTGGTCACTGTTCTCCTGAAGGCTGGGTAGTTTCCTGCAGGCAATGGTCTGTTTGAGGTTGTGCGGTTGTTTGAAGGCAAGAAGTGGGGGTATGGGGATGGCCTTGGCGAGATGTTCGTCTTCATCGATGACATGTTGTAGAAGCTTTTAGTCTTGTTCTCATCAGCACAAATGCAAGAATACCAAATTGCAAACAATTACGCCAATTAAAATACAAGAGAAAACAGTGCTGATTGGTAGGCAAGTCCATTTTGATTATCTGATTGACTCACCAGTCCAAAATTGCAAAGCCCAAAACAAAATGTCCACTTTTAGATGTGATTTTGTGATTGGGTGGCACTTATTGCACAATTCTAAGTGCACTGCATGAACAATCAATCCAAATAGTTAGTTGAGCTGGTAATATGGATCATTCAATCTTGCTGTAAGTGACATACATTCAGACACAGGGACCAGTTCCCTGAAAACAAGAGGAATAAGTTTGAGCCTTGCACCTTTTTTTGTATCACCCAGGAGCTTGGGGAGCCAATATTTCCCATTGTTTTCTCCATGGCAATGCCTTGGCCAATCAGCATTGCATTGCCAACCAATCAGCGCCCGTTTTGCCTGGAGAATAAATTGTGATAATTTGAAATTTGACATTCTTGCATTTGTCCTGATGAGTGCAAGCCAAAAAAAGCCTTGGCAACATGCCTCTCTTTTCAGCAATGTTCAGGTTCAGTACCACCTAACTGATTCCTTGTACACTGCATCAATAATCATGCAAATTCTATCACAATACAACCTGCTTAACTGAAAGTACTTAATTTTACTCAGCACCCCGTATCAGCTCCAACATCTGGATAAGGGTCCGATAGCCCAGATGTTGGTCAGTCCGTGAATGAAGTGTAATCATGATAAATTGGTCACAGTGAATCCACAGTGCAACTTAGGATGTCATCTATGTAGGATATTATAAAAAGAGACCTACATTTATACATCATCTTTCACACCTCAGGATGAACATATGTACATACATACGAACACACAAATTAGAAGCAGGCTTACACCACTCGGCTCCTCGAGCCTGCTGCACCATTCAATAAGACCCTGGCTGATCTGACTGTAACCTCAACCCTACATTCCTGCCTTTCCCCGATAACCTTTCACCCCCCCCTCGTTAATCAAGAATCTATCTCGCTCTGCCTTAACATTATTCAAAGACTCTGCTTCCACTGCCTTTTCAGGAAGAGAGTTCCAGAGATTTACCACCTTCTGAGAGAAAGATTTTAACCTCCTCTCTGTCTTAAATGAGAGAATCCTTATTTTCAAACAGTGGCACCTGGTTCTAGATTCTCTGACAAGAGGAAATGTCCTCTCCACAACCACCTGTCATTACCCCTCAAGATCTTAAAAGTTTTGATTAAGTCGTCTCTTACTCGTCTAAACATGAGTGGATACAAATGTAACCTCTCCAAACATTCCTCACAGGATAACCGGCCCATTCCTGGAATTTGTGCAGTAAAACTTCTCCGAACTGCTTCTAATGCATTTACATCTTTCCTTAAATAAGGAGACCAATACAGTACACAACACTCCAGATGTGGTCTCACCAATGCCCTCTATAACTGAAGCATAACTTACGTACTCTTCTTTCCAATTCCCCTCACAATAATTGATACCATTTTATTAGCTTTCCTGATTATTTGCTGTACCTGTATACCAGCCTTTTGTGATTCATGCGCTAGGATACCCAGATCCCTCTGCCCCTCAGAGCTCTGCAAGATTTCACCATTTCGATGATAAGCTTCTTTTGTATTCTGTTTGTTAGATTTTTGCCCACTCACGAAACCTATCTACATCTCTTTGTATCCTCCTTATGTTCACTTCACAATTTACTTTCCTACACAATTTACTTTCCTACCTATCTTTGTGTCTCAGCAACTTTAGCAACCATACCTTCAGTTCTTTCATCCAAGTCATTGATATAAATTGTATAAAGTTGAGGTCCCATCACTGATCCCTGTGGCATACCGCTCGCCACGCCCTGCCAACGAGAAAAAGGTCCACTTTTGCCAACTTACTGTTTCATGTCAGCTAGCCAATCTTCAATCCATATCAAGAAATGAACCTTACACCATGATCTTTAAATTTGCGCAATAGCCTTATCCAATGCCTTCTGGAAATCTAAGTGTAGTACATCGACTGGTTCCCCTTTATCCATTGCATATGTGGCTCCTTCAAAGAACTCCAATAAATTGGTTCAACATGGTGCCAACCTTGGCAATACCAACCTGTGCCAGTGGGCGGTGCCAGGGGGCATTGCCAAGGCACTGCTTGGCCATGTCCCATTCCCCCAGGGGCTATATTCACTATTACAATCCCAGGAAAATCCCCATGACAGGGTCACAGATTCACGTGTAGGTGACGTCACGCCAGTGCTGGCTGAATCTCTGGTACAAGGGATGGGGGGAAGTGCCATAGAGAATGCTTGTAAATGACATGCTATGAATTAAAATGAGCGTTCTTCAGTCCTGCCGCGCGTTTCACACCACTCCACCGGCGAGGGGCCGGTAAGATCTGAACTCGGAACCTTGTCGGCATGAATTGCGCTCTCTGGATTTTAAGCACACACCGTCACTCCCGCAGACAGAGAGTGCAGGCTAAAAATCACCCTCGGCATCTCTGACCATGCAGCAATCCCTCAGTACTCGAATGTCGGCTTTGACCTTGCTCAGTTTGGATAGAGGTGGAGTCATAGAGTCATAGTCATAGAGGTTTACATCATGGAAACAGGCTCTCCAGCCCAACTTGTCCATGCCGCCCTTTTTTTTAAACTCCTAAGCTAGTCCCAATTGCCCGCATATGGCCCATATCCCTCTATACCCATCTTACCACGTCACTGTCTAAATGTTTTAAAAGGCAAGATTGTACCCACCTCTACGACTGCCTCTGGCAGCTTGTTCCAGACACTCACCACCCTCTGTGTGAAAAAATTGCCCCTCTAGACACTTTTGTATCTCTCCCCTCTCACCTTAAACCTATGTCCTCTAGTTTTAGACTCCCCTACCTTTGGCCAGAGCACCTCTGATAACAAGAAGTGCAAGCAATGCAGATTGCTGATTTAATCATTGCATTGCTGTCACATGGTGCCTGCGTTTGTGGTTTGAATGATGCCAGTACAAATACTAAAGATTAAATGTGACGGAGGTGTTAGCCAAACTAAAAAGCAACCCACTGCACCTCCCACTCTCGAGTCATAATGCCCCTAACAATTCCCTTTCAAAATGAAAGCTTTTAGAAGTATTCATGAGTGTACACATTATGGACTACATTCCATTCTTTTGATGCATCTGTCAATGTGTGAGAATTTAGAACTTAGGCTTATTGAATTTTACAAAGTTTATTTGAACAGATTTAAGAGAATGTGACAGGGAATTGTTTCAAGTCCTTTATGCAAACACAAAACGGTGATTTTTTTGAAATGTTGTTTCAGGAATGCCTGCGAACATTAACATGGGATTTCCTATTGATGGAACACTTTTACATATTAAATTTATTCAGGTGAGTCCTTTGCTAACTTTGGAGTTGAGAGTTTACTATGAGAGATGGTGGGATGTTGGCTAAGTTTGATGGTTGCACAAAGGTACAAAGCCACTTTGTTTGGGAGGTAGTGGCGCAGTGGTATGGTCACTGGGCTAGTAATCCAGAGAACGCAGCTGTTCAATGATCCACAGTTGACACCTAAGACTAGTGAATCATAAAATCCCTACAATGCAGAAGGAGGCCATTTGGCCCATCGAGTCTGCACCGACCACAATCCCACCTAGGCACTATTCCCATAACCCCACATACCCCCTGACACTAAGGGACAATTTAGCATGGCCATTCCACCTAATCAGCACATTTTTGGACTGTGGGGGAAACGGGAGCATCCGGAGGAAACCCACGCAGACACAGGGAGAATGTGCAAACTCCACACAGACAGTGACCCGACGCCAAGATTGAATCCAGGACCCTGGCGCTGTGAGGCAGCAGCGCTGACCACTGTGTCACCATGCCGCCACGTTAAGGAGAAATTCATTAGAGACCTTCAGAATCACCAAGGGTACTGATAAATAAATAGGCAGAAATTGTTTCCACTCATGGGAGGCTAGGTAACCATAGAATGCAGATTTAAGGTGATGAGTAAAAGAGGCAGTGATTTGTTATAATCTGGAATGCACTGGTCAAAGCAGATTCAATGGAAATGTTGAAAAAGAAATGTGATCTATGCTTTTTAAGTCATTTTTTCAAAGAGCTGGCATGGG
Source organism: Mustelus asterias (assembly GCF_964213995.1). Lineage (NCBI taxonomy): Eukaryota > Metazoa > Chordata > Chondrichthyes > Carcharhiniformes > Triakidae > Mustelus > Mustelus asterias. The sequence goes on along the minus strand of NC_135816.1, from coordinate 5,392,504 downwards.
AATAATGGGTTGAATGGTCTTTTTCTGTGTGTATGATTCCATTGGAAAGCCGGGAAGTCACTTCCATAGTATTGATTGAGGCACATTCTCTGTCAACTTTCAACATTAAGTTGTGAGTTCAAGTCTCACTTTAGGACTCAGTGACTAAATCGAGGTGAACACTCCTGTGCAGTACTGAGGGAGAGTTGTACTGTTGGTGGTACCATCATCTGAATGAAACCTTAATGGATGTGAATCATAATCCTCGCCCCTTTTTGGGACTATTCCGGATTATGCGTACTCCTCGGATGATTACTCTCATCTAAGGTTGATAAAGTCTGGCCCCACAGACACGTAAATGGGTCTGAAGAATGAATCCCATTCTTCCTGAAGGAAATGAACCACCAGGGAATAGTAGCATCCTTCAGAGAGCCTTCTTAACAAGTCTCAGCTAGAGTATAACAACCTGGATGTTATAAAGGTCCGGCCATCTCTCCTCAACAAAGTACCTCCCCACTGAAGAGTGGGTTTTTGAGTTTGGATACAGAAGACTATAGTTTGCAATATATTTTCCAAATTATTTAGAAGTTCATCAAAAAACTAAACATGCAATTCACTTTCAATGTTAATCGTAACATCGGGCGGTATGGGGACAAAGTGGTCAGCACTGCTGCCTCACAGCACCAAGGACCCAGGTTTGTTTCCCGGCTTGGTTCACTATCTGTGTGGAGTTTGCACATTCTCCCTGAGTCTGCGTGAGTTTCCTCCGGGTGCTCCGAGTTTCCTCCCGCAGTCCAAAGATATGGGGATAGGTTGATTGGCGGAGAGGTCAAATACTGCCCCTGGAAGGGGTGATGTGGGGGAGACATTGGGGCTTTCCCGGAGAGGTTTGTGAGGGTAGCAATTGGAGGGTGGGGGGTATCAGAGGGGCAGCAATGTGGGGGTCGTGGGGCTGGCCAGCAATCGGTCCCGCAGTGACCACTGCGCATGTTCTGATCTCCGCTCTGACAGACCGGCGGGTATGCAGTGGCCCGCTCAGCATTATGCTGCCGGCCTCTCCGGGGGGAATAGACCTTCCCCCCTGATTTCCAGAGTGAATCTCCCAGGGGCACTCTGCTGTGCTCAGAGTGCGGGAGATTCATTTTGAAAACCCCTTAAAAAAAAAATCGACAGGAGTTGATCCATTTTTGACACAAATTCAGCACTTAGAATTTTTTTGGGAGAATCGCCCGCTCCTACCTTTGACAGTGAAGCTTTTTGGGATGAGCTGATATTCGGAAAGGAGTGTGGAAATGCAGGATATTTCTGGTAGGAAGCAGAGCTGTGAAGTTGCAAGCAGGAAGTGAAAGGGTCAGTTAAATAAACAGCAGTTAACTTGGCAATTGGTCCGACAGATTTTGTCGTGGAGATACCTTGCCTTCATTTGACCCAGCGTGACACAATTGAGATCAGAAACTGATGTGTGAGAGACTGCGCTGATTGTACCCAAACACTTTGCAATGGTTTCCTGAAAATAGCTTCAAGGAAGGCACTCAATTCGACAAGAATTTTATCTCAGGACAATGCTCTCAATTGAAGTTAAAAGCAGCCAACTAGACGTTAGGTGAAAATAAAGCAACAATCAATGCTGGAACTGAAAGCAGGAACTTGCTGGAGATTTGAAGAAAACAAAGCAAGGACAGAATCAGTGATTCAGCTCGAGAGCTACCGCATAACAAAAACCTGTTTTCCGTTTACAGAGGACAATAGACTTAGAATCATGGAATGATACGGCAGAGGAAAAGACTATTCAGCCCACTTGCCTGTGCTAGCTCTTTGGTAGAACAACCCAATTAGCCACACTCCCCAATACTCTTTCCCTGTAGCCTTGTCCAAGTCTTTATCCAATTCCCCTTCAAAACTTACTGTTGAATCTGTTTCCACCCCACGTTCAGGCAACCCATTCCAAGGATTAACAAATCTGCACATTTATTCCACATGTCACCATTGTTTCTTTTGCCACGTTCTCTGCTCACACACTCCTGCCAATCAGAATCAGTTTCTTCATATTTATTATTGGAAAGCTCTTCCCGAATTTAAACACCAATATCGAATGTCCCCTTGAGCTTCTCTGCTCTAAGGAGAACAACCTCAATTTCCTGAGTCTCTCCGTGCCACTGAAGGCGATCGTCTCTGCTATTGCCTGAGTAACTTTCCTCGTCACTTTCTCTAGAATGTCGTGCTTCACAAATGCGACGCCCAGAATGGGCCACAATATTCCAACTGAGGTCGAAACTATATTTTTAAAAATTTCGGAGAATCTCCTCACTTTTGTTCTTTATGAAGCCAAAGATTCTGTGGGTCTTTTTTAATAGCAGTTTCAATTTAAAAAAAACTTCCATGGGATGTGGGCATCGCCGGCTAGGTCGGCATTTATTACCCATCCCTAGGTGCCCGTGAGAAGGTGGTGATGAGCTGCAACTCTTGAACTGGTGCAGTGATGTTTAAAGTTTATTATTGTCACAAGTAGGCTTACATTAATGCTGCAATGAAGTTACTGTGAAAATCCCCGAGTCGCCACACTCCGACGCCTATTTGGATACACTGAGGGAAAATTTAGCATGGCCAACGCACCTTTCGGACTATGGGAGGAAACTGGAGCAAACCCATGCAGACACAGGGGGAACATGCAGACTCCGCATGACCCAAGCCTAGAATCGAACCAGGTCCCTGGCGCTGTGAGGCAGCAGTGCGAACCATTGTGCCATTGTGGATGTCACTAACTGTCCTGGCTGGAGACAATACAAACATCTTTAACCTCTGCTTGGCCCTCTCTTCACTCACATTGGCTGTACCTTTAAGACTTGATTACCTGTAAAGACTCGCATTCCAAACATTATCTTGTAAATTGAGTTTGTGTCTATATATGCCCTGTTTCTGAACACAACTCCTCACTCACCTGAAGGAGGAGTGACACTCCGAAAGCTTGCGCTACCAAATAAACCTGTTGGACTTTAACCTGGTGTTGTGAGACTTCCCACTGTGGATGATGCAGTGGACCCACAGTGCTGTTAGGAAGTGAGTTCCTGGATTTTGACCCAGCTGTAATTTCTGCTATTGTCACATCCTTCAATGCTCAGCCCAGTTATGCCACCAAAATGAACTCACAATTTTCCCTGATGCAAAGATGTTATAAAAGCTTGAATTTGTCTTGTGTTTTCCACGTCTCTCCAGATGAAAGTCTAATAGAAGTCAAAGGGAAAGCTTTATTTCTGCTGTTATTGCAATCGCTCCAAGAAGCAAGTCTATGATTTTTTCATTTCCATTAATTTATCCCTTTGGTGATATTTATTTGTGTGGATGAAATATAGAAATATATTGTAACTGTTATTCATCAACTTTACACCCCCTTATGATATGCAGAAAGAAACATTCCAATATCACCAGCAGCTTGTCAAAGCTTTATTAACCAGAGGGGAAGAGAATTGAATAAATATGTATATCATTGTTAAAACAACTTGATGACATTGGGGTGGCACGGTAGTACGGTAGTTAGCACTGCTGCCTTACAGCGCCAGGGACCCGGATTCGATTCCTGGCTTGGGTCACTGTCTGTGCAGAGTCTGCACATTCTCCCTGTGTCTGCATGGGTTTCCTCCATGTGCTCCGGTTTCCTCCCAAAGATGTGCATGTTAGGTTGATTGGCATGGGTAAATTGCCCCTAAGTGTCTGGGGGGACAAGCTAGGGTATATACATGGGATTATGGGGATAGGGCCTGGGTGGGATTGTGGTCGGGGCAGACTTGATGGGCCAAATGGTCTCTTTCTGCACTGTAGGATTCTATGATTCTATAAGATTCTCATCCCTGTGTTCAAATCAGTCATTGGCCTCACCCTTCCCTGTCTCAGTAACTTGTGTTTCTCCAATCTGGCCTCTGCCACATCCCCAATTTTAATTGGCAACTGTGTCTTCAGCTTGCTGCAGCCTTCCCTCTGGAATTTCCTCCCTAAACCTTTTCTTTACCTCACTCTCTTCCTTATCATCACTCCTTACAACCTACCACTTTGAATCCTTACAGTGCAGAAGAAGGCCACTCGGCCCATCAAGTCTGCACCAACTCTCCGAAAGAACATCCCAGCCAGGCTCTGCCCTACGCCTGTGACCCCGTTCATTTTAGCACAGCTAATCTTGCTCACCTCCACATCTTTGGGCACTAAGGGGCAATTTAGCATGGCCAATTCACCTAAGCTGCACAGCTTTGGACAGTGGGAGAAAACTGGAACACCCGGAGGAAAAATGGGGAGACCGTTCAAACTCCACACAGTCACCCAAGACCAGAATCGAACTCAGGTCCCTGGCACTGTGAGGCAGCAGTGCTAACCACTGTACCACCATGCTGCTGAACAGTCCTTGGCCAACTATCCTGATACCACTTTGGCTCCTGTGTGTGAGCCACCTTGGGATGTTTTCACAACATTACCGGCATTATCTGCCCTTGTTAAAGAAGTCCAAATGAAGTTCATAAATATACTGGGTAGCTAGATGTGATTTTGATGTGTGGCCATTAATTAAAAGCTCCTGTGTTTAATTGACTAATGTGTAGGTTATACGTGCCATTAGCAATAGGAGCTGTATGGAATAGCTGCTTTCTGTACTTCTCTGTTTTAGGTAAAGACACTGTGGAACGTCATGACCTGACCCCACGTACATTTCCTCAGAGATGGATCAGCCAAGTGACGCTGATGGATAATCAGACGGTGCCAGAGACGGCACTCTGTTTCCAGTTGAGTTTTACAATAGGGTGACTGATTGATTTCTGCTCAGCGAGGTGAGATCAGTTTTATCCCCCGCTTCCCTCAGTTTTAAGTGCGCACAATGCTTTGTTTCCTCATGAATTATTGAGCATAGCAAGTCAGCGGCTGTTTTGTTGCCATGGCTCCTGCAATCAGTTTGACAGTGGCAAGCTGAGGCAGTTAACCTCATGCACTACTAATACACATGTTCCTGATATGACAAGAGTTAGCACAGCATGCAGTGCTCGCAATTCCCCCTCCCGCTTTCAACTGGCGCAAAGTGTTCATGGATATTACCTCAGACGAGTTCTGTTCGGGTAGACAAGAGCTGTCCTTTCAACAAAAACAGACTGTTAATTGGGAAACCCTGCTGGCCTGGACCCTCTCAGCGCCACTGGCCAATAAGTACACCTCCCGAGTACTGAGTCACTCTGACCAGGAAGATCCCAATAATAAGCCATAGTCTGCTCTGAAATATCCGGCACGAACCATTTCACCCACACAATCTTGCTGCCGTTCATATCCAAGGGAATTGTCGGAACATTGTTGGAATCATGAGCCATGAAAGGGCAAAATTAGCATAACCAGAAATCAGGAGGCCAGATGCATTTTAAGAAAGTTACAATTAGCACCAGAAGACATAAATGGAGAAAACTGAAGCTTGTAGAATCACAGAATCATACCGCACTGAGGGATGTTGATCCTCCAGAAGGAAACCTTTAGTTGTGGATAATAATATAAAACAAAACTTACTCCAACTTATAAGTCAAAGAAAAAGGTTTAATAAAAAAACTTAATTACTCCAACACATGAGGCCTCACCCTGGGCCATTCCCAGCTCCCCCCAATTCCCAACAGAATTTTATTTACACTGAGTCAGCTGGTCAGCGGACCATCACATCATTCTGTCATTGGTTACATAGTTTATGGCTTGTTACCATTGGTGACACTACAACAGATCCAATGGCTACATTCTAACAAAGGAGACCCACATTGTTCCTATTTGAAAGACTATTCCCATTCCCACGGCGTTTTCCAAAAGCCCTTTTCACATGTTTCTCCACTTCCCTGTTGATGGTTACGACTGAATCTGCTTTCATTGGGAAGTGCGTTCCAGATCATCAAAACACTTCCTAAAAAACAATTGCTGGAATTTTACCGTTCCGCCCACCACGGGAATCGGGGCGGGTGAGGGGCGGATCGTGGAAAGGTCCATTGATCTTGATCGGGATTTTATGGTTTTGGGACGAGCTAGGTTGTAAGACCCCGACCATTGTCTTCAGCTTTTCTTTACTTCTTTTCATGAATTATCTTCAATCCTTCTGTTACTGAACCACCACCTATCAGTCACAACATTGGCTCCTTACTCTATCCAAATTCATCATGATTTTATACATCTCTGTGAAAGCTCCCCTTAAACTTTTCTGGACTTCCTCCTTGGTAATACTCTTTTTAAACCTTAACCCTAACTCTTCGAAACCAATGAACTCACAGGAGGTTTATACTGATAAACATTAGTGAGGAATCTCAGAAGGTGAAGGCTCACTGACTATACTATATGGTCCAAAAGTAAGGTCTGGTGATTGCCTATTGTCAGTCACAGCTGGGGGGCCAGGATTATAAATTAATTCCAGAGAGGCAATTTGTTCATTGTTGCAATTGCTGTGAGTTTGGGCTAATTTGCCTTTACAGAATTTCCGCTGATATTCTACTCATTTCTCCTCTCCCAGGAAGCAACAACAGTAACCACTTGTGTTGATCACTTCAATAAAATATTCCAAGGTACTTTACACCGTCAAACAATGTTTGACACTGAGTCACATCAGGAGATGTTAGAAAGGATGGGCTCTGTTAAAGAAATACAGAAAGGCAGAGAGGTTTAGAGAGAGAATTCCAGAGTTAGGGTCTCAGTAGCTTAAAGCCTGGCAGACAGTTGGAGAGAGATAGGGGTCTGTAGACCCAGTGGTCGTGTAGGAACACGATGAGGCCGCTGCATGAGAGGTCAAGTAAGCGGGAGTGTGAGAGCTATTCCCGGGAGTGTGAGCAGAACACAAGTGCCGAGGTAGATGCTAAGCTGTGAGGGGTTGCAGATTCAGGTGATTTTAATTTTTTAAAAATGTATTCATGGGATGTGGGTGTCGCTGGCTGGGCCAACCTTTACTGTCCACCCCCAATTGCCCTTGAACTGAGTCGTTTTCTCAGTCATTTCACAGGGCATTGAATAAGAGTCAATCACATTGCTGTAGATTGAGAGTCACAAGCAGGCCAGACCAGGTAAGGACAGCAGATGTTTTTTTTTATTCATTCATGGGACATGGGTGTTGCTGGCTGGCCATCGCTGGCTGCTCATCCCTAGTTGCCCTTGAGAAGGTGGTGATGAGGGTGAGCTGCCTTCTTGAAACGCTGCAGTCCACCTGCTGTGGGTTGACCCACAATGCCGTTAGGGAGGGAATTCCAGGATTTTGACCCAGCGACTGAAGGAACGGCGGTATATTTCCAAGTCAGGATGGTGAGTGGCTTGGAGGGGAACTTGCAGATGGTGCTGTTCGCATGTATCTGCTGCCTTTGTCCTTCTAGATAGAAGTGGTTGTGGGTTTGGAAGGTGCTGTCTGAGGATCTTTGGTGAATTGCTGCCGTGCATCTTGTAGATTATAATAAAAGGAAAATACTGCGGTATCTGAAACAAAAATAGAAAATGCTGGAAAATCTCAGCAGGTTTGACAGCATCTATGGGGAGAGAATAGAGCCAATGTTTCGAGCCTGAATGACCCTTTGTCAGAGCTCTGATGCATTTTTCAGCATTTTCTGTTTTTGTTGTAGATTATAATGTCCTTTTCCAAAGAACATTAGTGAACCAAATGGGTTTTACAGCAATCGACAACGGTTTCATGATCATCATTAAACTTCTAATTTAGAATTTTGTTGTATTCAAATTTCACCATCTGTCATGGTGGGATTCAAACCCAGGTCCCCATTACCCTGATGTCTGGATTGCCAGTTTAGTGACAATACCACAATGTTACCGCCTCCCCAAATGTGACCAGCACCAAAGAGGTACCACACGTTCCTCAGCACCTCTGTGAGGGTGATACAAATATCAATGATTTCTGAAAGATTCTCAGGGCCTCATTAATCAAAGCTTGTAAGAAACTCTAAATTGAATAATAAGATCCTGAGAATCTTGTCTGTGACCGAAATCTTCCTGCCCACCAGCCACGGGAATCATAGTGGGTGGGGGCGCGGACCCTGCAAAGGCCCATTGATCTCGGGCAGGATTCTCCGGCTTTAGGGTGAGCGCGACCGGAAAATCCCACCCAGTATTTTTGATTGTACCTTTTCCTCACAGAAGTATATCCAACTATTTGCCGTGCTGCATAATTTGTGCACCTTGTACACCAGCCGATTAAGTTTATTTATTTGAAGCGTCCATTCAGTTTCCTTTTGAAATGATAGATCGTTGCTCCTTGCACTGCCCTCACGGGCAGACAGTTCCAGATTATTGCCACTCACTGTGCAAACAAGCTCCAGCTCACATTTCCTGCATCTTGCCCAAAACCTGAAATCAGTATCCCCGAGTCTTCGCATCGTCAACAACTTCCCCGTTATGTGTCATTCTGCCAAGGGAAATGTGTCCTTTCTAGCCACTCTATCCAGATTCCTCTTAATTTTATACACATCAGTTAAATTTCCCCTCAGCCTCCTCTGATCCAAGAAAACAAACCCAGTCTATCCAATCTGTCCTCGTCGCTAAAATTCTCCATTCCTGGCAACATCTTCATAAATCTTCTCTTCTCTCTCTCTCTCTCATGGTCAGCGGCACGGTGGCACAGTGGTTAGCACTGCTGCCTCACAGCGCCAGGGGCTCGGGTTCGATGCCTGGCTTTGGGTCACTGCCCGTACGGAGTCTTCATGTTCTCCCCGTGTCTGCGTGGGTTTCCTCCGAGTACTCCGGTTTCCTCCCACAGTCTGAAAGATGTGCTGGTTAGGTGCATTGGTCATGTTAAATTCTCCCTCAGTGTACCCGAACAGGCACCAGAGTGTGGCAACTGGGGGATTTTCACAGTAACTTCACTGCGGTGTTAATGTAAGTCTACGTGTGACACTAATAAATAAACTTTAAATAAATAGCCTGTAACCAAGTGAGCAGAACTGTACTCAGTACTTTAGCTGTCAGCAACCAAACTCATGCCCCCTGAATGAACAGTTTAAAGAGGCTTGTAAGTTGGGAAACCTAAAAGTTCACAGCATAGGACAGCATCAAGAGTGGATAGAACTAAAGAAGTGGAATAAAGCAGGAAGAAATGATTAGGTAGCACACAGCGTGGGTGTTCTGACAGTAATGACCATAGAAATAGTGAAAGACTTGGAGCTGCCTGGTGCTGAAAGCTGGGCAGAGAATGAACTAGAGCAGGAAGCTGTGTTTAATGAGATCCCCAAGTTATTGGATAGATTAGTACCCATCATAAAACTGTGCTAGACTGCAGAAGATTAAACTAATATTACATTATGAAGCATTGCAAACTGACATTCTAGCATTATTATACCTATTACCATCACACAAAGCCACAACAGCAATGGAAAATAAGAATAGGAAATGAGGTTTAGTGTTCAGGACATTTAAATTAGTGACTCTAATGAGAAAATGTTCGAATTGGGTTTGAGAGACTTATTGACCTTGGAGCAATTTTCAGTTCTGACCTGTTCCAGTGACATAGTGGGTAAATGTCCTCTCCACTGTGGTAATGATCCACAGAGATTAAGCTGCAATTTTTTTGCTTTTATTGAATATTCTGATCTCAGCTGAGGTAGGTTTACAATTGGCTTCAGTGTCACACTGACCAGCAAGGGTCAAAAAATAGCCTTTCTAAATTCCCAATCCCATGAGAATGGGAAACTGGGTGGCTGTCTTGGCATGGTCTTCAGGGTTGTTTAACTGACCACCGTTCAGGTTTATGTACAAGTTTCAGGTGGCTGATGCTTTTGAAGCTGGCTGTATCCATGGAACTGCACCACATTCCAGCATGGATCACTTCAGCACTGAAGAGGAAAAAAACTGTTGAAGAAAAAATGTCTCTTTGTGTGAATGATGCACAGTATTTTTTAAAAATTCATTCATGGGATATGGGGGATGCTGGCTAGATCATCACTTATTGCCCATCTCTAGTTGCCCTTGAGAAGATGGTGGTGACCTACCTTGAACCGCTGCAGTCCATGTAGTGTAGGTACACGCAGTACTATTAGGGAAGGAATATCAGAATAGCAACAGCAAAGAAACAGCGATATGTATTTCTAAGTCAGGATGGTGAGTGACTTGGAGGGGAACCTCTAGGTGATGGTGTTCCTACTTAACTGCTGCCCTTGTCCTTCTAGAGGGTAGAGGTCATAGAGTCATAGAATCATAGAATCCTACGGTGCAGAAGGAGGCCATTCAGCCCATCGAATCTGCACCGACTGCAATCCCACCCGGCCCTTTCCCCACAACCCCATGCAGTTACCCTAGTTTGTCCCCCTGACACTTAGGGGCAATTTAGCATGGCCAGTCCACCCAACCCGCACACCTTTGGACTGTGGGAGGAAACCAGAGCACCCGGAGGTCGTGGATTTGGAAGGTGCTGGCAGGAGTTCCTGCAGTGCATCTTGTAAATGGTACACACAGCTGCCTGTATTCGTTGGATGTGGAGGGAGTAAATGTTTGTGGAAGGGATACCAATCAAGAGGGTTGCGTTTTCCTGGATGGTGTCAAGCTTTTTGAGCATAATTGGACTTCCACTCATCCAGGCGTGTAGATTATCAACCTCCAGATCTGCTGACAACCTTTGACAAGGAAGGGATAGACCATGAATTGTAAATTGCCACAAGTCACTGGAGGCTCTGCCATTGGAGTCAAGGAAATGGCATCTTGCCCTTGACCCCCGGAGAATTATCATGAGGTTTTCATGCTTACTAATTGCTTATGAAATTCACCACAGGAAGCCAATCTAGGAAATAATAATGTAAGTACCATTTTGTCAATTGTTAATGACCATTGGTCAATTTCACTTACCCAGAAAATGAACAATGAAAAGTGTCATGTCTCATTTTATCAGGTAGTGAATTTCTGTTGAAGATCTGAAATTTTCAGATTTTCAAATGGTGTCTTACTTCTCCTTTCTGGCTCTTATTTCTCCCTCTCTCTCTCTCTCTCTTACTAGTGGCATCATCGCTAGACTATTAATCCAGAAACTTAGCTCATGTTAAGGGGACCTGGGTTCAAGTCCCACCATGGCAGGTCATGGAATTTGAATTCAATTAAAAAAATCTGGGATGAAGAATCTACTGATGACCATGGCACCATTGCTGATTGTCAGAAAAATCCATCTGGTTCACTAATGTCCTTTTGGGAAGGAAATCTGCCATCTTTACCTGGTCTGGCCTAAATGAACCACAGCAATGTGTTTGACTCTCAACTGCCCGCCAAGGGCAGCTAGGGATGGGCAATAAATGCTGGCCAGCCAGCGACGCCCGTGTCCCACAAAAGAATTACTCCAAACTTTGTTTCTCTCTATTTTCTTTGGAGTACCTCATTTGGGCATAAACTCGCCATCATTTCTCAACCCTTCCATTGTTTTGTTGAGAATCTCACTGATTAAGAAGATTTGTCTCATTCTTTACCAAAGTTCCAGATTCACTCTTGCTTTTGATGTGTCTTTATTAATTGGTGCTTCCAAAAACTGTAAGCAAAAGATTAGTGAGTTAAAAGATGCAGGAGTTAATCTAACATGAGAGGTACCATAGGACCAAATTCTGGGCCATTCAGTTCTTCCTTGGTGCACATAGATTGGTCGACATTTTACACATACTCAGATATATTGTAGAATAGGATGATGTGATATAACAATAACATTACAGCCATATTTCTGTCAGATTGATCAGTTCTTAGTTGATAAGATTGTCACAGTTTGAGGGAATGCAGTGCTCTCTCTACAAATTACTTGCCAAAAGCAAGATATTGTCCTTAAAACTGTCGTAACTAACCAAGAATCAGATCATGGTTCACTGGGCAGCAGTGATCCCCCTGCTCCGATATGCTATAAAGCCTTTGACACCTTGCAGCAGCACCTCAAAGTACTGGAGAAGTACTACCAGCTGTGTCTTCACCAGATTCTCCAAGGAAGAAAGATGGTCCAAAAGCAGTGTCCTCTCCCAAGCCAACATGCTAAGCATCGAGGTGCTAATCACACAGAGCCAGCTGCACCAGGCAGTATATGTCATTCATGCACCTGAAGTCAGACTCCCAAAGCAATTGCTCCACTCTGAACTCGGCCAGGGCAGGAGGCCCCCAGGAAGACCGGAATGTTCTCAAAATATTCCTGAAGAAGTCAAACATTGCCGCAGTCTCATTGGAGTCCCTGGCTTGTGATCGACCAAAATGGAGAAAATTCATGCAGGAAGGCACCAGACTAATTGGGAAACTTTGTCAGGAACACGCAAAAGTGAAGTCGAGGTGTGAGAGGGAGCTTGCAAAATTTCCGAACAGCCCATCGACCTCACCCTTCAAACACCACCCACCCCACAAGTGAAAGAGTTTTCAGACTGTACATTGTACACATCGTCCATCTAGAACCCAATGATGCCGAGTAGAAGCAAGTCCTCCTCCATCCTGAGGGACTGCCAAAGAAGCAGAAGAAAAATCAGCTTTGACAAAGGGTCATTTGGACTCAAAACATGGGTGGCACAGTGGCACAATGGTTAGTACTGTTGCCTCACAGCTGCAGGGACCTGAGTTCGATTCCCGGCTTGGGTCACTGTTTATGTGGAGTCTGCACGTTCTCCCCGTGACTGCATGGGTTTGCTCCGGTTTCATCCCACAGTCCAAAGATGCGCAGGTTAGGTACATTGGCCAAGCTAAATTGCCCCTTAGTGTCCTGGGATGTATAGCTTAGAGGGATTAGTGGATAAATATGTGGGGTCATGGGGTAGGGTCTGGGTGGGGTTGTTGTCAGTGCAGACTCGATGGGCTGAATGGCCTCCTTCTGCACTGTAGGGATTCTATGATTCTATTCTATGAAACATCGGCTCTTTTCTCTCCTCATAGATGCTGCCAGACCCACTGAGATTTTCCAGCATTTTCTCTTTTGGTTTCAGATTCCAGCATCTGCAGTAATTTGCTTTTATTTGTGAAGAAAAATATGTATTTGTCAAATTTACATGGTTTCTATGGATATTCGAACTAATCATTCATCACACTCAATTCCATGCCAATTAATACTGCTCCTCTTTGTTTGATTTCACACTTTACTAGCTGTGTTAAATGACAGGTAACTAATAAGTGGTGTATCGACGCCAATAGTTGATGCTCTGAATCTGAATGGTGTTCGCTGACACCAACCTTCTGACCTCTATTGAGCAGCTCTTTGCTAATCCCCGTGTGGTTCAGTGTGAGATGCCCTGCAGCTAATGAGCTGCAATAAGAAGATAAATTCCGCGGTACTATTTCAAAAGGGAGGTTGCAGGATGTGGTGTGTATCGATGGGGCCCAAAATGGATGACCTACTTGGAGAGCCTAGAGAGATAAGTGCTGGTCTGGGCGTGTGACAGGATCATGACCTTAGCTGAGGGACCAATTAAGTGACGAACTGGGGTGAGGCTACGGGGGTGGAGGCAGACCGTGAAAAGGTCCACTGACCTCGGGGAGGATTTTCCGGTTTCGGGGAGAGTGTGGCCAGAGAATCTTGCCCAATGTCTGTCATGGATCTGATTAGTAAGAAATTTAACAACACCAGGTTAAAGTCCAACAGGTTTATTTGGTAGCAAAAGCCACACAAGCTTTTGGAGCCCCAAGCCCCTTTTTCAGGTGAGTGGGAATTCTGTTCACAAACAGGGCATATAAAGACACAAACTCAATTTACATGAATAATGGTTGGAATGCGAATACTCACAGCTAATCAAGTCTTTAAGATACAAACAATGTGAGTGGAGAGAACATCAAGACAGGCTAAAGAGATGTGTATTGTCTCCAGACAAGACAGCCAGTGAAACTCTGCAGGTCCAGGCAGGCTGTGGGGATTACAGATAGTGTGACATGAACCCAATATGGGGGATTACAGATAGTGTGACATGAACCCAATATGGGATGAACCCAATATTGGATTCATGTCACACTATCTGTAATCCCCACAGCCTGCCTGGACCTGCAGAGTTTCACTGGCTGTCCTGTCTGGAGACAATACACATCTCTTTAGCCTGTCTTGATGCTCTCTCCACTCACATTGTTTGTATCTTAAAGACTTGATTAGCTGTAAGTATTCGCATTCCAATCATTATTCATGTAAATTGAGTTTGTGTCTTTGTATGCCCTGTTTGTGAACAGAATTCCCACTCACCTGAAGAAGGGGCTTGGGGCTCCGAAAGCTTGTGTGGCTTTTGCTACTAAATAAACCTGTTGGACTGTAACCTGGTGTTGTTAAACTTCTTACTATGTTTACCCCAGTCCAACGCCGGCATCTCCACATCATGGATCTGATTAAAATGGGAAGGGTCGCTCCCCGTATCCTGACCAACGTTACTCCCTTCATCATCAGCAACACAAGAAAGATTTGCATTTCTACAGCACTATTTCCAATTTTGGAGGAATGGTGGAGGTGTGAGACTAATAATCCAAAGGTCCAGGCTAAAGCTCTGGGACATGGGTTCAAATCCTATGATGACAGCTGATAGAATGTTACAGAATTATTAAGTGTCGAAGAAGGCCATTTGACTCTTGAAATGAGAAATTGACCTTGTGCTATTCCACTGCTTTCTCTCTGTAACCCTGTATGTTCTTCCTTCCCAGATAACAAGCTAATTCACCTCTGGATGCTTTGACTAACTGTACCTCCATTAGACTCTGAGCCAGCCCTTTGATTGAACTTGGCTCCATCATATTCTCAGGTAATGTATTCCAATACTCGCTGAGTGACAAAGCTTTTCCTCATGTTACATTTGCTTCTTTTGCCAATTATTTTAAATCATTCTCGATCCTTTCAACTGTGTGAATAGTTTCTCCCTATCTACTCTCTCCAGACTCCTCATGATTTTGAACACCTCTACCAAATCTCCTTCCAGTCTTATTTTCTCCAAGGAAAACAATCCTAACCTCTCCAATCTATCTTCAGAACTGAAGTTCTTCATTTTTGGAACCAATCTCGTGAATCTTCCCTGCACTCTCCCCAATGCTTTCATATCATTCCTAAAGTGTAGTGCCCAGAACTGGAAGTAATACTCCAACTGAGCGTCAACTAATGTCTGTACAAGTTCAACATAACCTTGTTCATGCTCTTGTACTCTGCCCATATGAATAAAGCTGTGCACTTTATTAACCACTCTGTCAATCTCTTTTTATTTATTCAAGGGATGTGAGCATTGCTGGCTTGGCCAGCATTTATTGCCCATCCCTAATTGCCCTTGGGAAGGCGGTGGTGAGATGCCTTCTTGAACCACCGCAGTCCATGTGGTGTAGGTAGACCCACATTGCTGTTAGGGAGGGAGTTCCAGGATTTTGACCAAGTGACAGTGAAGGAACGGTGATATATTTCCAAGTCAGTATGTTGAGTAGCTTTCAGGGGAACTTGCAGGCGGTGGGGTTCCGTGTATCTGCTGTCCTTGTCCTCACAATGTGGAGATGCCGGCATTGGACTGGGGTAAGCACAGTAAGAAGTCTCACAACACCAGGTTAAAGTCCAACAGGTTTATTTGGTAGCACAAGCTTTCGGAGCGCTGCCCCTTCATCAGGTGAGTGGGAGTTGTGTTCACAAACAGTTTGTGGGCACAACTCCCACTCACCTGATGAAGGGGCAGCGCTCCGAAAGCTTATGCTACCAAATAAACCTGTTGGACTTTAACCTGGTGTTGTGAGACTTCTTACTTGTCCTCACAGTCAGTCGTGGTAGTGGGATGGGAAGGCATCTTGTCCTGTCAGCTTCAATGATTTATGACACATGTACAGCAAGGTGCCTCTGCTCCTGAACTCCCTTTAGAATTTCGCCCTTTGTTTTTTATGGTCTGTCCATGTTCATCCAACAAAAATGAATCACTTCACATTTCTCTGCAGTGAACCGCTTTGACACATCCCTGCCTATTCCATCAACTTGTCCTTCTGACAATCTACACATCCCCTTCAAAGTTCACAATAATTCCAGAATTTTACAGCCTCGCCCGCCCGAGGCTCGTAACATCCCGCCCAAGGCCAATGGAGAAAGCCGTTCTGCGATCCTCACCCGCCCCGATTTTATCACCCTTTTAATTGAAGTTCAATTGAATTAATGTTGAAAAATTCTGGAACTAAAAGCGAGTTTCAGTACTGGTGCCAGGAAACTTACATTGTCGTAAAAAAAAAACCATCTGGTTCTTTAATGTCTGTTCGAGAAGGAACTCTGCCGTCCTTACCCTGTCTGACCTAAGTGTGACTCTAAACCACAGCAATGTGGTTGACTCTTAACTGCCCTCTGAAATAGTCTAGCAAGGCATTAGGTGAGGGCAAAACATGTTGGCCTTGCCAGTGACGCACATATCCCATGAAAGAACAAAAAACATTATTAAGTAGATGCATGGCCCTTTATAGATTAAAAGTACTTGTGACATTAACGTAGTAACGTAGGAAACAGAGCAGCCAATTTGCACACAGCAAGCTCTCACTAACAGCAATGTGATAATGACCAGATAATCTACGTTAGAGATGGTGTTTGTGGGATGAATGTTGGTCCATACACCAGAGAAAATGCCCCTGCTGAGATAGAGTTTTGGAATTTTGCAGCCACCAAGGAGAGCAAGCAGGTCCTCTGATTAGATCTCATCTAAAAAATGGCATTTCCAACAGTGCAGCATTCCCCCAGTACTGCACAGTAGAATCAGCCCTGAATTGATATGCTTGGACCTGGAGTGGAACTTGAACCCATCGCCGACTTACAGAGAGCACTGCCAACCAAACCTTAGTTGACTCTAATTATCTATTTACTTTGGTTTAGTCGTTTGTAGAATCTCGACATGTTTGAAATAATAAGGTCATTGTACTTTGCAGTAATTATATCAACGTGAGGCAATATTTTTTGTTTCTCTATTATGAGCAACACAACCTAATTGATAATTTCACTGAGAAGACCTCTTCTGAAAGGAGGATTGTGATTTAGTGTTGGAACAGCGTGGGGGATTATTCTCTTCTACATGATGCTTAATGATATTGCTGCTAAATACTTGGTATCAGTGCTGAGTATGGGGCGGCACGGTGGCACAGTGGTTAGCACTGCTGCTTCACAGTGCCAAGGACCCAGGTTCGATTCCCGGCTTGATTCACTGGGCCTGATTTTACCAAAACTTCACGCCCGTTTTTGGGCGCGAAATCGCAGTACAGTTGGGCGTCGGGCCTATTCCTCAATCTGCACCCGGTTCCGAGCAGATCGTGGCTTTACCGACACCCGATTCGGGCACGGGTCCGAATCGGGCGGCCCGACAATTTAAATGCATTTGCATGCATTTAAATCGACTTAATGAACCGCGCGCCCAACTCTACCGCCCAATCCCACTTTACCGTCTTCTGGCCCAATCCGCGTCCGCGCTGTTACCGACCTGCAAAATGAAAGTCTGAAGTCGCCGTTGCAGCCTCCGAAGAGCGGAGTCAGAGACTGCAATGGCTCTCTGACCCAGGTCATCCTCTGGTCGGAGCGGGAGGGGGGTGGGAGGAGGAGAGGGGGTGTGATGTCTCATCCCCTGGGGGGGGGTGGAGGGGGGGGGGGGTGTGATGTCTCATCCCCTGGGGGTGGGGGGGGTATGACTGATCATCCCCTGGGGGGGATGGGTGGGAGGAGAGGGGGTGTGATGTCTCATCCCCTGGGGCGGGGGGGGGTTCCGCTGCCTGTCTGCGGCCGATTCCTCCTAGCACCATCACTGGTACACTACCAGCCACAGGTGCGAGAGAGCGGGAGGGATGGCTGTGGCTGGTAGTGAACCAGTGATGGTGCCAGGAGGGATCGGACGCAGACAGGCAGCAGAACCCCCCCCACCCAGAGGATGAGACGTCACACCCCCTCCCCTGCCACCCCTAGGGGATGAAACGTCACACCCCCTCCCCTCCCACCCCCAGGGGATGATACGTCACACCCCCTCCCTTCCCATCCCCAGGGGATGATACGTCACACCCCCTCCCCTCCCAACCCCTCCCCCCCACCCGGGGATGAGATGTCACAGCCCCTCTCCTCCCACCCCCTCCCCTCCCCCCCAGGGGATGATACATCACACCCCCTCCGCCACCCCCCACCCCAGGGATGATACGTCACACCCCCTCCCCCCCCAACAACCTCCCCCCACCCCCCCCCCAGTGGATGAGACATCACACACCCTCCCCTCCCACCCCCACCCCCCCCAACCAGGGGATGAGACGTCACACCCCCTCCCCTCCAACTGCGCCCCCCTTCCTCACCCCCCGCCCCCCCCCCCACCCCCCAGGGGATGAGACGTCACACCCCCTCCCCTCCAACCGCCCCCCCCCCCCCCACCACCGCCCCGACCAGAGGATGAACGTCAGAGAGCCGCTCTCTCCGCTTTCTGCTTCTTTTTTCGCGCCTGGGCGCGCTGTCAGATTTTTTTCAAACTGCGCATGCGCAGTTCAGAACTCCGATCGGTCCGCCAGCGCTTAGCCCCGCCCACAGCACGGATTGGGCTGGAGCCGGCAAAATGCGTATGGGCGCGCTGCAAAGAGGATTCCAGGCGCAGATCTATTTGATGCCCAGATCCGGCACTTAGATGCAAAA
This sequence comes from Mustelus asterias, assembly GCF_964213995.1. Taxonomy (NCBI): domain Eukaryota; kingdom Metazoa; phylum Chordata; class Chondrichthyes; order Carcharhiniformes; family Triakidae; genus Mustelus; species Mustelus asterias. The sequence goes on along the minus strand of NC_135816.1, from coordinate 5,373,993 downwards.
TGGTAAAATTCCCCCCTCTGTCTGTGTGGAGTTTGCACATTCTCCCCGTGTCCATGTGGGTTTCCTCTGGGTGCTCCGGTTTCCTCCCACAATCTGAAAGATGTGCTGGTTAGATGCATTGACCTGAACAGGCATTGGAGTGTGGCGATTAAGGGAGTTTCACAGTAACTTCATTGCAGTGTTAATGTAAACCTTACTTGTGACTAATAAATAAACTTTGCTTTAACTTAACCAAACCTGTTTCTTCCTCTCCCAAAAGAAAAGTCAATAGAATTACTTCTGGTGAATGGCGATTAGCTCAACTCATCATTGTGGGATTGGAAGACGACACAATTACTGCACCAAATTACTCACAAACCAGCACAACATTCTTCACTGGGGATCTGCAGTGAAGATACATTGCAGTCATAGCAGTCCTTGTTGGGTTAATCAGACCAATCTCTGGCTTCAGAGGATCAATGAAGGCAAGCAGCCCAGAGCTGTGATCAGAGTCTTCCATCATGTTCGTGAACACAACCGCACCACAAGAGTTAATCAATTCTTACACTATCACCATAACATCTACAGAATAACAAGAAAATATCCTCAATGGAAATAAATCAAAAACCCAACCTATTTTTCCTTTTGGCCACATTGAGTTATTGACCTACTTTGGAATTTATAACTGCCTTTGTCCCCGGTGGGAACTAACCCGAGTCATAAATTACCACAAAGGTCAATACCAAGCAGAGGGCTGTGCTGACCCACAGGTACACCTTTGATAACCTGATAGTCGCAGTTGATTGATAGTCAAGTGAATTTCTCCTTGGGACAGAAGTTGCTTCTTTGGACATCCTGCACACTTACCATGATTGGATACGTCTACCAACTGTTGGTTTTAAACATTGTCATCGAATCTTCGTATGTGGACCAAACAAGCTCTCCATTTTTGTTTTCAAAGGGACTCATAGCTCTTTATTAATGAACTGCTTGTCACATTTAACTTATTACCAAGGAGACAGCAGATTTAATCCGTGAGTCTCGGAGGTTAAGGAAGTAATCTCGATTATAACAAGGACTTAGACCTCAGATGTACCTCATTGGCTGGGAAGTGCTTTGGCACATCCTGAGGTCATGAAAGGTCTTATAGAGTCAGAGAGTCCATAGAATTGTACAGAAGTGCAGAAAAGGTCCTTCAGCCCATCGAGTCTGCACCAACAATATCTACCACTAAAGTGGCGTTAATCCCATTTTCCTGCACTTGCCCCATATCCTTGAATGTTAGGATATTTCAAGTGCTCATCCAAATATTTTCTAAAGTTTGTAAGGTTTCCAGCCTCCACTACCTTCGCAGGCAGTGCATTCCAGATTCCCACCGCGCTCTGAGTGATTTTCTCAAATCCCCTCTCAATCTCCTGTCCCTCACCCCAAAACTATGCCCCCTCGTGATTGACCCTTCAACCAAGGGGAACACCTGCTCCCTATTCACCTTATCCATACCCCTCATAATCTTATACACCTCAATCATGTTCCCCCCACTCAACATTCTCTGCTCTGAAGAAAACAATCCAAGCCTATCCAGTCTCTCCTTATAATTGTCTAGTCATTTTTTAGAAAATATCAGTGAGGAGTTCAAGATGGTTAAAGGAGTTAATAAAGAAGGTTGAGAGAAATCCCTAGTGGAAATTCCCAGAACAAAGGGGCATTAGATTTACATTAGAGCTGTGGAGGCAGGGGGAGGTAGTGGTCATGGCAGGAGACATTTCTCCACACCGTGGGCGGCACGGTAGCACAGTGGTTAGCCCTGCTGCTTCACAGCTCCAGGGACCTGGGTTCGATTCCCGGCTTGGGTCACTGTCTGTGTGGAGTTTGCACATTCTCCTCGTGTCTGCATGGGTTTCCTCCGGGTGCTCCGGTTTCCTCCCACAGTCCAAAAATGTGCGGGTTAGGTTGATTGGCCATGCTAAAATTGCCCCTGAGTGTCCTGAGATGCGTAGGTTAGAGGGATTAGCGGGCAAATATATATATGGGGTCGGGCCTGGGTGGGATTGTGGTCGGTGCAGACTCGATGGGCCAAATGGCCTCTTTCTGCACTGTAGGGTTTCTATGATTCTGTGAAAGAGTTTTGGAAAACTGGAACTCTCTACCAAAAAAGGTACTGAGGATGAGGTCAATTAAAAATTTAAAACTAACATTGATAGATTTCTGATAGAGTTCAGATATTAAGAGTTAGGTAATGAAGGCTGGTGAATGGTGTTATGATAAAGAGCAGCCATGATCCAATTGAACAGCTGAACAAGGTTCAAAGCATTGAAATGCCCCCTCACGTTCCTGATACTGTGTTTCTCTATGTTTGGATTGAGAGTGGAATATACGTTATCCTCGATAATTAAAGGAAATTCCTGCTGCTTCAAAAATTAACAGGTAACCAAGAGTTCCCAAATGTTTGTTCTTGTTTAATGGTTCGGCAATAACTCAGACACAGGAACAAATATAAATAAAATGTAAATAACAAGGATGAAATAACGTGCCTACCCCAGTCCAACGCCGGCAACTCCACATCATGAAAGAATGTGACTGGGGAACATTGGCGTTAGCAACCTTTGCGAAGAAACGTATTGCACCAAAATCTAATCCTGTTGGATGATGGGTAATTGGAGTATGGTTCACTCAAAGGTCCGATACAATACAAAGTTTACGAACTGTAAAATGAGTTTCTTGTTGAAAGTTAGATCTGGAAAGCAAGTCTCTCGGTCGCTACAATTCTGATGTTGTTTCCACTATCCGTTGAGTATATCACAGGGAATGTCCAACACGAACTATGCAGGACAATCTGCATCCTGAGAAACAAGTCCACTACCTAATCTAAAAGACAGGAGGTAAATATTCAACACCAATTCTCGTTCTTGGAATAGTGTCGTGGGATGTTTAACATCCTGCTGAACAGGTACACAGGACCTTGGTTAAGTGTCTCATCCTGAGGGAGCACTCTGACAGTGCAGCACTCCCTCAGTACCGCAATGGAATTCAAGCCTCTATGGAATGGAGTTTGAACCCATGATCTTCAAGTTGATGCGCGACTCACTGAGCAATGAAGAGTGAAGCAACAGGCCTGGTAAAGAATAGGTTTCCAACAGTCGAAGATTGCTTTCAGCTAACAATCTTAACATGCAACCAAAGGGGGAATCACGAGCAGGAAATCCATCAGCTCGATCAGATAAAAATGTTACAATTCTTCAAGAGGTTATAAAGGTGGAAGGAGAAGAGACTCAAGCTGGTATACAGGCCCCAAGTGACTCAAAAGAATCTGGTAAATCACTGAAACTAAATGAAAACACAGCTGGCAGCTGTGTGACAGCTCAAGAGTCCTGTGGAAATGAGAATCTCCAATTCCATTGGGTCTCGGGAGGTTGTTTCATATATATTAAAGAGTGCTATAGATAATGGGAGAAGCACACATCTGCCGTTGAGAGTTAAAGTGGTTTTTGAGCTTTCTTTTATGCTTCATGAATGATTAAAATGGGAAGTAGTTTACTGAGTATTTTTACTGTGACCTTATGGCCAATTAAATACTACCAGTGGATGACAATTCATGGAAAGTTGAAGTAGATATATTTGCTTCCTTTTCTGTGGATTTTTCGAGTCATCAACATGAAGCATGTTGGTACTGGGAAATGGACCATTTCACATTTCAGGCTTCTGATGCCATACGGGGAGCATCACAGTTCAACACCAATTCCTTAGACAGGTCAAAGTGTACCAATACACTTGAGGTGGGTTTCCTCCGGGTGTTCCGGTTTCCTCCCAAAGTCCAAAGATGTGCAGGTTAGGTGGATTGGCCATGATAAATGTATGGGGTTACCAGGACAGGGTGGGGGAAAGGGCCTGGTGAGATGCTCTATCAGAGGGTTGGTGCAGACTCAATGGGCTAAATGACCTCCTTCTGCACTGTAGGGATTCTGTCGGGATTCTACGGTTGATCGTAACAATTGTTTTTGTAATTTATGAGGATGAAGGTAGCAATTCGATGTCTGAACTTAACAATTTATGTCCTGATTGCAAAGAACTTAGTTCTTCTTGAGTTTAGGTACCAAGGGCTTGGAATTTATTGTGCTAAAAGCTAACCAGGTAAAGAAACAAAGGTATTTTCCATATGCTTGCCTTGACATGTCCTCATGGTAACCCCACTGGAAACCCCCAGAAACTGACCAATTTGTAATACCCAGATAAGTCAGGTGACCTGAGGCAGCCACATTAAGTCAGAGCCTTTGCTTGTTTCATAGACTCATCGAGTCATAGAGTCATAGAGGTTTACCGTATGGAAACAGAGCCTTTGGCCCAACTTGACCAGGCCGTCCTTTATTTTAACCATGAAGCTCGTCCCAATTGCCGCATTTGGCCCATGACCCTCTGTACCCATCCTACCCATGTAACTGTCTAAATGCTTTTTAAAAGACAAAATTGTACCCTCCTCTACTACTACCCCTGACAGCTTGTTCCAGACACTCACCACCCTCTGTGTGAAAAAATTGAACCCTCTGGAACCTTTTGTATCTCTCCTCTCACCTTAAACCTGTGCACTCTAGTTTTAGACTCCCCTACCTTTGGGAAAAGATGTTGACTATCGAGCTGATCTATGTCCCTCATTATTTTATCGACCTCTATAAGTTCACCCCAAGCATCCTACGCTCCAGGGAAAAAAGTCCAAGTCTCTCCAGCTTCTCCTTATAACTCAAACCAGGTCCTGGTAGTTACAAAAAGTATTTTGAAAGACGTTAGATATATATCTGACCAGCTGATGAAATTAAAGATGGATGTTGCACATGACAATATATGACACTGCTGTAGCAGTCATCGCAATTGTTAAGCAGACAAAGCACAGCAGTTATTTTGTGCACCAAATAACAATAGGAAAAAGGTTCAGTTAATCAGATCCCTGAGACACATGCAGAACCTGCAGTCTGAACGTGTTTTAAATCGCAGATCTCAGTAAATGTCATTTAATGCAAAGCGTGTGAGCTTGCCATGTACTAACTCACTGAGCATGAATATTTGCCCCTATTGTGTTCCAAGGTCTTGCGAAAGGTGCAGTTGCTAAGGAAGGTAACCTTGGTTACTTCAAGATGTTGCCATAAAGAGATAATTTATGTCACTTAACTGACCCCACTACCCTGCAGAATAACACATCCAGTTTCAGAGGGGAGATGGCGACATAGTGATAATGTTACTAAGCTAGTCATCCAGAGGCTCAGGCTAAGGTTCCAGAGACATGAGTTCAAATCCCACCACAGCAGCTGATGAAATTTAAATTCAATTAATAAATCTGGAATATAAAACTAATCTGAGTAATGGTGACCATGAAACTATCATCGATTGCTGTAAAATCCATCTGGTTTACTAATGTTCTTGAGGGAAGGAAATCTGCCATCCTTACCTGGTCTGGCCAACATGTGACTCCACAGCCACAACAATGTGAGTGACTCTTAACTAACCTCAGAAATGTTCAGTCGATGGATAGGAAATCACCAGAGACACCCGCATAGTATCATACATGGAATCCCTACAGTGCAGAAGGATAAAATGAGGGAAGCTTTGTATGTGGCATGAGTGAGACTATACTCATGAATCTGAATGGTTATGCTCACCTTACTTAAGAAGGGCGGCATGGTGCACAGTGGTTAGCACTGCTGTCTCACAGCGCCAGGGACCTGTGTTCGATTCCCGGTTTGAGTTACTGTGTGGAGTCTCCCCGTGTTTATGTGGGCTTCCCCCGAGTGCTTCAGTTTCCTCCCACTGTCTGAAAGACGTGCTGGTTAGGTGCATTGGCCAGGCTAAATTCTCCCTCAGTGTACCCGAACAGGCACCAGAGTGTGGCGACTCGGGGATTTTCACAGTAACTTCATTACAGTGTTAATGTAAGCCTTACTTGTGACTAATAAATAAATAAACTTTAATATACTTGCTTTGAAAGCACTACCAAGAAGGTTCACTGGGCTGATTCCTGGGAAGAGGGGGTTGGATCATGAGTAAAGCATGAACAGGTTGATCTTCTGCTCACTGGATTTTAGAAGAATAGGAAATGATCTGATTGAAACATATAAGATTTTGAGCAGGACCTGACAGTGTGGATGCTGAGAGGATGTTCCCTCATGGAGGGCAAATCAGTATCAATGCAGCTGATACCGCAGCTGCCAGTGGTGGAGTGTTTAACATGGGGTGTGTGCAAGTCTTTTTGCTTTCTGCTTGCCAGAATTTCCTGTACTTACTGTACCTCGGCAAAGGACAATATGATCTACACCCACTTTGTGACAGTCTCAAGAAAATAGTGAACTCCAAAGATGTACATCTATCGATGTTATAAGAAGGGTAGGAAGGATAACCCATGAAATTATAGGCCGATGAGCTTGACGTCTGTGGTAGGGAAGTTGTTGGAGAGGATTCTGAGAGATAGGATATATGCGCATTTAGAAAGGAATAAACTCATTAATGATAGTCAGCATGGTTTTGTGAGAGGGAGGTCATGCCTCACTAACCTGGTGGAGTTTTTTGAAGAAGTGACTAGAATGGTTGACGAGGGAAGAGCCGTGGATGTCGTCTATATGGACTTTAGTAAAGCGTTTGACAAAGTCCCTCATGGTAGGTTGGTGAAAAAGGTTGGATCTCATGGGCTAAAGGGGGAGGTGGCTAGATGGGTGGAGAACTGGCTTGGTCACAGAAGACAGAGGGTGGTAGTGGAAGGGTCTTTTTCCGGCTGGATGCCTGTCTCTAGTGGTGTTCCGCAGGGCTCTGTATTGGGACCTCTGCTGTTTGTGATTTATATAAACGATCTGGAAGAAGGTGTAACTGGGGTGATCAGTACGTTTGCGGACGACACAAAAATGACTGGACTTGCAGATAGTAAGGAACATTTTTCAGAGGCTACAGAAGGATATAGATAGGCTGGAAATTTGGGCAAAGAAATGGCAGATGGAGTTCAATCCAGATAAATGTGAAGTGATGCATTTTGGTAGAACTAACATAGCGGGGAGCTATACGATAAATGGCAGAACCATAAAGGGTGTAGATACGCAGAGGGACCTGGGTGTGCAAGTCCACAGATCCTTGAAGATGACGTCACAGGTGGAGAAGGTAGTGAATAAGGCATATGGCATGCTTGCCTTTATAGGATGGGGCATAGAGTATAAAAGTTGGGGTCTGATGTTGCAGTTGTATAGAACATTGGTTCGGCCGCATTTGGAATACTGCGCCCAGTTCTGGTCGCCACACTGCCAGAAGGATGTGGAGGCTTTAGGGAGAGTGCAGAGGAGGTTTACCAGGATGTTGCCTGGTATGGAAGGGCTTAGTTATGAGGAGACAGGGGTTGTTCTCTCTGGAAAGACGGAGGATGAGGGGTGACCTAATAGAGGTGTATAAAATTATGAAAGGCATAGATAGGGTGAACGGTGGGAAGCTTTTTCCCAGATCGGTGGTGACGTTCACGAGGGGTCATAGGTTCAAGGTGAGACGGGGGAGGTTTAACACGGATATCAGAAGGACGTATTTTACACCGAGGGTGGTGGGGGCCTGGAATGCGCTGCCAGGCAAGGTGGTGGAGGCGGACACACTGGGAACGTTTAAGACTTATCTAGATAGCCACATGAACGGAGTGGGAATGGAGGGATACAAAGGAATGGTCTAATTTGGACCAGGGAGTGGCATGGGCTTGGAGGGCCGAAGGGCCTGTTCCTGTGCTGTATTGTTCTTTGTTCTTTGTTCTTTGTATAATAGTGACAGCTGTCCTCAAACAGATACTAAACATATGTCTTGATTTGATTTGATTTGATTTATTATTGTCACATGTATTAGTATACAGTGAAAGTATTGTTTCTTGCGTGCTATACAAAGCATACCGTTCATAGAGAAGGAAACAAGAGATTGCGCAATGTCGCGTAGAATGAAGTTTTAGAAGCATAGAACGAGCGTAAAAGATAGAATTAGAAGGTATGCTGGGCACAGCTCGCAAGAAGTCGCCTCGCTCCGGGGCCATCTTGGAAATCTGTTCATTTCTTGTTCATTCATTCATTCACAAACTCCTTTATGCTTGACACAAATGTCTGATTTTTGGTTTTTCTCTTTTGCTATTCTCTTCTGCATTCCTGACTTCCACTCGGTTAATCAGTGGACAACAATCAGAGCAGGACCCGGGGCTAGTTTTTCCTCCTTCCTTCAAAGAAGCACTGAAAATAATGTTGCCACCTTAACCCTGCTTTTTGCTGAGATCAGTCAAATTGGTGCAGCGTTGGTATTGACCCTTGATTTCCGAAGCTGCCTGCTTCAACTCTGCACTCACCCGATGAAGGAGCTGCACTCCAAAAGCTCGTGATTTCAAATAAACCTGTTGGACTTTATCCTCGTGTTGTGTGACTTCTTACTGTCTACAAGAATTGGCATTGATGCGGTGTTCCTAACATTCCAAAACATCCCAAGATACTTCACAGAGGCTTTAGTCAGCAGAATACTTGCCAGTAAGGCATCAAGGAGAGATGGTACCATAGTACCGTCACTGGGCTAGTAATCCAGAAGTTCACGCTACTGTTCTGGGGGTATAGGTTCAAATCCCACCCTGGCAGCAAGTGGAATTTTAATTAAATTCAAAATTAATTTCAACCTGACTTGAAACCTTGTCTTAAGCTATTATTGATTGTCATTAAAATTGCATCGGATTCACTAATGTCCTTTAGGGAAGGCAATCTGTCATCCTTATGCGGTCTGGCCTACATGTGACTCCAGACGCAGAGCAACATGGTTGATTCTTAACTGCCCCTGAAATGGCCGAGCAAGCCACTCAGTTCCTTCCACCTTTATAATCTCTTGAAGAATTGTAACATTTTTTATCCGATCGAGCTGGTGGATTTCCTGCTCGTGATTCCCCCTTTGGTTGCATGTTAAGATTGTTAGCTGAAAGCAATCTTCGACTGTTGGAAACCTATTCTTTACCAGGCCTGTTGCTTCACTCTTCATTGCTCAGTGAGTCGCGCATCAACTTGAAGGTCATGGGTTCAAACTCCATTCCATAGAGGCTTGAATTCCATTGCGGTACTGAGGGAGTGCTGCACTGTCAGAGTGCTCCCTGAGGATGAGACACTTAACCAATACTCAGATCCTGTGTGGATTAGCTGGCAGGGGTAATCACAGACATCTTCAACCTCTCTTTACAAAAATCTGAGGTCCCTATCTGCCTCAAGAAGATGACCATCATCCCAGTTCCAAAGAAAAGCCAGGCAGCGTGCCTTAATGACTATAAGCCGGTGGCTCTGACATCCATCATTATGAAGTGCTTTGAAAGGCTAGTCACGGCACAAATCAATTCCAGCCTCCCAGATTGCCTGGATCCATTACAGTTCGCCTATCGCCGCAACAGGTCCATAGCAGACGCTATCTCCGTGGACCTGCATTCAACCCTGGAACACCTAGATAACAAGGACCCCTATGTAAGACTCCTATTTATTGGCTACAGCTCAGCCTTCAAAACTATTATTCTGACAAAACTCATCTCCAAACTCCATTACCTGGGGTTCGGCTCCTCCCTCTGTGACTGGACCCTGACCTTCCTAACTCACAGACCACAATCAGTAAAGATAGGTAACAACACCTCCTCCACGATCATCCTCAATACCAGTGCCCCACAAGGCTGTGTTCTCAGCCCCCTACTATACTCCTTATACACCTATGACTGTGTGGCCAAATTCCCCTCCAACTTGATTTTCAAGTTTGCTGATGACACACCGTAGTGGGTCAGATCTCAAACAATGACGAGACAGAGCACAGGAATGAGAAAGAGAATCTGGTGAACTGGTGCGGCAACAATAATCTCTCCCTCAATGTCAACAAAACAAAAGAGATTGTCTTCGATTTCAGGAAACGTAAAGGAGAACATGCCCCTGTCTACATCAATGGAGGTGAAGTAGAAAAGGTCGAGATCTTATGTTTTTAGGTGTCCAGATCAACAATAACCTGCCCTGGTCCTCCCATGCTGACACTATAGCTAAGAAAGCTCACCAACGCCTCTACTTTCTCAGAAGACTAAGGAAATTCAGCATGTCAGCTACGACTCTCACCAACTTTTACAGATGTACCATAGAAAACATTCTTTCTGGTTGTACCACACTGGTGGCATGGCTCCTGCTCTGCCCAAGACCGCAAGAAACTACAAAAGGTCGTGAATAAAGCCCCATCCATCACACAAACCAGCCTCACATCCATTGACACTGTCTACACTTCCCGCTGCCTCGGCAAAGCAGCCAGCATAATCAAGGACCCCACGCACCCCGCGTATTCTCTCTTCCACCTTCTTCCGTCGGGAAATGGATACAAAAGTCTGAGGTCACGTACCAACCGACACAAGAACAGCTTCTTCCCTGCTGCTGTCAGACTTTTGAATGAACCTACGTTGCACTACGTTGATCTTTCTCTACACCCTAGCTATGGCAGTAACACTACATTCTGCACTCTCTCCTTTCCTTCTCTATGAATGGTATGCTTTGTCTGTATAGTGCGCAAGAAACAATACTTTTCACTGTATGTTAATACATGTGACAATAATAAATCAATCAAAATTTCGATAACAAGATAACGAATCGCATATATTGTAGTTTCAGCTGCATGTGTTGAGTTCAGTGTGTGATCAGTCCAAGGCAGGAAGGAAAAGCCAGTCTCTCTCTCCCTCTAGCTTTTTTCTCTTTTTGTTCGCTTTTATGATGATTTAATTTTAAGTTCTGTTCAATAAAAGAAATTCATCGACAGTGCTGTTTTCGCCCATTCAAAGGAATGAATGGGCCCGGCAGTGGGATTCTCCCATCCCGTCCAAGCCTGGCCTGCTGCAAGTGAGAATGGAGAACTTGGCGCTCAGCCAAAACTCCATTAACGTCAGCAGCACCAGATAGTCCCAGCGAGCACGTACAGAGATTTTCGATGCTAGAGTTTGAGTGGAGTCCAAGTTTCTGGATGCTAATAAGTGGGATGGTGACCAGGAGAGCACTGGATTGGTCTTCTGCAGAGGTAACAGAAGAAGGGTTTAAGGTATCAGCAATAACTATTTATTCATGGTTAATATAATGCACAAGACTTGACTTCTTCTGTGCATCCTTTGAGGTAATCGGTCTTAGCTGTTACAAAACAAATAGTTGACACCACACAAGTTGGCAAAGAGTTAAAATCATTTCATATTTCTCGCCCTCAGCAACCTCCGCCAGTGCAGATGAAAGGCCTGTGGAGTATTGATCTCACTAATACTGTAAGAAACTTTGTACTCAGGGTTTTCTGAAGTTTAATCTTCTAAGGCCCACAGTAAGATTGCTTCACTGAAGATTGGAAATATTACAAGGTTATAGCTTCACATCTTATTCCGAGGACAGTGGAGAAATGCTCTGATGTTTGGTACAATTCTGCTTTCAGAACATGAATATTTTTAAATAGGGGTAGTTCATTCAGTCCAAGAGGCTCAGTTCTTCTGTGGTGGATCTGACCCACCCACCTCCACAAAATAAGTCCCAGTCACTATTTGCTCCTGAAATGAAGCTGCTGCTTGCTTGCCTCATTGCAGATCTTCTTTCGATCAGAATGTTGTGGGTTTTAGGTCCTGACTTAAACATCAAAACCTAATATTTGTGATGAGACTGTGTCTTTAAGAAACATGTTTATATCATTTTTCTTGTAAGGGGTATGTTTAAAATTCAGATCTGCTTTACATGGTGCCAATTTGTCTGCAGAGGGTGGACTCTCAGAGGCTATTTCCAAGGGCTGAAATGGTTGCTACGAGAGGACACAGGTTTAAGGTGCTGGGGGGTAGGTACAGGGGGGATGTCAGGGGTAAGTTTTTCACTCAGAGGGTGGTGGGTGAGTGGAATCGGCTGACGTCGGTGGTGGTGGAGGCAAACTCGTTGGGGTCTTTTAAGAGACTTCTGGATGAGTACATGGGATTTAATGGGATTGAGGGCTATAGATAGGCCTAGAGGTGGGGATGTGATCGGCGCAACTTGTGGGCCGAAGGGCCTGTTTGTGCTGTGGCTTTCTATGTTCTATGTTCTATGTAGAACATGCAGTTCACATGCTGAGAGTGCAGGGGAATAATTGATTTTAGCCAGAGATATGTCTGTCTTAATCTGAGTTAATACATTTTTGTTCATTAGGTTTTTTTCCCTTGCAATTTCTGAGTAGGGCTTTGATTAGGTTTGATTGAGAGAGACAGCCATGTGCTTAAGGGGAGGAGCTAGGCTTACAGGGAATAGCAGGCATTTACTGCTGGATTCTGAAAGAAGCAAGAAGTGTCTCTGTCTCTGCCTCTCTCTCTCTGGAGGCTGTTGTCTGGGACCTGTTAGAAGAGATAGGTCTCTGTCACGGTCTCTCCCTCCAATGATGTTCTGAAGGCTCAAGGACTGGTAGCCCAAATACAAACATGTGAGCCTGTGTGTTGCTGACTGATTTTGAAGAGGAGTTAATTCCATAAGAGGAATATTGCTTGACTTGGAACTAATAGAGATATGTTAGCAGTTAAGAACTGTATCTTCTCACGCTTAAATATTGAAGTTGGTAAATGATAAGCTAATTCATTTGTTATAGTTAAACAGTATTGCTAAATAAAGTTTGTTTTGATAAAAACTCCCTGGTGTGTCAATAGAATCACATCTGGAGTGAAACATTTTATCCTCATACTAATGCCAAAATAGAAAAACTGTTGGGGTCTAGTTGGGCTTCATAACACACTTTGACGTTTTTTGCTGTGGTACCCTACCATACAGAACATACTGAACGCACAGTAGATTTTTGGCATCTGTCCTTCGAAGAGAATTTTAAATGAGATAAAATCTGCTTCTTCTGTTTAGATCTTCCCATGGCACTATTCAGCTAAAGAACTGGCCCAAATTTGACAAGAGTACTCCATTCCATTCTGGACGGTAATTCAGCAGGGACGTTAGAGATGGTGCAGAAAAGATTGGTTCTAGGATTGAGGGACTTCAGTTAAAAGAACAGATCGGAGAGGCTGGGGTTTCCTCTCCATGGAGAAGGGAACGTTGAGAGGAGATTTGTTGAATATCCGGAGGGATCTGAACAGAGACAAGAGGGAGAAACTGTTCTCATATGTCTACCTGCAAAAGTGCTGCACACGATTCTCTGGGGTCCAAACCTACCATTGATTACAGTGGCACTGCTGTTGTCTGGTGTTCATGATGTGGAGATGCCGGCGTTGGACTGGGGTGAACACAGTAAGAAGTCTAACAACGCCAGGTTAAAGTCCAACATTTGCTATCAAATAAACCTGTTGGACTTTAACCTGGTGTTGTTAGACTTCTTCTTACGTTGTCTGGTGTACCAGCCTCCACTTGGCAGAGGCTGAATGTCAATTCTCTCGCACTTCCGCTTACTTCCCCTGGCACATGGCCCCGCAACCAAATGTCAAATCATTTTGCCCACATCACTGGCATCATACCCTCAGGAGATGCTATGTACAGCACTCCCTCAGTGCCGAGTCTCAACTAAATGATACGCTCAATCCTCTGGAGAAAGTTTGAAACTCACGACATTCTGACTCAGAGGTGAGAATGCCACCGGCTGTAATAACAATTGCTCCACTCCAGAAGCAATTAGTTGTGAAATGCACTTTAAATGTCTCAAAGTGCTGAAATGGTTTATAAATATAGGTATCGTTTATTACTGAATCTTTTATCCTGCCTACATTCCACAGCCTTTCCTGGTGGCTGATTTTATGTCTCCGCCATGATTTGGTGAAGAAACTCAGTTGGCTTCCCTTTCTGCCTCAAACACATCTTTTCCTCCTTTCCCTGCGGAGTCCCTGTGCTCTGAACCCAGCATCATCCCATCGCCGTCCACACCAGTTATGAGCAGCTGAACAGGGCAGAGAGGGGAAAAAAAACTGTTTTCCCCTTGGGTTCCTGACACCTACTTAATGCGATTATCGGGAAGATTCATAAACGGGAGCCTGGCAGACCCACTTGAAACGAGAGGACGATTGTTTGTATATGCAAATCCAGGCATTAACTTGGTTGTAATTTTCAATCCTCATTGCAAAATGGATTGGGATCACAGTTACAGGCTGGTTTGGATTTAAAGCTTTAACCTTTTATCCCCAATCTGCATGGATTAAAAACATTCCTTCTTTATCTTCAGCTGTGAACGTATGTATTGACTTGATAAAGCTGTGATCGGGATGACAGTAACACCAGCCAAAAATGTCAATCTGATTATATTTGGGCAGGTTACCTTCTCTGACTTCCATCCCGTTACTTACTGTTCTTGCAGTGCCCTCAATTTTCAAAGCAGTGCTACACACACACATACACACACTCACATACACTCACACACACTCACATACACTCACACACACTCACATACACACACACACTCACACACACACACTCACACACACTCACATACACTCACACACACTCACATACACTCACACACACTCACATACACACACACACTCACACACACACACTCACACACACTCACACACACTCACATACACACACACACTCACACACACTCACATACACTCACACACACTCACATACACTCACACACACTCACATACACACACACACTCACACACACTCACATACACACACACACTCACACACACACACTCACACACACTCACATACACTCACACACACACACTCACATACACACTCACATACACACACACACACACACACACAGTCTCACGCTCACACGTTGAGGACAATCCTAAGTGACCATTCAGTGCCATGTCCTGAGGCAGCTCAGCAAGGTTGGGTGCAGTGATGTGCAATGACACAGTTATTAAGCTGCTGGTAACTCTACTCTCTGCCTTTTTCTCATAACCTATTATATAAAGCAAAATTCCTAGCCGAGGTGAAGCCACATCAATAAGAGTTCTCATTTCCTACGTGCGCCTCGGAACCACCCCACTAATACACAGCAAGAGAAACTTCCATTTTTGAAAGCTCTTACAGCAGCTAGATATTTTATAGCTTGGAGAACCAATAAAGTGAGAGTTGAATCATTTCACTTTATTCTTTTGGGAATGTGGGCATCGCTGCCAAGCCAGCATTTTTTGTCCACCCCTAATTGCCCTTTGAGAAGATGGGGTGAGCGGCCTTCTTGAACGACTGCAGTGCCCGTGGTGCATTGCATCCACCATCCTGCCAGCAAGGCAGCTCCAGAATTTTGACCCAACAACAGCAAAGGAGCGGTGGTATCGTTCCAAGTTAAGATGGTTTGTTTTTTGGGGGAACCTGCAGGCGGCGTTCCTGTGTATTGGCTGCCCTTGTCCTCCCAGGTAGTAGAGATTCCGGGTTTGGAAGATGTTGTCGAACGAGTCTTGGCGCGTTGTGGTAGGTGGTACACATTGTTGCCGCTGTGTGTCTGTGGTGAAGGGAGTGAATGTTTGTGGATTGGATGCCAATCAAGCGGGCTTCCTTTTCCTGGATGGTGTAAAGCTTCTTGAGTGTTGTCAAAGCTGCACCCATCCAGGCAAATGCGAGTATTCCATTACATTCCTGACTTGTGCCTTGTAGATTGTGGCTTTGGGGGAGTCAGGAGGTGAGTTACTCACTGCAGGATTCCCAGCTTCTGACCTGTTCTTGTAGCCACAGCATTTATATTGCCAGTCCGGTTCACTTCCTGGTCAATGGAAGCACACAGGATGTTGATAGTGGGGGGGATTCAATGATGATCTCCCCTGACAAGAATCAACTCCCCTTTGAACATCAAGGCGAGTTGATTAGATTCTCTCTTGTTGGAGGTGGACATTGCCTGGCACATATGTAGCACAATGTTACTTGCCACTTGTCAGCCCAAGTCTGAATGTTGTCCATGCAGGTTTCTTCTGTATGACTGCTTCAAGATCTGAGGAGTTGCAAATGATATCTAACAATGTGCAATCATCAGCGAATGTCCCCACTTCTGACCTTATGATGGAGGGAATGTCATTCAAGAAGCAGCTGATGCCTGAATCACCTCACCTCAACCGTGAAGGAGGATTAACATTGACACCTGATGAAAAATAAATCATGCGAAACCATCACGGTCACAACCTTAACTCCTGAATCTTTACATCGCAATGAAACCAGAAACATAGAAAATAGGAGCAGAAGGAAGCCATTCGGCCATTTAATCCTCCTCCACCATTCCTTATGCTCAGGGCTGATCATTCAACCCGATCCCACTTTCCCCCCATGTCCTTTGATCCCTTTGCCCCAAGAGTTATATCTAACTGCTTCTTGAACAAGGACAATGTATCCAACATCCAACAATGAGGAATTTTGGTTCTGTGGATAGATTGGAGGAGCTAGGATTGTTGCTCTCGGAGAAGAGAAAGTTGAGAGGAGATTTGACAGAGGCATTCAGAATCATGAGGGGTCTGGAAAGAGTCAAGAGGGAGAAACTGTTGCATTTGGCAGATTTAAGGTGAGCTACAAAAGAACCAGAGGTGACGTGAGGAAAAATATCTTTGTGCAGCGAGCGATCGGGATTGGGTATGCACTGGCCGAGGTTCCGGGATCAATCGAGGCTTTCGAAAGGAAATTAAATTAACATCCATAAAGGTAAGATCTGATGGACAATGGAATGGGAAAGGGAAAGGGGTGGGCATGTGGGACTGACTCAATTAGTTAGAGGCAGAGAGACAGTACTGACTAAATGACGTCCTCCTGTGCTGTAACTATTTTATAATTCTATGGTTCTATGAAAATGCTTTTCGAGTTCTGACGAAAGGTTATCAGCCTGTAAAGTTACCTCCCTCCAGAGACGCTGCCTGGCCTACCGAGTATTCCCAGCAGCTCCTGATTAAAGCCAGTTTGAAGACTGCTGCTTGACTTTTCCGAGAGGCTGATTTATCTCAGTCCCTCCGACTCCTCGTGCTGCTGGAAGTGCACAACACTCGAAACCTCGACCCTTCAGAGTCACCTTGGCACTTTGGTGCTGGAAATTACAATAAGAAAGTAACATTTCTCCTCCCAATCAGATCTGGGAATGAAACTTGTAGTGAAAATGTTTGTCAGGATTTAAGCTAAAACTTCTACTATATATCTCGCCATCATTGTCTCTCTCTCTCTCCATTAGAGAGATACAGTAAGAAGTCTCACAACACCAGGTTAAAGTCCAACAGGTTTATTTGGTAGCACGAGCTTTCGGAGCACTGCTCCTTCATCAAGTGAGTGGCATCTCCACATCATTAGAGAGATATTTTTGACGACTTGCAGTTTGTGGGATGTCTGTCCACCAGGAAAGGGGGCAGGACCTCCATAAATCACTGTAGCCAATACCGGCATTAACCCACACTATCAGCATCACTCTACATTGTACATTTTTTTCATTCATTTGTGGGACATGGGCGTCGCTGGCTGGCCAACATTTATTGTCCATCCCTACTGTCCTTGTTCAGAGGGCAGTTGAGAGTCAACTACATTACTGTGGCTCTGCAGTCACATGTGGGCCAGACCAGGTAATGATGGCAGATTTCCTTCTCGAAAGGACATTAGTGAACCAGATGGGTTTTTCTGACATTCGACGATGGTTTCATGGCCATCAGTAGATTCTTAATTCCAGATATATTGGTGGAGAGCAGCTGTAAACCCTGCTGGTGGGGACCTCTCTCTAAAAGTGGCAATACAGATGGCCAAGGTGATTAAGAAGATGTTTGGCATGTTTTCCTTCATCAGCCAGGGCACTGTGTACAAGAGTTAGGAAATCATGTTGCAGCTATATAAAATCTTGGTTCAGTTACATTTAGAGTATTGCATGTTGTTTTGGGCACCACACGACCAGAAGGACATGCAAGCTTTGGAGAGAGTACAAAGAAGGTTCACCAGGACGGTGCCTGGTCTCGAGGACATTGGCTATGAGGAGAGGTTGAATAAACTAGGATTGTTTTCACTGGAAAGGCGGAGGCTGAGGGGAGACCTGATAGAGGTCTACAAACTAATGAGAGGCAGAGACAGGGTGGATTGTCAGAGGCTTTTTCCCAGGGTGGAAGTGTCAATTACAAGGGGACACAGGTTCAAGGTGAGAAGGGAAAGTTTAAGGGAGATGTGTGAGGAAAGGTTTTCACTCAGAGTGGTGGGTACCTGGAACGCGCTGCCAGAGGAGGTGGTGGAAGCAGGCACATTAGCAACATTTAAGAGGCATCTGGATGGGTGCATGAATAGGAAGGGAATAGAGGGATACGGACCGAGCAAGGGCAGAAGTTTTACTTTAGTTTTAATTAGGGCATCATGATCGGCACAAACTTGGAGGGTCGAAGGGCCTGTTCCTGTGTGTACTTTGTTTTTCTGTTCTTTGTTCTGTATTCTGTGCAATCTTCTGACCTGTCACCCATCTTCGCACAATTATATGCTTCTTCTTTAACTTTTCCTTAAGTTATAAGTTATACATGGACTTTAGCAAGGCCTTTGACAAGGTACGGCATGATAGGTTGTTGCATAAAGTTAAATCTCACGGGATCCAGGGTGAGATATCTAAATGGATACAAAATTGGCTTCTTGACAGGAGCCAGAGGGTGGTTGTAGAGACTTGTTTTTCGAACTAAAGGCCTGTGACCAGCGGTGTGCCTCAGGGATCAGTGCTGGGCCCACTGTTATTTGTCATTTATATTAATGATTTGGATGAGAATATAGGGGACATGGTTAGTAAGTTTGCAGATGACACCAAGATTGGTGGCACAGTGGACAGTGAAGAAAGTTATCTCCAATTGCAACGGGATCTTGATCAATTGGGCCAGTGGGCTGACGAATGGCAGATGGAGTTTAATTTAGACAAATGCGAGGTGATGCATTTTGGTAGATTGAACCAGGGCAGGACTTACTCAGTTAATGATAGGGCATTGGGGAGAGTTACAGAACAAAGAGATCTAGGGGTACATGTTCATAGCTCCTTGAAAATGGAGTCACAGGTGGACAGAGTGGTGAAGAAGGCATTTGGCATGCTTGGTTTCATCGGTCAGAACATTGAATACAGGAGTTGAGACGTCTTGTTGAAGTTGTACAAGACATTGGTGTGGTGAACCATCGTTGGTTCCCACTAGATAGTACTGAGCCAGGGTCTGGCCAGTACTACAAGTATGTATATATGTTGCTGTTGGGGTTAGGGATGGGTTGTTCTACTTGTTGCTGTTGGGGTTAGGGTTGGGCTGTTACACCTTGTATTATAGTTATTGTGGTACATCCCAGTCGGGCTCCGCCTCCTGGGAGAGGTCTAAAGGTCACTGCTCTGTCTGGGACCCCTCAGTCTGGGATCGTGTATATAATTAGTAGCTTCGTTGTAACAGCAAATAAAAGCCTTTATTTCCTGAGCATCTCAAGCCTCGTGTGTGATAACGCGTATCAATTGGTAAGGCCACACTTGGAATACTGTGTGCAATTCTGGTCACCCTATTATAGAAAGGATATTATTAAACTAGAAAGAGTGCAGAAAAGATTTACTAGGATGCTACCGGGACTTGATGGATTGAATTATAAGGAGAGGCTGGACAGACTGGGACTTTTTTCTCTGGAGGTAGGAGGCTGAGGGGTGACCTTATAGAGGTCTATAAAATAATGAGGGGCATAGACAAGGTAGATAGTCAATATCTTTTCCCAAAGGTAGAGGAGTCTAAAACTAGAGGGCATAGGTTTAAGGTGAGAGGGGAGAGATACAAAAGTGTCCAGGGGGCAATTTTTTCACACAGAGGGTTTTGAGTGTCTGAAACAAGCTGCCAGAGGTCGTAGTAGAGGCAGGTACAATTTTATCTTTTAAAAAGCATTTAGATAGTTACATGGGTACGATGGGTATAGAGGGATATGGGCCAAATGCGAGCAATTGGGATTAGCTTCGGGGTTTTAAAAAAAAAGGATGGCATGGACAAGTTGGGCCAAAGGGCCTGTTTCCATGCTGTAAACCTCTATGACTCTATGACTCCTCTATATTATCCTTAACTTTTTTAGCTCACCATAGAACGTTTAGCTAACCTGTTGGAATGTTTTTTTCTTTTTGGAATTTATCTATTCTGTGTGATCTGAAAGATTCCCTTAAATGTCTGCCACTGCACCTCTGTTGATCGATCCTTTAACCTTATTTGCCAGTTTGTTTCAGCTAGCTCTGCTTTCATGCCAAAACATTAGAAATGCCTCATTTAAGTTTAATACACTGTTTTGGGCCCAATCTTCTCGCCTTCAAACTGAATCTGTTGGTTAACTAACAGAAAGCAAAGAGTGGGGGTAAATAAGTGTTTTTCTGGTTGGCGATCAGTGACTAGTGGTGTGCCTCAGGAATCAGTGTTGGAACCGCAATTGTTTACGATTTACATCGATGATTTGGAGTTGGGGACCGAGTGTAGTTTGTCAAAATTCGCAGATGACACTAAGATGGATGGAAGAGCAAAGTGTGCAGAGGACGCTGAAAGTCTGCAAAGGGATATAGAGAATCTAAATGAGTGGGCGAGGGTCTGGCAGATGGAGTACAATGTTGGTAAATATGAGGTCATCCATTTTGGTAGAAATAACAGCAAAATGGACTATTATTTAAATGGTAAAAAATTGCAGCATGCTGCTGTGCAGAGGGACCTGTGCAGGAATCTCAAGGGGTTGGTTTGCAGGTGCAGCAGGTAATTAAGAAGGCAAATGGAATTTTGTCCTTCATTGCTAGAGGGATGGAGTTTAGAAACAGCGAGATTATGTTGCAGCTGTATAAGGTGCTGGTGAGGTCACACCTGGTGTACTGTGTACAGTTTTGGTCTCCTTACTTGAGAAAGGATATACTGGCACTGGAGGGGTTGCAGAGGAGATTCACTAGGTTGATTCCGGAGTTGAGAGGGTTGGCTTATGAGGAGAGACTGAGTAGACTGGGGCTATACTCATTGGAATTCAGAAGAATGAGGGGAGATCTCATAGAAACATATAAGATTATGAAGGGAATAGATAAGATAGAAGCAGGGAAGTAGTTTCCACTGGCGGATGAAACTAGAACTAGGGGGCATAGCCTCAAAATAAGGGAAAGCAGATTTAGGACTCAGTTGAGAAGGAACTTCTTCACACAAAGGGTTATGAATCTGTGGAATTCCTTGCAGTTGAGGCTCCCTGAAGCAGTTGAGGCTACCTCATTGGATGTTTTTAAGGCAAAGATAGATACATTTTTGAACAGTAAAGGAATTAAGGGTTATGGTGAGCGGGCGGGTCAGTGGAGCTGTGTCCACAAAAAGATGAGCCATGATCTTATTGAATGGTGGAGCAGGCTCGAGGGGCCAGATGGCCCACTCCTGCTCCTGGTTCTTATGTTCTTATGTCCTTATGAATGTAAAAGTTAATCATGTTATGATTGCCATCAGCTTCACTACGACGTAATTAATTAATGCTGTCTTGTTGCAAAATACCCGGATGAGTATCGCCTCCTCCCTGGTTGGCTCCGGAAGAAATTATCCCAGAAACATTCTATGAATTACGAACATGATTATCACACTATCTTTCTGATAAGTTCCCATTCCCTTCTCCTTTTTCCTCCACATAGGTACTCTTAGGGCATCTGAACACCACTCCCATCAGTGACTTCCTGACTTTAACATTTCTCACCTCTGCCCAAGCTGTTTCTACATTCTGGTTTCCTGAACTTACCTCATCCCTCTCTATTGTGCTGCTACCATATTTAATAAACACAGCCACCCCTCCACCTTTCCCCAGCTCCCCATCCATCCTAAATGTCATGTATTCAGTATTCAGGTCACAATCTATGTCATCCTGCAGTATAGCTTTGTGATGGTTATCTGTTCTTATTTGTTTACATTTGAGTTATTAAATCATCTGTTCTGTTCCGAATGTTAAATGCATTCAGATATAGAACATAGAACATAGAACAGTACAGCACAGAACAGGCCCTTCGGCCCACGATGTTGTGCCGAGCTTTATATACCTTTAGTTTTGTCCTTTTATTATTTTTGTAACCTCCAGACACATCTATTGATTTACTCTTAGATTTGTCCCTTCTATGGGGCGGCACAATGACACAATTGGTTAACACTGCTACCTCACAGCGCCAGGGACCCGGGTTCAATTCCGGCCTCGGCTCACTGTTTATGTGGAGTTTGCACATTCTTCCCGTGTCTATGTGGATTTCCTTTGGTTGCTCCAGTTTCCTCCCACAGTACAAAGATATCCAAAGATGTAGGTTGATTGGCCATGCTAAATTGACCCTAGTGTCGGGATTAGCAGGGTATATATGTGGGGTTACGGGAATAGGGCCTGGGTGGGATTGTGATCAGTACAAACTCGATGGGCCAAATGGCCTCCTTCTGCACTGTAGGGAATCTATGATTCTATCCCTTCCTGTTGTGTTCTATGTGGCATTCCCCATAACAATAGCTTTCTCACTTGCATTGTTCCTGCTCTTTGACTTACCACATCTTCCCGAATTTGATCCTTTGACTCTACTATTTTGTTTCAAATCCTCCTTGCTTCCCTATCTATGCAGCCCATTCAAACACTGGGACCCAGCATGGTTCAGGTGTAGACCATCCCAATGGTATAGCCCCCATTTTCCCCAGTATAGGTGCCAGAGCCCAATGAACTAGAACCCACTTACCCACACCAGTCTTTGAGCCAGGTATGCCTCTCCAATCTGCTTTGCCCTATGTCAATTTGCACATAGTTTAGATAAAACCCTGGGATTGTTATATTTGAGCCTCTGCTTCTTAACTTGGTGCCGAGTTCCTCGTACTGAGTGTACAGAACCTTCTCCCTCATCCGGCCTATGTCATTGGTATCTGCATGGACCATGCCAACTGGATCCTCCCCCTCTTTCTGCACTTCGTCTCCTGCTCTGAGCAGATGCCACGCACCCGAGTAGCTAACACCACCTTCTGGACTCACTCTCTGTTGCAGAGGACAGTGTCAATCCCCCTCACTATATTGCCCCCTGCTAAAACGAGATTGCTTTTTGCTTCCCAACTTGAACAGCTTCCTGTATAACCATGGCCAGTCAACACATCCACCCTGTAGCCCTCACTCTCATCCATACAAACTGAAATACCCTCAAGCCTGTCGGACAACGGCAAAAGAGGAGCCACGTAAAGCAGCAAGCATGAGAATTGGGAAAAGATCAGCATTCAGCAAAGATCTGAAGATGTTGCTTTCTCTGGCTGGAGGGTCGAAAACAAGGCATTCCAGCCTCAGGACACAGGCTGTACCATGTTGGACTGAGATGAGGACAAGCTTCTTCACTCAGAGGGTGGTGAACCTATGGAATCCTCTACCACAGAAAGTTGTGGAGGCCAGGTCACTGAATCTAATTAAGAAGGAAATAGATAGATTTCCAGATTCCAAAGATGTCAGGTGTGGGGGGAGGATGTGGGAATACGTTGTTGAGATAGAGGATTAACCATCATCATGTTGAATGGGGGAACAGGCTTACTCATGCTCCTATTTTCTATGTTTCTATGTTTCTAAAGAACAGATCTGAATTCTATTGTTGGCAAATCAAAGCAGGAGTTGGGAAAACTCAAAACCAAGCAGAAAAAGGCATAAAACACTGCGGCCTCGAAAAAAGTGAGGAATTAGTTGGTGGCGAAGACTCTTGGCCCTATTTTACCCTTTTGATTCGAAGTGCTGGGTGGATTTGAAACTGGGAGCGTTTCAGATCCGACTTTTAGACCCATCCTCAGGTGCCCTCATACACACTCTGCCTGAAAAAATATTAGCAATTCCGAATCGCGCTGCACAAACCTGTGGACGGGGCTGAACACCCCCAAAACTCTGCAACTCCGATCTGCACCTCCAATTGCGCTTGTGCAGAAAGAAAATGCCAGAATGCGGCTCCCCTGCCACGTCCCTCGTGGGGGGTGGATAATGCCTCCCCCTGGCCCCCCACAGACATTGTCCCACTTCCACTGACCCCTTTATCCCCTCACCCCTCTGTCGCCCAGACCGATCACGGGCCCCTCCCCCCACTGATCTCAGAGAGAATGGCAGTGGACACCCCCTTTTTCTCCACTGATCTCAAACAGGGAGTTGTCGGACACCTGGCACCTACCTCCTCACTAGCAGAGTGCCCGAATCGGACTTCTATGGGGTATGGCTGTTTCTCACTGATTCCAGATGGGCGAACGCGATGGTAAAGGGGGAAGTGCTGGTAAATTTGGGTGTGCAGCCCATTAAGTCAATTTAAATGCATGCAAATGCATTTAAATGGCTGTCACACCCATTTCGGGCGTGGTCCCGATCGTGGCCATTTTTGTGCCTTGGTAAGGGAAGAACCGGTGCGGAGGCAGGTGTGGATTGTGCTATTCGCCTCACACCCGACTTCACCAAGTTTTCGCACCCAAAAACAGGCGAAACTTGATGGTAAAATCAGGTCCTCTGAATCTTCCAGGTGGGAGCCAATAGGCACAAGGAAGGGGAAAACAAGTGGGAGCAAGGGTTCCATTTTTGAAACATAAACTTCCATGTACATGGAGACGACCCACACGACAACAGAAGAAGTGAAAAAAGTGACAAGGAGACATGCACAATGTTCGTCTGTACCACAGGAAAGGAGTTTCAAGTAGCAACCACTGACTAACGCAAAAGCCAAACTGACCAAGTACATTTCAACATGAAAGAATGGAAGAAAAGGTTGAAAATGTATCCAAATGGCACACCAACCTCAAAAGCTGTAGAAAGGCCCAGCCTACCCCTCATCCAACAGTAGTGCGAATGAGATTTGGAAGAGGTTATAAGGCCTCCAAACTACCCATAGCTTTGAAATCAAGATGTGGAGATGCCGGCGTTGGACTGGGGTGGGCACAATAAGAAGTCTCACAACACCAGGTTAAAGTCCAACAGGTTTATTTGGTATGACGAGCTTTCGGAGCACTGCTCCTACATCAGGTGAGTGGGGTTATTACATTATCACTACCTTATCTCTCTCCTTCATGTCCACATGAAATCAAGGACATGAAGGGGGAAAATGAGGTTGTGATTATGTAATAATGCCAATCTAAGACATTAGTGTTGAAAATATCCAACCTCACCTGTGGCTGGGATTTTCTGGGGCCCCACTGCAGTGGCTGAGCACCAAACCCTCTGTTCTCGCTGCTAGCAGGGAATGCGGACAAGATCGGAGAATCCTGCCCAAGGTAAACTGTAATCACTTAAAATACATTGAATTAATACTTGGACGGAGGTGTCGAAAAAGGGTCTGGCACATATTGGGTTAATGTGGAACAAGTGCAATGATGTAAGAGGGCACGTGAACTCTACTCAGGATCAGTTGACTGTTGGACTGAGCCATGTGTACCAGCCAGCATGGAGACAACTCCTAGCTTGTCCTCTTTGCTGCATATTTGTAAGTAATTCTAAGAATCAATGACGACGTACATTTAACCTCGGTATATGAAGACTTCTTCAGACCTATCGAAGTGTAACCAACACCCTACAACATTCTCCACCTCCAAACTGGGGTTTCAGAGAGGGTGCTTGTTGTAAATGGTGATCCTTTTCCACTGAGAGGTTTAACAGACCTATCTATCTCTTGACAATGGCCACTACTCAATAGTGTCTCGCTATCGTTTGAAGCTAAGAATAAGCACTTGAGTTAATTGAAGCACTTCAGTGTGAAAAGCAGAAATACCAAACCCAGAAACTTTATAAGGGCATTACCTTGACTGCAGTAGTAATAAGAATTCTTCCTGGCTGAGAGTCCATTCCTTAATGGGTTCTTTGTGAGTGTGACTATTGGCTGGATAAATAATACCGAGTCATTCTTTGGAAAGTGAGATTGCAAATTCATCATGAAGAGCTCTTCAACAGAACAGTTTCTTCTTTTCGAAAACATACCCACATTGTAACAATGATTACACATCAGAAATATTTCACTGGAACATTCCAGGGTCATGAAAGGTGCTATATAAAAATGAAAATAATTTTTGCCTTTCTTTCATCATCCTTCCATCATCAAATGCACTTTACTGAAAAAAGAGACATGCTATCAAAGCTTTTTGACTTGCACTCATCAGTATCGTCCACATGAATTTTCCAACCAGAATGTACAGGCAACAATTTTTACTGCATAAGAAGGAAGTGCTGATTTGTTGGCTAGTGGACTCGGATGGGTGCAGATGTTGCCATGGAGAATGCAACAGGGAACAGTTAACTGCCCAGCTTTGTTCAATTTCAAACTGGGCAGGTCAACTCTGACTGGACAGGGCATTGACCTGGGGAATGTGTGACAACCCCCATGGTTTCCATGGGGAACGCCTAATTGAGTTCATAGGAATCATAGAAACCCTACAGTACAGAAAGAGGCCATTCGGCCCATCGAGTCTGCACTGACCACAATCCCACCCAGGCCCTACCCCCACATCCCTACATATTTACCCGCTAATCCCTCTAATCTACGCATCTCAGGACACTAAGAGGCAATTTTAGCATGGCCAATCAACCTAACCCGCACATCTTTGGACTGTGGGAGGAAATCGGAGCACCCGGAGGAAACCCACGCAGACACGAGGAGAATGTGCAAACTCCACACAGATAGTGACCCAAGCCGGGAATCGAACCCAGGTCCCTGGAGCTGTGAAGCAGCAGTGCTAACCACTGTGCTATCGTGCCGCCCTTGAGTTCCCTGTGATCTCCCTCATTGAACCTGAGTTCCCTTGGTGACACGCAATTGCCTACCCAGTGGAACTCATCTCCTAAGCCCTTGATCATTTTTAAAATTCTTTTTTTCTTCATTCGTGGGACATGGGCATTGCTGGCTGGGCAGCATTTATTGTCCATCCCTAGTTGTCTGAGGGCAGTTGAGAGTCAACCCCATTGCTGTGGCTCTGGGGTCACATGTAGGCCAGAACAGGTATGGACAGCAGATTTCTGTCCCTAAAGGGCAGGTGGGTTTTTACAACAATGGTTTCATGGTCACCAGTAGATTATTAATTCCAGATATGTTTTGTTGAATTCAAATTCCACCATCTGCCATGGTGGGATTTGAACCTGGGTCCCCAGAAAATTAGTTGAGTTTTTGGGTTAATAGTCTAGCGATAATACCCACTAGGCCATCACCTGCAGACACTGGGAAGGGCCTACAGAACTATTGTCCTCATTGGGACTTATGTATGGACGCCACGGAGTAGTGGTTTCACCTTATGATTTCCAATAAATACTGATCCTCTCCAATTGGCTTCCTGAGTTATTATAGAATGTTCCACGGAATGACTATTCCCGAAGCTTCTGTTTCGTTGTAATTTGTGGACATGTTCCTTTAGTTTGCAAAGGGCAAGTCCCTGTGCATGAGTACATGTAACTTCAAGCATGGGTAAGTGAGCCACACTGCAAACCCTACTGATAATTCTAAATTGGTTTTCGGTGTAATTCTTAGCACAATCAGAATTGTTCAGCAGGTGCTGTCCAACTGCAGAATCACATCTAATGCTGGACACTATTTTGAGTTTTGCAAGTGTGGGCTGGTCAGATACAGTCCGTACTTTGCCTGTTGTGGACAACAGGATGTACACGGCCTGTACTCCCAACATCACACCAGCACTGAAATTCATATACCACATTCCTCATGCATGTGTGATCAGCAAGAACATCTTTTTGGTTTAACGGCAGCATCCTGTGAGTGGGGAACTCTGCTCCTTTTGTTACCACATTGTAGCAGTTAGCTTCATCTATTGCTCAGGTTTTGTGAGATATCTTGTCCACCCAGGGTAGCCTGAGGAAGACGGAGTACTTTTTACAGCAAAATTGTCAACCTGAGACCCATTCTTGAGTTTGTGTGATATACAGCAAAGAATGATCTGATCATGATAGCCACTGTTCCACAGGAAGATTTTGATGCGCCCGATTTCAGCATCAAGCTTATAAGTTGAACAAATGTCTTGGGCCTGATTCGTGACTTAGCCAATAATATTCTGGAAGAGTGCAAGTGTGAAGCTTTGTTAACATGTCTCTTTTTCTGCAATACTCAAGTTCTGTACTACCACAAAACTATCTTCAATTCTATTAAAATAAACTAACCAAGGGAATCTTCTTCAACACATTTAGAATCCTCTCAGGCAAAAATACCAGATTACTTTTTTTAACCTGACAGATTTATCCGAATTTTTAACATTCTTAATTATTCTTCAGCATCGTTTTACTTGACAACAGTATCCAACTAATTCATATTTTCAACATTTTTTTGCGATCTTTGATGTGTTAAGAGCACGGTATGAAGAATATTTTTTTTTTGGAAATTTGAAGCTAAAGGCAGATTTGTTAAAAAAAAAAGTGGCATCTCAGCGTAAATAATTGAATCTCTTTGTGAGGAAACTTATTTCCCAACTAATCAAACCTCCATGAAATATTAAGTAGCTTTACAGTCATCAATATTAGTTAATAAAATGAGCTTGATGAATAATTAATTACCCATCCCTGAGATATAATATTCAAATCACTTCATCATTTGCTGTAAGATAATTGCATGGCAGCCCTGACATTATTATATTGATCGATGTTCAGGATAATACATGAAAACAGATCCTTATTCAGTGAAAGAATTGATTATTTGTCAAAGGGGTTATTTGTTAATTAAAAGGATTGTCTACTTACACAAAATATTATCAATCCAAAGGGAAATATGTAATACTGAGACTGAATGCATTGACATGTCGCCATTCTCATTTGCATGTTCATTATCGATTTTCATCATTAAGCCACTAAAAAAGAGCAGAGAATGTAACGCACATGTTTCGTGAGTGTTACACTTCAAGCGTCACACTGAAGTGAAACCAGTTTAATTCATGTACCAACTTCTCATGATGTCAGGATGTCCCAAAGTGCTTTACAGCCAAAGAAATATCGTCAAAGTGTAGGCACTGTTGCTTTAGGTTCATGGTCTTTCGTGTGTTTACAGCACAGAAGGAGGCCATTCAGCCCATTGTGCCCACACTGGTCAACAAAGGTCTGACCACACTAATCCTAGTTTCCAGCGCTTAGCCCATAGTCCTGGAGGTTAGGGCAGCGCGAGTGAGTATCTGAACCTTTCGTAATCATTTACGAGACTTTCTGATTCAGCCACATTGTTGAGTAATATAACAACTTACCTTATATAGCACTTTTCAGATAGTAAAATATCCCAAGGAGCAAAATATGACCACAAGCCACATAAGGAGATGTTATGATGGGTGAGTAAAGGCTTACTCAGAGAAATAGGAATTGAGGAGTGTCTTAGAGGAGGTCAGAGAGGTGGAGAGATTTAGGGGAGTCAACTTTGAGTTGATGACTTAGCCAGCTGAAGACATGGCCACCAATGGTGAAGTGAGTTATTTGGGGAAATGTAAAAGGCCAGAATTAGAGGAGTGCAGATATCTTGGTGCGTTATAGAGCTGGAGAGAGTAACAGAGATAGGGAAGGATAAGGCAACAGAGGGATTTGAGAGAATGAGAACACAAGTTAAAAGTTTATTTATTTGTCACAAGTAGGCTTACACTAACACTGCAATGAAGTTACTGTAAAAATCCCCCAGCCGCCAACCTCCGGCACCTCTTTGGGTACACAATTTAGCATGGCCAATTCACCTAACCTGCACATCTTTGGTTTGTCGGAGGAAACCAGAGCACCCGGAGGAAACCAATGTAGACACGGGGAGAATGTGCAAACTCCACACAGGCGGTGACCCAAGCTGGGAATCGAACCCAGCTCCCTGGCACTGTGAGGCAGCAGTGGTAACCACTGTGCCACCGTGCTGCCCATACAGTGCATCAAATCTGACAGTCCAAAATTCAGTGTTGTCCAAAATCCGGACATTTTTAGAATGTGCCTTGCATCAAGTTTAATTGAGAAACATTTAAAAAAATCACTTACCTGGAGAATTTGGTGAGATGCTGCATTGGAGCGGTGTGGCAGCGAACCTGCTGTCCCCTTCTCCGCTTGTGAGCAGGTCTATTCCCGTGTTCCGAGTGACCCTTAACCTCACCTGATCTGGTTTGACCTGTAACATCTCTTGTCCGAACCACTTGCCCCAATGTTTGGCAAGATCTGCAAGGTTGCCGTTTTGGAAGGCCCATACTTGCATTAAAATTGATACGTTAGTGCTGTAGGAACCATGCAAGGCAGCGTGTACGGCGGGGGAGGGGGGGCGGGAGGGGGCGGGGGAGGATTTGATGTGAGTGACATGGGCAAGAGATTTTGAGTGAACTCAAGCTTACAGGGGTTGACCAATTAGGGGAGACCAATTAGAATCTTACAATCCTTACAGTGCAGAAGGAGGCCATTCAGCCCATTGTATCAGTACTGACTTTAACAGAGCTTCCCACCCACGATCCCTGTAACCCCTCATAACAGCCCCCTAATCCCTCTAACCTACACATCTTGGGACACCAGGGGGCAATTTAGCATGACCAATCCACCTAACCTGTATATCTTTGGACTGTGGGAGAAAACCAGAGCACCCGGAGGAAACCCATGCAGACACGGGGAGAACACGCAAACTCCACACAGTCACCTGGGGCTGGAATTGAACCTGGGTCCCGTAACACTGTGAGGCAGCAGGTGCTAACACTGTGCCACCGTGCCGCCCCAACGTAGGACATTGGAATAAAATAATTACATTCATATAGCACCTTTGAAGAACATCGGATGTCTCAAAGTTAGTTCGACAGCACTGTGATAAATCAGCAGATATTCTGTTGCGTGCAAAGAGTTCAGGTACGGTTTTTCAAGAGAACAGACCCAGAGATTTTAGCAACCATACTGAATACTTTAAATACAAGATTATCAAAGAAATTGTGAAAGGTAATTCCAGCAAATTACCCAACTGTGCAGAAGGATTCAGATATCAGGTGAGACACGCTGAAAATGGGGAATAAGAAGGTGAAATCAAGTATATTTTATCCAAAGGGAAGAGACCAGGGGGATGGATTACCAGCCAAAGGAACTGTACAAATGGGTTCATGAAACTTATTAGACACACTTTGAGAGAGAAAGGGGATTGAAAGTGATGCTTGGAAGGCAGTAAGTGAGGGTGTTTTATGCACATGTTTGCCACGCTTAATTGCTTTTCCTGTTCCAAGAAATTCCTAAACTTGGATGTTTTCTTTTTACTTACAAGTGCACCATCTTCTCTGTGTCAATATTGAACAGAGCTGGCGAGGGGCAGTTTCAGTTAGTAGCGAAGGAGATGAGACGTGTCAACACTTGCGAAATGCAGCAAGTGAATTAAAAACACGCTTCAAAGCATCAAAGCTGTGACAGTTCCATGGCAGCAACAGACGAACGTCATCCAGGTCTCCATCTCGCTCACCCGCTGCTCCTAACCTGCCTCTCTGCCCTGCCCCCCCTTTTCTACATTTCCCATCAGAATCTTCTCAGAGGTTGGGTATCTGTTCATTTTTCCTGACCAAACTCAGTCTCCTCGAAGTCCTCTACACCATTACCAAGTGGTGAATAACTTGGCTTAGTTTTATGCTGCATATGTTCCAGTCTGAAGCCTGGATTGATGCGACTGACTTGTAACTCTTTTGCAGTTAACAGCAGGAGGTATCCTGGCTGAATTCATGCTCAGCTGAGGAAAACAAAATCCATTTCTATCGCAACTTTCATGGTCCCAAAGCAGTTTACAATGAACGAAGTGCCTTTGAAGTGTACTCAATATTGTAGTGTAAAAAATGCAGCAGCCATTCTGTGCACAGAAACAGCCAAGTGATAATGAGACCGGACAAAACTAATTTTATGAGTGATATTAATAGAGAAACTACAGGGCGATGGGCCGGGTGCTGGAAGGTGGGTTTAGAAAGGGCATAGAGTCATAGAGGTTTACAGCATGGAAACAGGCCCTTCGGCCCAACTTGTCCATGCCGCCCTTTTTATAATCAATAAGCTGATCCCAATTGCCTGCTTTTGACCCATATCCCTCTGTACCCATCTTACCCATGTAACTGTCTAAATGCTTTTTAAAAGACAAAATTGTACCCGCCTCTACTACTACCCCTGGCAGCTTGTTCCAGACACTCACCACCCTCTGTGTGAAAAAATTGCCCCTGTGGACCTGTTTGTATCTCTCCCCTCTCACCTTAAACCTATGCCCTTTTAGACTCCCCTATTTTGGGAATGGATATTGACTATCTAGCTGATCTATGCCCCTCATTATTTTATAGACCTCTATAAGATCACCCCTAAGTCTCCTATGCTCCATGGAAAAAAGTCCCAGTCTATCCAGCCTCTCCTTATAACGCAAACCATCAAGTCCCGGTAGCATCCTGGTAAATCTCTCCTGCACTCTTTCTAGTTTAATAATATCTGAGTGCCCTTGGGCTGGCATGGACAAGATGGGCAAATGGCCTGTGTTGTAACTTTTCTATAGTTCCTATTTCTACATCACAGGACACAGACAGTAATTCCCTTAATTCATGTGAATTAAACTTTGGCTCACTGGGTAATACACTTGTGTCTGATCATTCAGTTCTCGGTTATCTGGGTATCTGGGGCGGCATGGTGGCACAGTGGTTGGCACTGCTGCCTCACAGTGCCAGGGATCTGGGTTCGATTCCCAGCTTGGGTCACTGTCCATGAGGAGTTTGCATGTTCTCCCTCTGGCTGCGTGGGTTTCCTCTGAGTGGTCCAGGTTCCTCCACAGTCCAAGGATGTGCAGATTAGGTGCATTGGCCGGGCTAAATTCTCCCTCAGTGTACCCAAACAGGTGCTGGAGTGTGGCAACTAGGGGACTTTTACAGTAACTTCATTGCAGTGTTAATATCAGCCTACTTGTGACTAATAAATAAACTTTAGAAAGCACTTTGAGATGTCCAGTGGTTGTAAAGGGCGCAATATAAATGGAAGACTTTATTTTCATCCTTCGAATGATGTTGTGGGATGTAATGTTGCTGAGGGAACAGGCAGGACTTTGTTTTAATGTCTTCACTGAAAACCAGCTCCTTTGACAGTGCTGCACTCCCTCAGTCCTGCAGCGTTCATGACTCAAAAATCTAGACTGATGCTCCAGTTCGTACTGAAGGAGAACTGGATGATAAATAGCATTGTCCTTCAGATGAGAAGGTCACTTCTATCTGTGAAGATGTAGCAGTGTTTTACTGGAGCCTGACCCAACATCAAGACCAGTTAAGAAGGACCATGGGACTGATGAGCAAAAGTAAATTGAAACAATATCTGGTTATTTCTCGAAAACTAAAATGAAAACACAAAATGTCCACAGTTCTTGACAGAGGATGGTTCCTGATTCAAGCTTTCGAATTCCAGATGTTTGGGCTCCTAAGCTGATGTCCACTTGAGTTCTCAGTGAAATGGATTCCAATGGAAAGAGTAATTATGATAGACAAGTGGAAACTTTGACCCAGATCTTCCAGTCTCCGATCATCGCAGATCAGGGGTGGAATTTTCCACTCCCACCCGCCACAGGATCATAGCGGGTGGGACAGGACCATGCAAATGACGTCGGGCGGGATTTTCTGGACTTGGGGTGAACTTGGCCGGAAAATCCCATCCCAGAGTACAACCCAAAATGTGCTTCAGGGCGTAAGGAATTCCTGACAAGCTGATCCCATGAGTATCGCCTGGGAAATTTGAACTTCCAGTGGTAATTCCTCTGCTCCCCAGAACTCTCTGAGAAAGTCTCAAGCTCTGAGTTAGAGTCAGAGGGTAGGATTTTCCAGCTCATCCCACAAGTGTGACCTTCCACTTCCTCTGGAGGTGACACCGCACCCCTCACCTCTCCCCCCCACACCCCCCCCCTCCCCCAACCCTCATTGCGGGACAGGTGAGCCATGCAAAATACCACAGGCATTGGTCAGATTTGTAGATCCCACTGACCACCAGTCGTGAGCCACTTCCGCTGCCGGAAAACATGGCAGAAGGGGACCAGAAAATCCCACCCAGATGGTTCCATCCTTCTTAGCTGGACAGTTACCCAGGAAATGTTTGGCAGAGTAGTCCTGGTCCAACTCTCTGACTGTGCCTTCGTTGAAAATCTCAGCCTTACAGATGCTTCAGGGTAACTCCAGCCACTGCTGCAGCTCCACTGCACGGACTTCCAGTAGCTTCAATCGGAGCAACTTCCTGCACACCGGACGTGTTCCTAGTTTCTCCTCCTTGAGGAGGAGTTCATACAATGTATCCGTGATAGCTTCCTTGAACAGTTTGTCATGGAACCTATGAGGGAACAAGCTATTCTAGATCTGGTCCAGTGCAATGACACAGGAATAGTCCATGATCTCACAGTTAGGGATCCTCTTGGAAGAGGCGATCACAGTACGGGTGTATTTAAAATACAGATGGAGCGTGAGAAGGTAAAATCCAATACCAGTGCCTTGTGCTTAAACAAAGGAGACTACAATGTGATGAGGGAGGAGTTGGCTAAGGTAGACTGGGAGCAAAAGCTTTATGGTGGGACATGTGAGGAACAGTGGAGGACTTTCAAAGCGATCTCTCACAGTGCTCAGCAAAAGTACATAACAGTGATAAGGAAGGACTGTAGAAAAAGAGATAATCAGCCATGGATATCTAAGGGAATAAAGGAGGGTATCAAATTGACAGAAAGTGCATACAGAGTGGCAAAGAGGATTGGGAAATCTTTAGAGGTCAACAGAAAGCCATGAGAAAAGCTATAAAGAAAAGTAATGGATCATGAGAGTAAACTAACTCAGAATATAAAAAAGATAGCAAAAGTTTCTACAAATATATATAATGAAAAAGAGTGGCGAAAGTAAACATTGGTCCTTGAGAGGATGAGACGGGGGATGGAATAACTGGAAATGAGGAAATGACTGAGGTATTTTGTGCCAGTCTTCACAGTGGAAGACGCAAATAACATGCCAAAAATTGGTGACAAGAAGGCGAACTATCATTATCACGAAAGAGGTAGTGTTGGGCAAGCTAATGGGGCTAAAGGTAGACAAGTCTCCTGGTCCTGATGGAATGCATCCCAGGGCACTAAAAGAGATGGCGGGAGAAATAGCAAATGCACTCGTGGTAATTTACCAAAATTCACTGGACTCTGGGGGTGGTTCCCGCAGATTGGAAAACAGCAAATCTGACGCCACTGTTTAGAAGAGGAGGTAGACAAAAGGCGGGTAACTATAGGCCGGTTAGCTTAACTTCTGTAGTAGGGAAAATGCTTGAATCTATCATCAAGGAAAAATAGCGAGACATCTGGATATAAATTGTCCCATTGGGAAGACACAGCATGGGTTCATGAAGGGAAGGTCATGTTTGACTAATGTGGTGGAATTCTTTGAGAACGTTATGTGCGCAGTGGACAATGGGGAACCTGTGGATGTGGTGTATCTGGATTTCCAGAAGGTATTTGACAAAGTGCCGCACCAAAGGCTGCTGCATAAGATAAAGGTGCACAGTGTTACGGGTAATGTATTAGCATGGATAGAGGATTGGTTAACTAACTGAAAGCAAAGAGTGGGGGTAAATGGGTGTTTTTCTGGTTGACAATCAGTGACTAGTTGTGTACCTCAGGGATCAGTGTTGGGACCGCAATTGTTTACGATTTACATAGATGATTTGGAGTTGGGGACCAAGTGTAGTGTGTCAAAATTCGCAGATGATACTAAGATTAGTGGCAGAGCAAAGTGTGCAGAGGACACTGAAAGTCTGCAAAGGGATATAGATAATCAAGGTGAGTGGGCGAGGGTCTGGCAGATGGAGTACATTGTTGATAGGAATAAGAGCAAAATAGACTATTATTTAAATTGTAAAAAAATGCAGCATGCTGCTGTGCAGAGGGACCTGGGCGTCCATTATGCATGAATCACAAAAACTTGGTTTGTAGGTGCAGCAGATAATTAAGAACGCAAATGGAATTTGGTCCTTCATTGCTAGAGGGATGGAGGTTAAAAACAGCGAGGTTATGTTGCAGCTGTATAAGGTGCTGGTGAGGCCACACCTGGAGTACTGTGTACAGTTTTGGTTTCCTTACTTGAGAAAGGATATACTGACACTGGAGGGGTACAGAGGAGATTCACTAGGTTGATTCTGGTGTTGAGAGAATTGGCCCATGAAGAGAAACTGAGTAGATTGGGATTATACTCATTGGAATTCAGAAGAATGAGGGGAGATCTTACAGAAACATATAAGATTATGAAGGGAATAGATAAGATAGAAGCAGGAAGTTGATTCCACTGGCGGGTGAAACTAGAACGAGGAGGCATGGCATTAAAATAAGGGGGAGCAGATTTTGGACTGAGTTGAGGAGGAACTTCTTCACACAAAGGGTTGTGAATCTGTGGAATTCCCTGCCCAGTGAAGCAGTTGAGGCTACCTCATTGAAAATGTTTTTAAGGCAAGGATAGATAAATTTTTGAACAGTAAAGGAATTAAGGGTCATGGTGTGCGGGCGGGTAAGTGGAGCTGAGTCCACGAAAAGATCAGCCATGATCTTATTGAATTGTGGAGCAGGCTCAAGGGGCCAGATGGCCCACCCCACTCCTGCTCCTAGTTCTTATGTTCATATGTTCTTCTAGCACTGGAGGAGCATTACACGTGACCAAGCTGCCCTTCCATGACTTGCCTTTAGATCATTTCCTTTACAATTCCCAAGTTCAAGGATATCAATAACACTAAAGACCTCCTTTACTCCAGATGCTGACTCTGTAAGAAGGGACATTACCTGTATTTTCACTACTCTATCAAATAGCAGAATAGAAACTCACCAATTCCTCCTTACCAAGAAGCAAGTTCGCAAACTGTTTCATGTTGATGCTGATTACAGGACACTCTTCCGAATCTGCTTCAGGATGATGCTGACTGCAGGACATTCTTCCAAGTCAATCCTTTCCTTCTCCCCTCTGTACTCTATGAATGGCATGCTTAGTCTGTACAGTGCGCAAGAAATAATACTTTTCACTGTATCCCAATACATGTGATAAATAATAAATCAATCAAAGCAAATCATTCAATCTCTCGTGACTCAAGACTGGGCCTCCATTTGGCAGTAGGAGCCATTAGCAGCAGCAGAATTGTACTCAACCACAATCTGTAACCTCATGGCCCGCCATATCCCACACTCTACCATTACCACCAAGCCAGAGGACCAATCCTGGTTCAATGAAGAGTGCAGGAAGGCATGCCAGGAGCAACACCAGGCATGCCTAAAAATGATGTGTCAGCCAAGTGGAATGTTATCACTCTGGGTGTTCTGGTTCCCTCCCATAGTACCAAGATGTGCAGGTTAGGTAGGAAAGGGTGTGAGTGGGAGGGCAAGAGAGGCGAGAGCCAGGCTAAAATCCTCTGTCAGCGAGTTGGTGCATACTCGATGGGCCAAATGGCCTCTTCCTGCACTGTAGGGATTCTATGTTCTTGTTGAATGATGCAGCAGGTTTGAGGGGCCGAGTGACCCAAGTCCTGCTCCCAAATGCTTTGTCCTTGTGTTCTATCTGGTGTCCTGACCAATATTAATCTCTCAACAAACTTAATCAAAAACAGATTATCTGGTCATTAACACATTTCCTTTTGTGGTAGCTTGCTGTGTACAAACCAGCTGCCACATTTCCGACATTACTACAACAATTACACTGCAAAAAGTATCTATTTGATGTGAAGAACTTGGGGAGGACATGAAAGATGTTGCATGTTTTTTCTTTCTTAAGCAAATGCATTGAACTAATCATCTTACCATAGAATATAATCATAAAATTCCTACAGTGCAGAAGGAGGCCATTCATCCCATCCAGTCTGCACTGATTCCCTGAACGAACATTCCACCCAGGCCAATCCTATCACCCATAACTCCGTGCATTTATCATGGCTAACCTACACACCTCTTGGCAATTTAGCATGGCCAATCCACCTAATCTGCACATCTTTGGAATGTGGGAGGAAACTGGAGCACTTGGAGGAAACCCACGCAGACATGGGGAGAACGCAGACAGTGACCCAAGGCAGGAGTCGAACCCGGGTTCCCGGCACTGTGAGGCAACAGTGTTAACCACTGTGCCATCGTGCTGCCCCTGTGCGTGTCTGTGTGCGGTTCAGCAATTGTCTCCATCTGTTGATCTCCATTCATTGGGAACCAACAGACAACAGAGAGAGGGCAGTTGCTCAGATTTGAACCCCTTAAGATGAAAGGCCAGGTAAAGCCTATTGCAGCAGTCAGCCTGTCCCTTGGAGTTATTATTTTACTGTGTTACATCAACTTAATTATACTGCTGCCCTCAACCAAGATCTCCACTGAACTGTAGTGTTATTGATGTCAATTCAGAACCTGTGAAAATGCAAGCTAATCTTGTAACAACACAACATATATTGTAGTCAACAGGTTTAAATTAACATTGATTTTTTTTTCCAATTCAACAGCTAACAAAAAAAACAGAAGAATATGTTGTCTACTCTCATCAACGTGTTAAGGAGAATAATTCATAACAAGAAGTTTGGTTTTAGTGTTGATTCCAGCCTTGTTTATGGAAAGTTACTATATGAAGTGACTCATATTTGATAATGTAATGACAGCCACAGCATTTCAGAGAGGAACAGAAATTAATTCTACCATGAGCTTTGAAACATTTTGACCTGGGAATTGGAAGGTGTTTTATAAAGGCAACCATTATTTCAAAATGAAGGTTAGCAAAGTTTGGCAGCTATTTCCTCAGAACAATTAGTTTTTTTACGACTGTCAGAATTGCTGAGATCAACTCCTGATACTTTATTTTTCAACAATTTCCTCAGTGCCTTTGGTAATTTATTCTCAAATTATAGACAATCTTTGCATTATGGATCCTCTCCTTCGAGGGTACAGAGTTGGGGAAGGCCATACTCATTTCAATCAAAGGCCGTCATGCATAGAATTCATCTCCTCTGAGGCAGAATGTGGTGGGTTCCAGATCAGGAACTGGAGCAAAGAGCCGAGGTTATATCACCAGTAGGATATTGAGGGAAGAGCTGTATTTTGGATTGGATGCTGGACCAATCTGCAATCACCGGTCAAAATAAGTGACACCACAGCACTAACTCGAAGAAGAGCAGGGGGCGTTCCCCTGTGTCCCGGGCAACATTTCCACTCTTCCAACATTGTTAAAACAGTGATCTGGTCATTATCACATACCTTTCTGTGGAATCTTGCTACGAGCAATTTTCATAGAATCATAGAATCCCTGCAGTGCAGAAGGAGGCCATTCAGCCCATCGAGTCTGCACCGACAACAATCCCACATGGGTCCTACTCTGTAACCCCACATATTTACCCTACTAATACCCCTGACACTTGGATCAATTTAGCATGGCCAACCAACCTAACCTGCACATCTTTGGAGTGTGGGAGGAAACCGAAGCACCCAGAGGAAACCCATGCAGACATGGGGAGAGCCTGGTGCTATGAGATAACAGTGCTAACCACTGTGCCACCGTGCCACCCCTGTTTCCTGTTGTGTTTCCTGCATTCTACCACATCATAAGTAGATGCAGGGAGGATGTTCCTAATGGTGGGGGAGTTCAGAACCAGGGTCACAGTCTGAGGATTCAGGGCAGACCATTGAGGATGGAGGTGATGAGACATTTCTACACCCAAAGAGTGGTGAGTCTGTGGAATTCATTACCACAGGAAGTAGTTGATGCCAAAACATTGAAGTTATTCTCAAGGCGGCTGGATATAGCACTTGGGGTGGATGGGATGAAAGGTTATGGGGAAAAAGCAGGATTAGGCTATTGAGTTGGATGATCAGCCATGATCATAATGAATGGCGGAGCAGGTGCGAAGGGCCGAATGGCCTCTGCCTGTTCCTATCTTCTATGTTTCGATGTTTCTTCCTTGGCTGAGAGATGCTTTGGGACACCCTGAGTGCCATGGAAATGCAAGTCTTTCTTACTGGCTGCGGAGAGAGGAGAAATGACGTCAATGTTTGACTTCAGTCTAATCTCAGTGTTTGTACCTCATTTCTGGCATTGTGGATTGCTGTGAGAATCATCCGGCTTCATTTCCATTGGATTTATTTATCAAGGATGAAATCAGGTGGATCCATGAATCACCTGGGTGACGGGTTTGAAAACTATGCGAGTAATTTAATCTCCTGCATCATTCAATGTCAAGAGTATTTATTCTCCCAAATGCTCAGCTCTTAAAGTTACAAAATACTGCATTAATGTTGTAAAAAAACAAGCTTTACAGCTGCAAATTCAGTGTTACCTTGAAAATATTTGTCTGCATTTTTTAATAGCCTTTCATTAAATCGCTGGCTAGGCCCGCAT
This sequence comes from Mustelus asterias, assembly GCF_964213995.1. Classification (NCBI taxonomy): domain Eukaryota; kingdom Metazoa; phylum Chordata; class Chondrichthyes; order Carcharhiniformes; family Triakidae; genus Mustelus; species Mustelus asterias. The sequence continues at coordinate 5,333,858 of NC_135816.1, read as the reverse complement.
TTTTTGCCCATCATGAATTTCTTTTGAGAAGATGAAGAACCAATTTCTTGAACTATTGCAGTCCATGTGGTGTCCAAAACATCTTCCTCTAGCTTTTCTCCTATATCCCCTCATGCCCTCTCTGAGCTCACCTTGTCCATCAGACTTGCCTCGTGCTCCCTCAAGCCTATTTCCACTAATTTGCTGATCATCCAATTCCACCCCCGGTTCCGCATTTATTCAACATTGCAAATCGTTCTCCCCCTACAGGTGTTTTCCCCACCTTTATATCTGCTGTCAACAGCCATCACCTAAAATAATACAACCCTTTACTCCACTGTCCTTGTAAAGTATCATCCCTTCTCCAACCCTTCTGCAACTGTACAAAACTCTGGTGCGGCCGCATTTGGAGTATTGCGTACAGTTCTGGTCGCCGCATTATAGGAAAGATGTGGAAGTGTTGGAAAGGGTGCAGAGGAGATTTACCAGGATGTTGCCTGGTATGGTGGGAAAATCGTATGAGGAAAGGCTGAGGGGCTTGAGGTTGTTTTTGTTAGAGAGGAGAAGGTTAAGAGGTGACTTAATAGAGGCATACAAGATGATCAGAGGATTAGATAGGGTGGATAGTGAGAGCCTTTTTCCTCGGATGGTGATGGCTAGCACGAGGGGACATAGCTTTAAATTGAGGGGTGAGAGATATAGGACAGATGTCAGAGGTAGGTTCTTTACTCAGAGAGTAGTAAGGGCGTGGAATGCCCTGCCTATAGCAGTAGTGGACTCATCAACATTAAGAGCATTCAAATGGTTATTGGATAAACATATGCATGATATTGGAATAGTGTAGATTAGAGGGGCTTTAGATTGGTTCCACTGGTCGGCGCAACATCGGGGCCGAAGGGCCTGTACTGCGCTGTAATGTTCAATGTTCTATGTTCTAACCTCCCTTTCCTCTCCAAAATCCTGGACCTTGTCACCTGTGCCCACCTCTCCCAGAACCCAATGTTTGCCTCCCTCCAATCAGATTACTGTCCATTCCCACTGTACGGAAGCAGCCCTGATCAAAGTCACGATGATATAGAGTCATAGAATCCTACAGTGCAAAAGGAGTCCATTCGGCCCATCGAGTCTGCACCAACCACAATTCCACCCGGGCCCTTTCCCCCATAACCCCATACATTTACCCCGAGCTCATACCCCTGATACTAAGGGGCAATTTAACATGGCCAATCCACCTACCCCGCACATCTTTGGACCCTTGGGAGGAAACCAGAGCACCCGGAGCAAAACCACGCAGACACGGGGAGAACGTGAAAACTCCACACAGACACTGACCCAAGCCGGGAATTGAAACCCAGTTCCTGGCACTGTGAGGCAGCAGTGCTAACCACTGTGCCACCGTGCCACCTAAATGAATGTGGCAAAAGTAAAACTTCCCTCTTTCTCTGTTGTAGCATGGCCCTTTTTTGGGTGGTAACGTTTTCCAAGGGCCATGTGATCAGCGAGGACCCTATGGATCGTCCCGGTTGGAAGCTGAGCCAATTGGCAGGAGGGCGAGTACCACTGGTCAAGGAGAGACTCACAGTTGGAGGCAGGGAGTCGAGTAGAGCAGTGGCATTGTAATCTCGTCTGACCTTGTGTATATATTATTCTATTTTTGGCAATGAAGCTTTTGTTGATTCAGGCCACATTGAGTCACCCTCGATCTATTACATTCTCCTTCTTGACCTGCCTGCAGCTGTTGATATGGTTAATCACGCCATCCTCCCTTTGCACTGTCTTCCAGCGGCCTGGAACTTTACTCAGCAAATTCCATTTTTATTGTGAGAATCAGAGCCTGATTTTCACTAGCAATGTCTCCTCTTCCTGTTTCCTCACTTTCACTTCTCAGACACCCAGATCCGTCTGTCAATCAGCTAGGCTAGCAGCTCGTGAGAGAGGACCTACCCCCGAATGAGGGGCGAAAGGCCCACACGTCCCTTGTTGTTGCTGCCTGCAGCATCTTACTGCTGCGGGGGGACTTATTTTTTGTCTGTTGATTGCTTCCCGAGGTTAAGATAGGGAGTGTAAGCACAACGCCCCCTTGCAAAATGCAGACTAACATTTCAGGTCTGTGGCCTTTCATCATAACTGCTTTGAGGGAAGATGCCAGACCTGAAATATTGGACTGGATTTTCAGTTGCCTCAAGGATCTGTAATGTTGTAACTATGTCATAGGTTGTGAGTTTTAAACAAAAAGAAAATATGTGGTTTGCACACGGAGATTCAAAGTCACACACAAAGAGTTTATTCTGAGAGCTCTTGCCTAGACAGAGAACAAACTGAAACTAAAAAGCAGGAGCCTCTGCAACACCCCAATGATATCACCATCAAATCATGTGACCTACTCTTTCAGCAATCATACAACCGCTCAAATCTATAACAGGATCAAGGCTGGGTTCAGGTGCAAAATGAAAATGGCACACACAAATGGTAGGTCAGTCTTCTGATGCACTGAAGTTTTAAAGGGAGACCGGAATTGGGGTGCAAAGCCAACCACCCACTCACCTCCAATTAACTAGCTGTTAAGCTGGTTGATGAGCTTGCTAATGGGCTGGAGATGGACAGACTCAAATTTTCAATGTGAATACCTGGAATAGTGAACAGTCTGGGGCACAATGATGCAATGAGGAACCACTATTGGATATGGTCGCTCCTCGAAAGTCATGTGTAAAAAGGAATTTGAGAAATGGATTCTGGTTTCACCACTATTTATACAGGGACCTACATGTCACTGTCTGTGTGGAGTTTGCACATTCTCCTCGTGTCTGCGTGGGTTTACTCCGGGTGCTCCGGTTTCCTCCCACAGTCCAAAGATGTGCGGGTTAGGTTGATTGGCCAGGTTAAAAATTGCCCCTTAGAGTCCTGGGATGCGTAGGTTAGAGGGATTAGCGGGTAAATATGTGGGGGTAGGGCCTGGGTGGGATTGTGGTCGGTGCAGACTCGATGGGCCGAATGGCCTCCTTCTGCACTGTAGGGATTCTATGATTCTATGATTCTATGATGTCTTCAGAAGCCATTGCTTAAAAACCTTGCCCTAAGCTTATCCTTTTCTGCTTTTGGTGACCATCTTAAATTGATGCCATTGGTATTCGCCTATAACCTTCAGGCTAATAATCCCGCACAGTACCGAGTCAGGGTTGCACTGTCAGAGAAGTCATTTAACAGTTGAGATGTTAAATCGAGACTGTTTGCTTCCTCAAGTGTCTGTAAAAGGTGCCAAGATATTACAAAGAACAAAGAACAAAGAACAATACAGCACAGGAACAGGCCCTTCGGCCCTCCAAGCCCGCGCCGCTCCCCGGTCCAGGATTGAATCCTGAATCCAGGATCCCCGCCCAATTTTCCAGCCTATCTACATACCAATATCCTATCCACCGAGCTGTCCCTCACAGCTACGATGCTTTGTTCATTACAACCTATTAACTTACCCCCACCCCCCCATTCCAGACCACGTGATCTCCAGGGAGAGGCGAAAACCCAGAGTGAAAAACCCCAGGGCCAATATGGGGAAAAAAAAATCTGGGAAATTCCTCTCCGACCCCCTGAGGCGATCGAAACGAGTCCAGGAGATCACAATGGCCCCGATCGGAAAATGCTTCCCAACCCTAGTCATTTCCACTTCCACGAACACCATATGAATTCCCTGCCCCCGAGACAGGTTCCCAACTATCCGCAGTCTCACTCTGTACTGGCACCAGCAAGATGATCGTAGAATGAAGCCTTGAAACGAGAAACCAGGAACAATTAGCCCGCGCCGCTCCCTGGTCCAAACTAGACCACTCTTTTGTATCCCTCCATTCCCACTCCGTTCATATAGCTGTCTAGATAAGTCTTAAACGTTCCCAGTGTGTCCGCCTCCACCACCTTGCCCGGCAACACATTCCAGGCCCCCACGACCCTCTGTGTGAAATATGTCCTTCTGATATCTGTGTTAAACCTCCCCCCCTTCACCTTGAACCTATGACCCCTCGTGAACGTCACCACCGACCCGGGGAAAAGCTTCCCACCGTTCACCCTATCTATGCCTTTCATAATTTTATACACCTCTATTAAGTCTCCCCTCATCCTCCGTCTTTCCAAGGAGAACAACCCCAGTTTCCCCAATCTCTCCTCATAACCAAGCCCCTCCATACCAGGCAACATCCTGGTAAACCTCCTCTGTACTCTCTCCAAAGCCTCCACGTCCTTCTGGTAGTGTGGCGACCAGAACTGGACGCAGTATTCCAAATGCGGCCGAACCAACGTTCTATACATCTGCAACATCAGACCCCAACTTTTATACTCTATGCCCCGTCCTATAAAGGCAAGCATGCCATATGCCTTCTTCACCACCTTCTCCACCTGTGACGTCACCTTCAAAGATCTGTGGACTTGCACACCCAGGTCCCTCTGCATCTCTACACCCTTTATGGTTCTTCCATTTATCGTGTAGCTCCTCCCTACATTATTCCCACCAAAATGCATCACTTCGCATTTATCAGGATTGAACTCCATCTGCCATTTCCTTGCCCAAATTTCCAGCCTATCTATATCCTTCTGTAGCCTCTGACAATGTTCCTCACTATCTGCAAGTCCTGCCAGTTTTGTGTCGTCCGCAAACTTACTGATCACCCCAGTTACTCCTTCTTCCAGATCATTTATATAAATCACAAACAGCAGAGGTCCCAATACAGAGCCCTGCGGTACACCACTAGTCACAGGCCTCCAGCCGGAAAAAGACCCTTCCACTACCACCCTCTGTCTTCTATGACCAAGCCAGTTCTCCACCCATCTAGCCACCTCCCCCTTTATCCCATGGGATCCAACCTTTTTCACTAGCCTACCATGAGGGACTTTGTCAAATGCTTTACTAAAGTCCATATAGACAACATCCACGGCCCTTCCTTCGTCAACCATTTTGGTCACTTCTTCAAAAAACACCACCAGGTTCGTGAGGCATGACCTCCCTCTCACAAAACCATGTTGACTATCGTTAATGAGTTTATTCCTTTCTAAATGCGCATACATCCTATCTTTAAGAATCTTCTCCAACAACTTCCCCACCACGGACGTCAAGCTCACCGGCCTATAATTACCCGGGTTATCCTTCCTACCCTTCTTAAATAACGGGACCACATTGGCTATCCTCCAATCCTCTGGGACCTCACCTGTGTCCAGTGACGAGACAAAGATTTGCGTCAGAGGCCCAACTATTTCACCTCTCGTCTCCCTGAGCAGCCTTGGATAGATTCCATCAGGCCCTGGGGATTTGTCAGTCTTTATATTCTCTAACAAACCTAACACTTCCTCCTTTGTAATGGAGATTTTCTCCAACTGTTCAACACTCCCCTCCGAGACACTCCCAGTCAACACATCCCTCTCCTTTGTGAATACCGACGCAAAGTATTCATTTAGGATCTCCCCTACCTCTTTGGGCTCCAAGCATAAGTCCCCACTTTTGTCCCTGAGAGGTCCGATTTTTTCCCTTACAACCCTTTTGTTCCTAACGTATGAATAAAATGCCTTGGGATTCTCCTTAATCCTGTCTGCCAAGAACATTTCGTGACCCCTTTTTGCTCTTCTAATTCCCCGTTTGAGTATTTTCCTACTTTCATTATACTCCTCCAGAGCTCCCTCCATTTTTAGCTGCTTGGACCTAACATACGCCTCTCTTTTCCTTTTGACCAGTCCCTCAATTTCCCTGGTTATCCACGGTTCTCTAATCCTACCCTTCCTATCCTTCTTTTTTACAGGCACATGCTTGTCCTGTAGCCCTAACAACCGTTCCTTAAAAGACTGCCACATACCAGATGTGGATTTACCCTCAAACAGCCTCTCCCAATCAAGAGCTGCCAATTTCTGCCTGATCCCAATAAAGTTAGCCTTCCCCCAATCCAACACCTTACCCTTGGGACACCACTCATCCTTTTCCATCACTATCCTAAAGCTAACAGAATTGTGGTCACTATTTGCCACATGTTCCCCGACCAAAACTTTGAAGACCTGACCGGGCTCATTCCCCAGCACCAGGTCCAGTATAGCCCCCTCTCTAGTTGGGCTGTCCACATATTGTTCCAACGAACCCTCCTGTACACATTTTACAAATGCCTCACCATCCAGAGTCCCTGCCCTTACAGAAGGGCAGGAAAATTCTCCACGGTGTCGTCACAACAACAAATTAACATGAATAAAAGCAGCTTACCTGGCCATTGTCTCATTATTGTCTGCTGGATTTTTCTTTGCACAGATTGGCTGGAGTATTTCCTGCTGTACATAACTGACCACACCTTACTTCAGTGTCCACTAAAACACACTGCCACATCTTGAGCTCATGGAAGGCGCTACATTAATGAAAGTGTTTTCTCTTCAATTTTTCATGCATTTCAAAGTATCTAATTGTAGGCGAAATGCCTTCAGATGCTTCAGAGAATCAATAAAGTGGGTTATGTCGAAAAATGTTTTAATGAAATGTAAAATCCACTCAGCCAGTAGTAACCCGGGACTTTGTAATGATGTACAACTCCAACTGAGGGGATTACTTGCATAATTTACAGGAAGGGAACGCAGTCACTCGTACATTCCAACCCTTAACCATTGACCTTAAAACACAGAACCAGAATGATCCAAAATGAAGGCCTGTAACTTTCTGATTGACCCTGACCTTTATTTAAAAGCATTCCTTACACAGCCCCGTGCTTTATTAAAATAAACCACCGATTAGCAAAAGCAAAACCAGCCAGGCACAGCTAAAGCCCTTGAGTGTATGTGACACCTCACCAACCACGAGGCAGCCAAGAGGTGCTGTGTGGATGTCGGAAACAATTTACATCCATTTTTGCCAAGTCAAGCGCAGAGCTGTTTCTGGAAGCTTCCCAGTTTTACTGGCTGCTCCCAGTTATTGCAAAATATTTACAAGTTTCTACCGAACAAAAGCAGGCCTTTCGACCCGCAGCAGGTCAATTTTATAATCCACACGAGCTTCCTCCTGCCCTACTTCATCGAACCCCATCAATATATTCACCTCAACCAATCCCTGGGCGGCGAGTTCCATGTCCTGGAGTCGGTGCGGACTCCGTGGGCTGAATGGCCTCCTTCATACAGGTTGATTCCGGGGATGGCGGGACTGATGCATGGGGAGAGATTGACTGGGTTAGGATTGTTTTTGCCGGAGTTCAGACAAATGAGGGGGGATCTCATAGAGACTTATAAAATCCTAACAGGACTCGACAGGGTAGATGCAGGGAGGATGTTCCCGATGGTGGGGGAGTCCAGAACCAGGGGTCACAGTCTGAGGATTCAGGGTAGACCATTTAGGACGGAGGTGAGGAGACATTTTTTCACCCAAAGAGTGGTGAGCCTGTGGAATTCATTACCACAGGAAGTAGTTGATGCCAAAACATTGAATGTATTCAAGAGGCGGCTGGATAAAGCACTTGGGGCGAGTGGGATCAAAGGTTATGGGGAAAAAGCAAGATTAGGCTATTGAGTTGGATGATTAGCCATGATCGTAATGAATGGCGGAGCAGGCTCGAAGGGCCAAATGGCCTACTCCTGTTCCTATCTTCTATGTTTCGATGTTTCTTCTGCACATTAGGGATTCTCTGATTCACACCATTCTCTGGATGAAGAGTTTTCCCCTGAATTCCCTGTTGGATTTGTTCATGGCCATCTTCTATTTGTGGTCTCACCTGCAAGTGCAACCATCTTCTGTGTGTCGACCATGACAACCCTGACATAATTATTGACAGCCATGCTCATCGTAAAAGATTAAAAACATGCTCAGCGAGGTTGAAATCCTGCGCCGTGAAGGTTGGATTACGCGGTTGATGCTCCTCGTGTGGTTATGGCCTGATGTTCAGATGCATTATGACTTCCATAATCAGATCCTGACTAAGTCAATAAAATTGTCACGGTCCATCCGCTCTCAATTAACAGATATAAACCATGAATGTTAGGTGAACAGTGTAAGTGAGATACTGGTCTGACTGTATTAGCCCTTAAAATCAATACATAATAAGTATCATCGAACAAATTGTGTGCACGCGGCCTCACTGATTATCAGGTCCATATGAACAGAGGAAAATAGACCAGGACCGGACTATTTAATCCCTCGAGCTCACTCCACCATTCAATGAGATTGTGGCTGATCTGATTGTAACCTTAACTCCACTTGCCTGCCAGCTTTCCCCACCCCACTGCCCTCCAGATCCCCCTCTCCCCCTCTCCCCCACTCCCGGGTTCCGAGGGATCAACAATCTCTAATGCAAAAAAATCTGACTGAAACATTCTCTCTCCTTCGTTGTAAGATGTGTTTGTTGTGGATGGGGGGGCGCGGGGGGGGGGGGGGGGGGGAGCTGGGGATGGTCAGAAAACTTTCCCTCTTTCTCCTCACTTCTCAGTCTATTGCAACAAGACGTGGATTTTGGGGCAGTGTTTTCAAAGACTTTCAGCGTTTTAGGAACTGATACAGGGCAGGCTTTTGGCTCCATTTAAAACAGATGAAAAGATAAGGGCCGGAATTCTCCAGTTGTTCACCTCCTGTGCCGCTGCGGGGAGAACGGAAAATTTGGCGCTCAGCTAAATCTCCATTCACTGCAGCGGGACTGGAGAATCCCAGTCATAGGCGAGTTCGGAGAATTCCAGCAGAACATTTATTCACACAAGACCACAAAATGTGAAAAACACACACGCACACACACGCGCACACACAGACATGCATGCACATACGTGCACACACACACGTGCACACCCACACATACATGCACACACACACACACATACGCGCGCACACACACACACTTGCATACAGATAAAGCTAGATTCTCGAGGTGAAACATGCATAGAACATAGAACATAGAACATAGAAAGCCACAGCACAAACAGGCCCTTCGGCCCACAAGTTGCGCCGATCACATCCCCACCTCTAGGCCTATCTATAGCCCTCAATCCCATTAAATCCCATGTACTCATCCAGAAGTCTCTTAAAAGACCCCAACGAGTTTGCCTCCACCACCACCGACGTCAGCCGATTCCACTCACCCACCACCCTCTGAGTGAAAAACTTACCCCTGACATCTCCTCTGTACCTACCCCCCAGCACCTTAAACCTGTGTCCTCTCGTAGCAACCATTTCAGCCCTTGGAAATAGCCTCTGAGAGTCTACCCTATCCAGACCTCTCAACATCTTGTAAACCTCTATCAGGTCACCTCTCATCCTTCGTCTCTCCAGGGAGAAGAGACCAAGCTCCCTCAACCTATCCTCATAAGGCATGCCCCCCAATCCAGGCAACATCCTTGTAAATCTCCTCTGCACCCTTTCAATGGCTTCAACATCTTTCCTGTAATGAGGTGACCAGAACTGCGCGCAGTACTCCAAGTGGGGTCTAACCAGGGTCCTATAAAGCTGCAGCATTATCTCCCGACTCCTAAACTCAATCCCTCGATTAATGAAGGCTAGTACGCCGTACGCCTTCTTGACCGCATCCTCCACCTGCGAGGCCGATTTAAGAGTCCTATGGACCCGGACCCCAAGGTTTAGATTAACAGAAAAAATAAGAAGCAAAAAACATGTTTAAACACCGTCCTTTAAGAGCACACAATGATGGTCTGGATGGGATTCTCTCGCGTGGTTCTTTGGATGAATGGAAGTTGGAAGCTCTTGAGTTTCCAGACAAAGTCATGGCAAGTTGCTGTGGTGATGCATCTTTGCAGCTGAAGACACATTCGGCCTCTCTCTCTCTTTCTCTCATGGCCTCGGTTGATTGGTTGTTCTGGCAGTGTTCCTTACTGCTTGATGGACAAATGGTCCCTCTTGTCCTGTTGGTTTCCAGACTGCCTGGTCTCTGGATGGGTCTTGGAGTTATAAAACTCATTGTATGAGGTCTGTTTCAATCATGTGACCACATGATTAATACTTCTATTGCCTCCACAAAGGATTTGAAGTTTGATGCCATTGCTACACAATGTGCGATGAACAATGGCTGTTCACATTTCCTTGTCATACAAAGAACAAGGAACAATACAGTATGCGGTTCATATCCCTCTATTCCCTGCCTATTCATGCATCGATCAAGATGCCTCTTAAACGTTGCCATTGTATCTACTTTTATCACCCTCTCTGGCAGCGCACTCCAGGCACCAACCACCCTCTGTGCAAAAAACCTGCCTCTCACATCTTCCGCCTTTTGCCATAAATCCACGTCCCCTGTTAATTGACATTTCTATCCTGAGATGAACTGGTTCCTACTCACCTTGCCACATTATGTATGCAATTTGAGTTCTTTATGCTCCCATCTTCTATAGACCTCTTCTTCCCCAAGCTCTCATTCTCCTGATTCAATTCTTCACTGGACTTTTCTAGTTGCTTTTTCATGGAGTTCTGCTTATTCTCTGTTGTCTCATTATGCTCTCCTTCTTCTTAACTTCATTTTGTAAACTTTCACATCTTTCTTCCTTTTTTTTCCAAGTTTGCCATTTCATCTTGTTATTTTAATGTCTTCTCCAGAGCTTTAATTCTTTTTGCTGATTCCTCTTTATGTTCAGTCATTTATAGTTTCAATGGAGGCCTTTAGTTTTTGCGTTCTTTCCAAGGAAATATACATTTCACAAATGGAACCCTCATTTCCACTTTTCTTAACTTCAGCCAAACCCTTTTGGCTTTACTGTCGCTTGGGTCTGTCTCTGATGAAGAGTTGACTTGTTTCCATTCTGCAATTCTTTTGTTGCCCTGTATTTGGTCAATTTTGCCTTTCTTGTGGGGTCTTTCAGTGCTTCTTTTCTGAGTGGGGTCTTTGGTGCCTCTGCTTTGATGTATTTCATCGCCTATGGTCTTTTTTTGTGAGTTGCCCTCTATCTGAAGTCTTTTACTAATTTTCCTTCCTTCTTCATAGTCACTTGTTTTTTCTTGTGGTTGCTTTTTGACGTGTGTTTCCCCTTTAAATGTATTATCTCTTTAAGGCTTTTGCCGCTTTAAGACTATCACCATTTTTGCTGCTTCTGCCGATGGCCCACAGCACTTCTTTGTAGCCCAGTCTCGCTAGATGCTAGATCCATTGGAAGTCAAACCCACTTAGCACGGTGGCAGTTCCACACAACTACTGAGTCTTGGGTTGTACACTTGATAGCACAGGTCACACCTTCTTTTCTGTGCTCCTCTAGTCTCCTCCTGAGCAGGAGGATCTTTCTTCTGAGACTCCGCCTCACAGCTGTGCCAGATGTTGGTGTCGCCCATTCCCAAGTCCAGTCGGTGAACTGCCAGTGGTTGGTACAGTGGGGCTTCCTCCACCAGGTCTGCTGCCCAGGTGAACCCTCTCAGTACATCTCACTAGTGAGAATAAAAAGCCTCTCACAATCAACAATGCTAACTCTGTGCCACTGGCTCAGTAGCTGAGCATGATTGTCCATCCTCTATCTGAGTTGACCAATGCCTTCATTAACCCATAGCGTAGTGGAGAACATGTACCTGTTTACATCACTGGGGACAAAGTAGAAATGATCAAGAGTTTTTAGGTGTCCAGATCACCAACAACCTGTCCTGGTCCCCCATGCCGACACTATCATTAAGAAAGCCCACCAACGCCTCTACTTTCTCAGAAGAGGAAAGAAATTTGGCATGTCAGCTACGACTCTCACCAATTTTTACAGATACACTATAGAAAGCATTCTTTCTGGTTGTATCACAGCTTGGTATGGCTCCTGCTCTGCCCAAGACCGCAAGGAACTACAAAGGATCGTGAATGTAGCCCAATCCATCACGCAAACCAGCCTCCCATCCATTGACTCTGTCTACACTTCCCACTGCCTCGGCAAAGCAGCCAGCATAATTAAGAACCCCACACACCCCAGACATTCTCTCTTCCACCTTCTTTCATTGGGAAAAAGATACAAAAGTCTGAGGACACATACCAACCGACTCAAGAACAGCTTCTTCCCTGCTGCTGTCAGACTTTTGAATGGGCTTACCTTGCATTAAGCTGATCTTTCTCTACACCCTAGCTATGACTGTAACACTACATTCTGTACTCTCTCATTTCCTTCTCTATGAATGGTATGCTTTGTCTGTATAGTGCGCAAGAAACAATACTTTTCACTGTATGTTAATACATGTGACAATAATAAACCAAAATCAAATCAAAAACTCTGATAACGCTCTCCCAGGTTCCCGCAGACACTGTGCCTGCTGATTGAAAATCCCAAACTGACCCATTGAGGCCTTTCGATTAGCCCCGCAAGAAGCTTAGCCGGCATGGTAGGATGGTGAGTTTCAGAAACCTCCCCACCCCCCCCCCCCCCCCCCCTCCCCACCCCCGCCTGTCCTCCCATCGAAAGTTTCGCCATGTTCTGGCAGAGGTCTTACACCGGGAACATGACTTTCACACACACAGACACATTCCTGGCCCTGATACCGGTGGACATTCCAGCCCAGCGTTTCAGTTTGACGACCTTTCATCAAAACTGAAAATAGTTTGAAGTGTAGTGGATTTAAAGCAAGTGCAGCGATGGGATAACGTTAACAGGAAGGTCTGTGAAAGGGTAGAGAGAGGGGGAGATGAAGTGACAGGAGGACTGATGGTGCAAATGGATGGTAACGGCACAAGGAAACAAATCAAGAAACTGCACATGGAGGAGGTGTAAATGGCAATAGCAAAATCATCAGCAACAGCTGCTCGCTAACAAAAAGGGGGAAGAGTTTACAATCTGAAACCAGTTGTATTAAATGTTGAATCCAGAAGGCTGCAGAGTTCTTTATCGATATATTTCCTCGAACTTACATTGAGTTTCATTACAACTGTGTTGGAGGCATGATTAGTTGTAAGTATTCGCATTCCAACCATTATTCATGTAAATTGAGTCTGTGTCTTTATATGCTCTGTTTGTGAATAGAATTCCCACTCACCTGAAGAAGGGGCTTGCAGCTCCGAAAGCTTGTGTGGCTTTTGCTACCAAATAAACCTGTTGGACTTTAACCTGGTTTTGTTAAACTTCTTACTTTGGAGGCATGGGACAGAGATGTCCGAGTGGGAATTGAGAGCTTAAATTGTGTCCTCTAGTCCTTTATTGCAATTGTTCCTGCTAATGCGAGTGATGAAATCCAGAGATTTAAGAGCACTGGCAAAAGAACCAGATGTGAGATGAGGATAATTCCGTTTGTGTCGCCAGATGTGGTTTGGAATGTGCTGTCTGAAAGGGCGGCGGAAGCAGATTCAATAATAATTTTCAAAAGAGAATTGGATAAGGACTTTAAAAATCGCAATGGTACAGGGGAAAAGAAAGGGAGATGGAATTAATGAACCAGCTCTTTCAGAGGACTGGCTCAGACACAATCAACCAAATCGCCTCCTCTGTGCTATACCTTTGTCTGATTCTTCGATATGTCACTTCACCATCAATCCACGACCGAAAGTCTCCAATCTGTGTGCCGTAGATTTCAACTGGGGCGTTCAGCAATGACCCAAAATATATTACATCTGTCAGGCAAAGATAAAATATTCAAATTACCGGCGTTGCACAAAACTCATTAAAACACGGTTACTACTGCCCACCTTTACAGTCCAATTGCGAATGCAAAAACAGGAAACATAAGACGTGAATGTCACTCCCCACCACTCCTCACCTACTCAACAATGTTTCATAGGGATGTTGATGGTGACTGAAGAAAATTTGAAGAGACCAGTGCATGTTGGTATTGCCAACATGAAACAGCCTCTCCTAATGAGCTATCAGTCAGCAGTAACAGGTACATAACACAGCATGCAATTTGCATCCTCCCAGAGGATTCAAGAATTAATGAGGCATCAATCTAAATGTTATTGGTGTTCCTATTTGAACATTCCACATTATTTCTTTGTGTGGATCTAATTTCCTTACACTCTCCAGTCTTTGCTGCTGTCCTTCTCACTGAACAGAACGGCACTGGAACAGCAACCAGTTACAAAAATGAAGCTCTGACAATACCCCCTGAACGGGTGGATAAGAAGAATAAGTGAGGTGATTAACATTGGAATTAGGAGCGAGAGTAGGCGATTCAGCCCTTCGAGCCAGCTCCGCCATTCTATATGATCATGAGATGGAGATGCCGGTGTTGGACTGGGGTGGGCACAGTAAGACGTCACACAACACCAGGTTAGAGTCCAACAGGACTTTATTTGGAATCACGAGCTTTCGGAGCGCTGCTCCTTCACTCACCTGATGAAGGAGCAGCGCTCCGAAAGCTCGTGATTCTAAATAAACCTGTTGGACTTTAATTTAGTCTTGTGAGGCTACTTATGATATGATCATGGGTAATCTCCATCTCATCCTAACTCCACTTCCCTGCCTTTTCCCCAAAGCCCTTTATCCCTCTTTTGATCAAATATTTATCTATCTCTTTCTTGAATCCCTTGATTGATTCTGCACCCGCTGCACTCTGGGGCAGTGAGTTCCATAGATTATTTGTCCCAAACGGTGGCACAATGGTTAGCACTGCTGCATCACAGCACCAGGGACCCAGGTTCGATTCCCGGCTTTGGTGGAGTTTCCACATTCTCCCCGTATCTGCATGGGTTTCCTCCGGGTGCTCCGGTTTCCTCCCACAGTCCAAAGATGTGCGGGTTAGGTTGATTGGCCATGATAAAGTGCCCCTCAGTGTCAGGGGGACTAGCAGGGTAAATACATGGGGCTATAGGGACGGGGGCTGGGTGGGATTGTGGTCAATGCAGACACAATGGGCTGAATGACCTCTTTTTGCACTGTAGGGATCCTATGATTCACAGCCCTCTGTGAGAAGTAACTTCCCTTATCTATGTCTTGAATCTCCAACGCACCCCCCCCCCACCCACCCCACCCCCCCCCCACCCACCCCCCCCACCCCCACTCCCCCACTGCACCTCACTCTACAACTAGGACCTCTTGTCCTAGACTATTCTAGAAGGGGAAACATTTGGTTAACATTTACTTTATCAATCCCGTTGTGTATTTGATATACCTCAATCAAATCCCCCCTCATTCTTCTGTGCTCCAGCAAGTACAATCCCAGATGCACTTACGCAAACTTTACTGAGACAAAGTTAAATGAAATGATTAAGTAGTCATTTTTATGTCAGAGTTTAAAAAAGGATGCGTCATCCTAACAAACCGACTTCATCCAGAACAATGCCAGATATCCTGCACTCTCTTCCTAAGGGGTGTTTAATCCTTTTGACTGTGTGGGTCACAACAACAACTTGCATTAATATAGAACCTGGCTCAGATCTAAGTCAAATAATGTTCCCAATGATGGGGGATTCCAGAACTAGGGGTCATAATTTGAGGATAAGGGGTAAATCTTTTGGAACTGAGGTGAGGAGAAAGTTCTTCACTCAGAGGGTGGTGAATGTGTGGAATTCACTCCCAGAGAAAGTAGTTGAGGCCAAAACATTGTCTGATTTCAAGAAGAAATTAGATATAGCTCTTGGGGCTAAAGGGATCAAGGGATATGGGGGGAAGCAGGGATCAGGGTATTGAATTCGATGATCAGCCATGATCAAAATGAATGGCGGAGCAAGCTTGCAGGCCCGGGACCTGATGAAGTGTATCCCAGGACACTGTGGGAGGCTAGGGTGGAAATTGCGGGCCCCCTAGCAGAGATATTTGAATCATCGACACTCACAGGTGAGGTGCCTGAAGATTGGAGGATGGCAAATGGTGTGCCTTTGTTTAAGAAGGGCTGCAGGGAAAAGCCTGGGAACAAAGGCCGGTGAGCCTCACATCTGGGATACAAGGAGAAGTGGCTAGATGGGTGAAGAACTGGCTTGGCCATAGGAGACAGAGGGTAGTGGTCGAAGGGTCTTTTTCCGGCTGGAGGTCTATGACCAGTGGTGTTCCGCAGGGCTCTGTACTGGGACCTCTGCTATTTGTGATATATATAAATGATTTGGAAGAAGGTGTAACTGGTGTAATCAGCAAGTTTGCGGATGACACGAAGATGGCTGGACTTGCGGATAGCGAAGAGCATTGTCGGGCAATACAGCAGGATATAGATAGGCTGGAAAATTGGGCGGAGAGGTGGCAGATGGAGTTTAATCCGGATAAATGCGAGGTGATGCATTTTGGAAGAAATAATGTAGGGAGGAGTTATACAATAAATGGCAGAGTCATCAGGAGTATAGAAACACAGAGGGACCTAGGTGTGCAAGTCCACAAATCCTTGAAGGTGGCAACACAGGTGGAGAAGGTGGTGAAGAAGGCATATGGTATGCTTGCCTTTATAGGACGGGGTATAGAGTATAAAAGCTGGAGTCTGATGATGCAGCTGTATAGAACGCTGGTGAGGCCACATTTGGAGTACTGCGTCCAGTTCTGGTCGCCGCACTACCAGAAGGATGTGGAGGCATTGGAGAGAGTGCAGAGAAGGTTTACCAGGATGTTGCCTGGTAGGGAGGGTCTTAGTTATGAGGAGAGATTGGGTAGACTGGGCTTGTTCTCCCTGGAAAGACGGAGAATGAGGGGAGATCTAATAGAGGTATACAAGATTATGAAGGGTATAGATAGGGTGAACAGTGGGAAGCTTTTTCCCAGGTCGGAGGTGACGATCACGAGGGGTCACGGGCTCAAGCTGAGAGGGGCGAGGTATAACTCAGACATCAGAGGGACGTTTTTTACACAGAGGGTGGTGGGGGCCTGGAATGCGCTGCCAAGTAGGGTGGTGGAGGCAGGCACGCTGACATCGTTTAAGACTTACCTGGATAGTCACATGAGCAGCCTGGGAATGGAGGGATACAACGATTGGTCTAGTTGGACCAAGAAGCGGCACAGGCTTGGAGGGCCGAAGGGCCTGTTTCCTGTGCTGTACTGTTCTTTGTTCTGTTGTTCTTTGTTCTTTGTGGTGGGTGAGTTGTTAGAAGGCATTTTGAGAGACAGAATCTACAGGCATTTAGAGACACAAGGACTGATCAGAGACAGTCAACATGGCTTTATGAGTGAAAAATCATGTCTCACAAATTTGTTTGAAGGGGTAACCAAGAAGGTAGATGAGGGCAGTGCAGGTGATGTTGTCTACATGGATTTAGCAAGGCCTTTGACAAGGTACCACATGGTAGGTTGTTGCATAAGGTTAAATCTCACGGGATCCAGGGTGGATACAAAATTGGCTTGATGACAGAAGCCAGAGGATGGTTGTAGAGGGCTGTTTTTCAAACTGGAGACCTGTGACCAGTGGTGTGCCTCAGGGATCGGTGGTGGGTCCACTGTTACATGTCATTTATATTAATGATTTGGATGATAACATAGGGGGCATGGTTAGTAAGTTTGCAGATGACACCAAGATTGGTGGCATAGTGGACAGTGAAGAAGGTTATCTCAGATTTCAATGGGATCTTGATCAATTGGGCCAGTGGGCTGACGAATGGCAGATGGAGTTTGATTCAGATAAATGCGAGGTGATGCATTTTGGTTGATCGAACTAGGGCAGGACAGGGCAAGCCCGAATGATAGGGCATTGGGGAGAATTATAGGACAAATTAATGAGGCTAATGAGCCTGGACAGGTGTCGGATCTCTCAGTCGGGGAGCATCTTGGGGATAGTGATCATAACTCTATCTCCTTTACGCTAGCATTGGAAAGAGATAGGATCAGGTAAGCTAGAAAAGTGTTTATCTGGAGTAAGGGGAAGTATGAAGCAATCAGGCAGGAGATTAGAGGCGTAAATTGGAAGGAGGCATTCTCGAGGAAAAGTACTAAAGTAAGGTGGCAGATTTTCAAGGAATGTTTGTTTGGAGTTCTGCATGACAACGTTCCGATGAAACAGGGAGGTGTTGGTAGGTTACGGGAACTGTGGTGCACGAAAGCTGAGCTGAACCTAGTGAGAAAGAAAAGGAAAGCGTACAAAAGGTTCAGAGAGCTAGACGATGATAGGGATCTAGATCAGTATACGGCTTGTAGGAAGGGACTTAAGGAAGAAATTAGGAGTGCCAGCAGGCCTGACCGCATCTGTGTAGAGAGAATAGAGCCAATGTTTCGAGCTAGGATTGACACTTTGGGCCTGGTTTTACCATTTTGAGTCTAAGTGCCGAATCTGGGCGTCAAATAGATCCGCGCCTGGAATCCTCTTTCCAGCGTGCCCATTCGTGTTTTGCCGGCTCCGGTCCGATTCGTGCTGTGGGCGGGGCTTAGCGCTGGCGGACCGATCGGAGCTCTGAACTGCGCATGCGCAGTTTGAAAAAAATCTGACAGCGCACCCGGGCGCGAAAGAAAAAAGCAGAAAGCGGAAAGAGCGGCTCTCTGACGATCATCCTCTGGTTGGGGGCGTGGGGGGGGGGGGGGTGGCGCGGTGGGAGGAGGAGGGGAGTGGGAGGAGGAGGGGGGACAGGATCCAGATCATCCACTGGTCGGGTTTGGGGGGGGTGGGGGGGGCGGTCCGCTGCCAGTCTGCGGCCGATCCCCCTTCCCGGAGTGGACGTGCGGCCATGCCATCCCACAAAACCTTCAGGATGAAGCGATTCCTCGCTAAGAAGATGAAGCAGGGCCGGCCGATTCCACAGTGGATCCGCATGAAAACCGGCTACAAGATCAGTACAAGTACAAGAGGAGACACTGGAGAAGGACCAAGCTGGGCCTGTAAAGGGATACAGCATCACTGGTACACTACCAGCCACAGCCATCTCTCCAGTTCTCTTGCCCCTGCAGGGAAGAGTAATCTGTGGCTGGTAGTGTACCAGTGATGGTGTATCCCTGGCAGCGGACACCTCCCCCCCGCCCTGACCAGGGGATGATCTGGGTCCCGCCCCCCCTCCTCCTCCCCACCCCCCTTCCTCCTCCCACCACCAACCCCCCCACCCCCCCCCCCCCCCCCGACCAGAGGATGATCGGCAGAGAGCCGCACTCTCCGCTTTCTGCTTTCTTTTTCTTTTGTCCCGGGCGCGCTCCGTCAGATTTTTTTCAAACTGCACATGCGCAGTTCAGAGCTCTGATCATTCCAGCAGCGCTAAGCCCCGCCCACAGCGCGAATTGGACCGGAGCCGGCAAACTGCGTATGGGCGTGCTGGAAAGAGGATTCCAGGCGTGGATCTATTTGACGCCCAGATTCGGCACTTAGACTCAAAATGGTAAAATCAGGCCCAGAGAGCCATTGGAGGCCCTGACCCCGCTCTTCAGAAGCTGCAGCGATGACTTCAGACTTTTATTCTGCAGGTCACTTACAGCGCGGATGCGGAACGGACCAGAAGACGGTAAAGTGGGATTTGGCGGTAGAGTTGGGCGCGCGGTTCATTAAGTCGATTTAAATGCATGCAAAGGCATTTAAGTCGTCAGGCCGCCCGATTCGGGCCTGAATCGGGTTTTGGTAAAGCCGCGATCTGCTCGGAATCGGGTGCAGATCGCGGTATAGGCCCGACGCACAACTTTACCGCGATTTTGCGCCCGAAAATACCCTGCAAACATACATGCACAAGTCTTTCCTGTTGGTGGGAGAAGTTGAAAACTGTTAAAAAGACCACACAAGAGGTTTCGGTTTCATAAATAGAGGCAAGAGTATGAAATAAAGTCTTCATAAGTTACTGATTAGGTCCCAGCTAAGAGGCCGATTCTTGAAATATAACAAGAACTTGGAGAGGGTGTGGAAGAGATTTACTGAAATGATAACAGAGATGGATGACTTCAGTTACGTGGAGAGCCTGGAGAAGCTGAGGTTGTTCTCCTCAGAGCAGAGGCGGTTAAAGGGAGATCTAACAGAGATGTTCACAATTATGAGGTATTTTTAACTGAGCAAATAAATAGCCAGAGACAAAGGTTCACTGTATCCTGGGGATAAACAGATCTGAAATGACATGAGGATGAATGACTTTGTGCAGTGTGGTTTCACAATCTGGAACACACTGCCTGAAAAGGTGGTGGAAGCAGGTTCAGTGAGAACTTTCCAAAGGAAATTGTATGTGGAGGGGGATCTCTGCGGTGAAAGCGCGAGCGAATGGAACTATTTAGATTGCTCTTCTAAGGGTCAGCACAGTCACAATGCAGCAACTGTGCTGTATCATCCGATAATTATGATGATGTTATTTTCATTGTCTACCCCAACCCCTGTGGCAACTGAAAGCCTCAAGCCTAACTGTAAATGTCACTTTCTCCACCTCTACGGCCACCCAAGAGGAAGAGAACCACCATAGCGAGGAAGGCAGCCTGAATGGCCACTTGCTGCACCGAGTCTCTGCAATTGATATTCCCCGAGTGACATAGTCCAGCCAAAATCATAGAATCCTACAGTGCAGAAGGAGGCCATTCAGCCCATTGAGTCTGCACCAACCAGAATCCCACCCAGTCCCTATCCCCATAACCCCATGCATTTACCCTAACTAACCCCCTTGACACTAAGGGGCAATTTAGCATGGCGAATCCACGTAACCTGCACAGTCTTTGGACTGTGGGAGGAAACCAGAATACCCAAAGGAAAGCCACGCAGACAAGGGGAGAATGTGCCAACTCCACGCAGACAGTGACCCAAGCTAGGATTCGAACGCGGGACGCTGGCACTGTGAGTCAGCAGTGCTAACCACTGTGTCACCGAGATTCCAAGACTAAAGCACATGCAGTCCTCACAATCAAGGGCATCACAGAAATCAGGTCAAGTAACTCCTGGGTTTTTACACGAAGACTATAATCGTGCTTTACAAAGAGAGTGTGTGTGGCTTGTTATAGTGAAAAATTAGTGTGTCAAGAAAATCCATATCAACCATATCTGCTAATATTAATTAGATTGCTATCTAATTAGACAAACATGCGCATATACATGGGCACATTAACAAACATTATCAAAGGGACTAGTTAGCCAAATACACAATTTTTCCATTGTTTAAATTAGACTATGTAAATACTATCAGACGGATATTTAATGCTTTCACGCAAAAATTGTTTATCAGGGACAATTCGCCTCAATAAAATAAGCAGGCTAAACTCTCTGTTAAAACAGTCGTTCTAAGACTGTCTGATGAACATGTTAATTATTGGAATGCTAATATTCACGGCGTAATTTCAAGGCTTGCAAAACATCTCGAAATATACATTAAAGAGTCTCTGGTGGTCTCTATTAAGAAAGATTACCCATCCAAAGCCTAATGTAGTATGAATTGAAAGAAGTTTCTTCTTTTCAGTTTTAGTGAACCATTTAACACTACCCTTAGTGGTAGGAGGTGATTTATAATCTGTGTATCTCACCAGGAATTAGAATTCCCAGTTGGTTGCCCTGTACGGAACGGCAAAATCTATGCATAGACCAGAGGGGCTGATGAAATGTGACATCCATTACACGTTAAGTCGGAGATATGTGACCTCAATGTCTATGAGTTACTCCAGCCAGCAATCATTTTTAACTACTCGCTCCCTTCAACCACTCAAGTCCAGATAAACAATAAGCTGTCCGTTACGCAGAATGTAAATGCAATCTGTACTGCTCAGTTATTATCATTCTTATGTTTGAATCAGAACATCAAGAGTTCAAACCCCACTCTGGAGGTTTGAGCATGAGAAGAAGTTGGGCTGACTCTCCAGTGCGGTACTGAAGGAGTGCTGCAGTGTTGGAGGAGGATCTGTGTTTACAGTATGTCAAATTGAGGTCTCACCAGCTCCCCGATGTTAAAGATCTGCTGGTAATATTATGAAAAAGAGCAGAGGAATCAGCCAATATTTATCCCTCAAATAAGGCAATGGCCAGGATGTTATTGCCCTGCCGCAGCATTGCTCCCCCCGCCCCCCCCGCCCCCCTCCCCTCCCCCCACCCCCCGCCGAACCCAGCCCCCGGTGGGCCATTTAAATTGCCATCTACTTCGACTGGACCCCGTAAAAACTCACTGGATGGGAGGGGCCATAAGATAGATTATCTGATCATCAACACACTACTACTCGAGGGGCTTTCTGTGTGAAGCTGATTTTTACCATAGTCATAGAGTCATCGTGGTTTACAGCATGGAAACAGGCCCTTCGGCCCAACTTGTCCATGCCGCCCTTTTTTTAACCCCGAAGCTAGTTCCAAAAAATAAATACATTTCTATCCATAGAATCATGGAATCCTACAGTGCAGAAGGAGACCATTCGGCCCTTCGAGGCAACACTCCCACCCAGCCCCTACCCCCATAACACCATGCATTTACCCTAGCTAGATCCACTGCCACTAAGGGACAATTTAGCATGGCCAATCAACCTAACCCAAATGATTTTGGAGTGTGGGAAGAATCCCACACAAACACGGGGAGAACGTGTGAACTCCACACTGACATTGACCCAAGACGCGAATCGAACCCGGTTGCCTAGCGCTGTGAGGCAGCAGTGCTAAACACTGTGCCACCCTGCTGCCCAGGGTGTTAGTGATTGCACTTCAATCGTAATCATTAGCTGTGAAGTGCCTCAGGATGTGAAAGGCACTATATAAATACAAGCCTTCTTTTAACAACACTATGTAGTTGTATGGGTGAGTTTAACATGGGAACACGTTGCAAAATAATTCACAGGATCACCGTGAAACAAAATTTACCAAACGACAGCAGAATAATACTGGGACAAATGACCAAACGCTTGGTCAGAGACAAGGGCTGGAATTTTCTGCCATTCCCCGCCACCCCTGCAAGCGTGGATGGAGAATTTGGCACTCAGCCAAATCTCTGTTCAATGCGGCGGGACCAGAGCATCGCGCTGGCATGAACGGCTGGAAAATTCCACCCGAGGTATTGAGGAACATATCAAAGGAGAAGAGGGAGACAGGCAGGGAGAGAAGTTGAGGGTGATATTCCAGAGCCTGGGCATAGCCAGCTGAAAGCATGTCCACCAACCACAGAATCGATGGATTTCAGAATGTTTGGTGGGTTAGAGTGCTGAAGAGGGGGAAAGAAAGTTTTTACTCTGCGTTGGATGATGCCAGCAGTGCTCGAAGGGTTGTTAAATATCTTGGCCACCAGGAATGAAGACATGTTTCTTCGGTCTCCAGCGTCAAACGTGTAACATCTAGCACCTGGAAACTGTGTCAAAATCCCTCAGTGGCTTCCCAAGCACAGAGTGGATATTGGAGTTTCTGCCAATTAATTTCATTCACATGGCTGGAAGAATTTGCTTCTAGCCCAAGTTATCATGGATTATTATCATAGAATCATACAGTACAGAAGGAGGCCATTCGGCCCACCGAGCCTGCACTGACCACAATCCCAGCTAGGCCCTATCCCCATACCCCCATGCATTTACTCTAGCTAGTCCCCCTGACACTCAGGGGCAATTTAGCATGGCCAATTAACTTAACCCGCATATCTTTGGACTTTGGGAGGAAACCGGAGCACCCGGAGGAAACCCACACAGACATGGGGAGAACGTGCAAACTCCTCCAGACAGTGATCATCTCTCTGGTACCAGCCCTTTGCAATCTACATCACAGCTTCCTGGAGGGAATACTGGGAGAATGGGTTGGTGTCGCAGGGTGACAGCATCCTGGCAACTCCTAATGGAGCCGGCACAGACTGACACCCATTAGTAATGATCTTGCACCTGTAGGAAACTGATCAAATGACATGAGGAGAAATGGTGGTGTAGTGGTAATATCACTGGGCGAGTAATTCTAGGACATGGGTTCAAATCCCACCGAGGCAGCTGGTGATATTTAAATTAAGTTAAGAAATCTGGAATTCAAAGATTTTCTTGGTAATGGTGACCATGAAATTGTCAATGATTGTTATATAAAAAAACATCTGGTTCACTAATGTCCCTTAAGGACGGAGATCTGCTGTCCTCACTTGACCTGGCCTACATGCGACTCCAGACTCACAGTGATTTGGTTAACTCTAAACTGGCACGGCAGTCACTCAGTTCAAGGCTAATTAGGAATGAGCAATAAATTCTGGTCTTGTCAGGTGATGCCCTTCATTCCATGAAAGAATCAGGTGTCCTGATGTCTCTATGTGAGAATTCTGTCCTATACATGATGCTGTCCTGTACATGGGGGAAGCAGGCCACTGCCCCAAATCCCAGAACTTTCTTATTCCAGCCGTTGACTTCCATTGTGGCTTTGCGAGGGCATTGGTGACCTGTTGAATGGAGCTGTGCACTGCAAACTGGGAGCCAACCAAATAAAGGCCTGGATTTTCTCTATTTTTATTGAGTCATTCTAAATAAGTGGTTAAGAGTTTATTTATTTTTGTCACAAGTAGGCTTGAAGTTACTGTGAAAATCCTCTAGTTGCCACACTCTGGCACCTGTTCAGGTACACTGAGAGAGAATTTAGCACGACCAATTCACCTAACCAGTACATCTTTCAGACAGTGGGAGGAAACCGGAGCACCCAGAGGAAACCCACGCAGATACGGGGAGAACTTCACACAGCAATGACCCAAGCCAGGAATTGAACCCAGGTCCCTGGCGCTGTGAGGCAGCAACGCTAACCACTGTACCACCGCTGTCCGCTTTAAATTGAGTAACAGCTTAACTACTTCAGAAGGCTCATTATTATGGTTGGTTTGAGATTGGTTGATTTTTGACACTCCCCTTAAGATCATTGAACTTACCAACCTCGACAGAGGGTGGGTTAGCTGAGCAACAACATGGACTATTACGACTAAATCCATTTCTGTTCTCACCCAGGACCTCAGTAGGAAAGTCAGAAACATCACCAAGAATATAAAAATTAAGAAATGAATAGGGTGGAGGAAAAAAGAGACCTTGTGATACAGATGAACAAATCTTTAAGAGCATCATGAAAATAAAAAGGGAAAATGCTGAAAATACTCAGCAGGTCTGGCAGCACCTGTGGACAGAGAAACAGAAGGTTAGCGGGCATTGAGGTGAAAAGTGGTGTTGGGTTTGGATTATAAAATTGTCGTTGGGAACCCATTGTCCTGATGACTTCCAGGTCCAAACATTGCACCACATTTTAGTCGCCCTTCTGACACTGTTTTCAAATGCAAATACCCTAACTAATCAAGACACAAATTTGAGACCAAATTAGTAATGTAAGGAGTTTAGTAGTTCTGCAAGCTTTCTTTTTCAGATAAATATCCAATTCTCTTTTGAAGGCTTTGATTAATTCCACAGTCTCAGGCAGTGCATTCTAGATCCTAACCGCTCGCTATGTGAATCTATCTCCACCAGACTCTCAGTATATTCCAGATCCTAACCACTCGCTGTGTGAATCTGTCTCCACCACACTCTCAGACAGTGCATTTTAGATCCTAACCACTCGCTGTGTGACTCTGTCTCCACTATACTCTCAGACAGTGCATTCGAGATCCTAACCACTTGCTGTGTGAATCTGTCTCCACCACACTCTCAGACAGTGCATTCCAGATCTTAACCACTCGCTGTGTGACTCTGTCTCCACTATACTCTCAGACAGTGCATTCGAGATCCTAACCACTTGCTGTGTGAATCTGTCTCCACCATACTCTCAGACAGTACACTCTAGATCCTAACCACTCGCTGTGTGAATCTGTCTCCACCATACTCTCAGACAGTACACTCTAGATCCTAACCACTTGCTGTGTGAATCTGTCTCCACCATACTCTCAGACAGTACACTCTAGATCCTAGCCACTCTTTGTGAAAGCTTTTCCTTGAATATCTTGCTTCTTTTGCAAATTACTTTAAATCTGTGCCTTTTTGCTTTTGATCCTTCTGCTCAGGAAAACAGTTTATTTCCAGCTATTCTAGCCCGACCCATTATGATTTGGAATGCCTCTATCAAATCTCCTCTCAATGATCTCTTCTCCAAAGAAATTCGTCCTAACATCTCCAATCTATCCATGTGAATGAATCTCCTCATCCTTGCAGCCATTGATGGGTGGCATGGTGGCACAGTGGTTAGCACAGCTGCCTCACAGCGCTAGGGACCCCGGTTCAATTCCTGGCTTGAGTCATTGTCTGTACAGAGGGTGCAGGTTCTGTCCATGTGTGTGTGGGTTTCCTCCACAGTCCAAAAGATGTGCTGGTTAGGTGCATTGACCATGCTAAATTCTCCCTCAGTGTGTCCGAACGGGCGCTAGAATGTGGTGGCTCGGGGATTTTCATATTAACTTCATTGCAGTGTTAATGTAAGCCTACTTGTGACACTAATAAACAAACTAAACCTTAAACCATTCTCATCAATCTTTTCAGGACATTCTCGGTGATGCCTTCACATCTTCCTAAAGTGCAACGTCCAGAGCTGGATCCAGCTGAGGTCAAACTAGTGCTCTATACAGGATTAACGTAACCTCTTTGCTCTTGTCCACTATATCCCTGTTAATAAAGCCCAGGATACTCCACAGGTGGGACTCTCCAGCCATTCATGCTAGAAGGATTCTCCCATCCTGCTGCAGTGAATGGAGATTTGGATGAGCGCCAAATTCTCCATTGTCTCTGCAGCTGCGTCGGGGTGTGAACGGCCAGAGAATTCTGGCCTATGTTTTATTAACTGCACTCTCCACTTGTCCTGCCACTTTCAATAATCTATGCACATATTCACTCGGGTCCCTCTGCTTCTGCATCATCCAGAATTAATTGTACCTTTTATTTTATATCGTCCCTCCATGTTCGTCCCAAAATGAATCACTTCACATTTCTCTGCATTAAATTTCATCTGTCATTTGTCTGCCCATTGCACCAGCCCTTTTGAAGTTCGACACTCTCCTCACAATTCACAATATTTCTAAGTTTGATATCATCCACAATTTTTGAAACGTTGCCCTGTCCCCCAAGATCTAGGTGTAATAACTCCACGGGGGCGAAAGTCCCGTCACCAAGTTACTTTATTTACACCATACATCTGTACACAGCCAGCTCTCCAGTTGCTCCCTGCTGAATGCAGGCTGGGAGTCTGACACACCTGCTTTAAATAGGAAGCATGAGGCTCCCTGATTTAACCATCAATTAGGACTCATCAGGTATTCACACTCTAGCAAGCCAACCTCATCACCCTGGCTGAAGTCATTACACTAGGCCACTGATACATTTCGGGAGAAAGTTATCCTAAAACCGACTCCGACCGGATCCACTAAGATCCTTTCTCCTGTCCACAATAAGCAACCATTCACCACCATTTCCTTCCTAATTTCATCTCCATGTTGCTGCTTTCCCTCTTATTTTAAGAATTCTAACTTGACGATAAATCTGTTATACAGCACTGTAGCAAATGCCTTTTGGAATTCCGTACACACCAATCAACGCATTACCTTCATCTGTCCTGCCTGTTACAATCAGAAAAAAATTCATGTAAGTTACTTCATCACAACTTTCCCTAAAGAAGTTCATGCTGGCTTTCCTTAATTAATTGTAACAAATATCTAGTTCATGGTTCACGTTAATAACTTAGAGGTAATATTTAGCTTTGGGAAGATAGTTGTTGTGAAGGTAAGGTAACTAAAATGCTTGGTTTTAGAAATTTCCAGAATATCAAAAATAGAATGGAAGTGCAGAGTGTTACCCATGTTTGTTGAAAGAGTCATAAAGACAAGAGGGCCCACTTCTACTCCTAAAATGATTGTTTGAGACGGAGCCATAAAGCAGGCTTGCTTAGCTGGAGAATTGGAGGTGTGATATCTACATTGTTTGCAAAGATGTACAGTCCAGAGAGCTGTTTTGTTTTGGGATTCGGGCTAAATTTGTTTAAAACCATCCAGTGAACTCTGAAAGGAGATGGAGGAAGCTAAAGAACGTTCTCTGATTTCAATATATTCAAGTCCTCGAGAGCAGAGGAAGAGACTTCATACTGAACAGGGCTGCTGTTAGCAGGCTCCAGGTTATTAGTGTTTGAAGAAACCCTGGGTGCCATTGGTACAGCTGTTGGCTACAGTTTGGACCTCATGTGGTTTGCTGCTCACAGAGAAGACTGAGGAGCTATCAGCAAGCTCCAGGCAGTTAGAGCTCAGAGAAGTCCTGGAGAGGCATTTATAGTGATCTTTAGTGAGGATACTGGAGTTCAGAATAACCTAGGTGCAGTGCTGGCTTTTTGAAGCCAGTGGTCTGCCAAAGAGTTGAAGTGTGCCACTAATTAGAGGTGGGAGTGCAGCTTTCTGAATCCCCTGGAATGCAGGTGAAGAGATTTAAGCATCAGGAGGTGAGCAGTCGTTGGGGCAGTCTGCGTTAGAATGACCTTTTAAGGGAATCCAGAAGCTAGGTCTTCAAAAGTGAGCAGTGGAATCCCTCAGGATGGAGACAGAGTTTTAACAAGATATTGTGACTCTCAGTGGTCACTGACATCTGAGTAGATTGCTGAGAATTCCTTGGGACCTGTCTAGGTTGTATGTGCCATTTAATATGTACTCTGATATTTACACGCATGGTTTGTCTATCAATTTCCACAAAGCTATCAATGCCTCACAAGGCTGTGTTCTCAGCCCCCTACTATACTCCTTATACACCGATAACTGTGTGGCCAAATTCCATTCCAACTTGATTTTCAAGTTTGCTGACAACATCACCGTAGTGGATTGGATCTCAAACAATGACAAGACAGAGTACAGGAATGAGATAGAGAATCTGGTGAACTGGTGCGGCAACAATAATCTCCCCCTTGATGTCAACAAAATGAAGGAGATAGTCATCGACTTCAGGAAGCATAAAGGAGAACATGCCCCTGTCTACATCAATGGGGACGAAGTAGAAACGGTCGAGAACTTCAAGATTTTAGGTGTTCAGGTCACCAACAACCTGTCCTGGTCCCCCCATGCCGACACTATAGTTAAGAAAGCTCACCAATGCCTCTACTTTCTCAGAAGACTAAGGAAATTTGGCATGTCAGCTACGACTCTCACCAACTTTTACAGATGCACCATAGAAAGCATTCTTTCTGGTTGTATCACAGCTTGGTATGGCTCCTGCTCTGCCCAAGACCGCAAGGAACTACAAAAGGTCGTAAATGTAGCCCAATCCATCACGCAAACCAGCCTCCCATCCATTGACTCTGTCTACACTTCCCGCTGCCTCGGCAAAGCAGCTCAAGAACAACTTCTTCCAATCCTTCTTAAATATAGAAGTGGAGTAAAGATAAGCCCAGCAATTATCGCTCAGTGTTTAAACTTGGTGGAGTGGTAGCTTTTAGAAATGACCTGGATAAATGTGAACAATGTTACATTCCAGTTAGATACCACTAACCTTTTGTTTAAAGGAGATGAGTTTTGGAATCCCAAGTGCTTACCTGGAGAATAAAGCGACAAGATTACACAGTTTTATACAAACAACATAAATTTTACTGTGCAAGGTCAGCAAAGTAAAACAATCTACAATTTCTATCTTATATTCGAACATTCAGAGTTAACATGAGATAAATATGAATTGATTTGATTTGATTTGATTTATTATTGTCACGTATTAACAGACAGTGAAAAGTATTGTTTCTTATGTGCTATTCAGAGAAAGCATACCGTTCATGGAGAAGGAAACAAGAGAGTGCAGAATGTAGTGTTGCAGACATAGCTAGGGTGTAGAGGAAGATCAACTTAATGCAAGTTAAGTCCATTCAAAAGTCTGACAGCAGCAGGGAAGAAGCTGTTCTTGAGTCGGTTGGTACGTGATCTCAGACTTTTGTATCTTTTTCCCGACGGAAGAAGGTGGAAGGGAGAATGTCCGGGGTGTGTGGGGTCCTTAATTATGCTGGCTGCTTTGCCGAGGCAGCGGGAAGTGTAGACAGAGTCAATGGATGGGAGGCTGGTTTGCGTGATGGATTGGGCTACATTCACGACCTTTTGTAGTTCCAAATAAGGTGTAATTCATAGGTGAAAAGGGAGTCCAGAACATGGGGAATCATTGATTGACTTCCCTGTAGGACTTGTTGAATATGAGTTCCCTAATTAATTCACCAAGTGGAGCTTGTATACAGAGCTTTATATAAATCAGGCCCCTGAGTGGGTCTGTTATTTCTTTGTCCAAGCTGGGACCTGTTTGTGTTCACCACAGGCTTATAGTTTTTGCTTTACTTTATTTTGTGCAATAAAGCACTGTCCCTTTATAGCTGACCCCTGGAGTTCTTATACTAAGGGCCTGATTTTACCAAAACTTCACGCCCGAAAACGCAGTCAAGTTGGGCGTCGGGCCTTTAACGCGATCCGCACCCGAATCCGAGCAGATCGTGCCTTTACCGACACCCGATTCGGGCGCAGGTCCGACCCGACGATTTAAATCGACGATGATAAATCGACTTGAGGAATCGCGCACCCAACTCTACCGCCAAATCCCACTTTACCATCTTCTGGCCCGATCCGCGTCCGCGCTGTTACCGACCTGCAAAATAAAAGTCTGAAGTCGCCGCTGCAGCCTCCGAAGAGCGGGGTCAGAGACTGCAACGGCTCCCTGACCCAGGTCATCCTCTGGTCGGAGCGGGAGGGGGGTGGGAGGGGGAGAGGGGGCGTGATGTCATATCCCCTGGTCGGGGGCGGGGGGGGGGGGAGGGGTCGGCTGCCTGTCTGCGGTCGTTGCCTCCTGCCGGAGTGGACGTGCGGCCATGCCATCCCACAAAACTTTCAGGATGAAGCGATTCCTCGCTAAGAAGATGAAGCAGAACCGGCCGATTCCACAGTGGGTCCGCATGAAAACCGGCTACAAGATCAGTACAAGTCCAAGAGGAGACACTGGAGAAGGACCAAGCTGGGCCTGTAAAGGGATACACCATCACTGGTACACCAGCAGCCACAGATTACTCTTCCCTGCAGGGGCAAGAGAGCGGGAGGGATGGCTGTGGCTGGTAGTGTACCAGTGATGCTGTATCCCACGTCCACTCCGGCAGGAGGCATCGGCCACAGGCTGGCAGCCGACCCCCCACCCCCGACCAGAGAATGAGACGTCACACCCCCTCTCCTCCCCCCACCCCCAGGGGATGATCGGTCACACCCCCTCTCCTCTTCCCCCCCCCCCAGGGGATGATACGTCACACCCTCTCTCCCCCCCCCCACCCCAGGGGATGATCGGTCACACCCACTCCCCTCCCACTGCCCCCCCAACCCCCCCCCACTCCCGACCAGAGGATGAACGTCAGAGAGCCGCTCTCTCCACTTTCTGCTTTTTTTTCGCGCTCTGTCAGATTTTTTACGAACTGCGCATGCGCAGTTCAGAGCTCCGATCGGTCCACCAGCGCTAAACCCCGCCCACAGCGCGGATCGGGCCAGAGCCGGCAAAACGCGAATGGGCGCGCTGGAAAGAGGATTCCAGGCGCGGATCTATTTGACACCCAGATCCGGCACTCAGACTCAAAATGGTAAAATTCCCCCCTAAGTTTCTACATTTTAATGGAATTCCTTTATTCAGAGAGGGGTTAGGCTGCAAAACTCACCAATGTAAGAATTGGTTGAGGGAAATAACTTAGATGATGTTCACAAGGAAACAAGAAGAATACATGGGACACAAGGAAGTAGAAAGATGCTGAAAGGCTGAGATGTTGGAATGGATGAGAAGTAGTGTGAATTATAAACACCACAAGAGACTGACTGAATGCCCTGGTTCCAAGCTGTTAATTCTCTGTATTGATACTCTGAAATCATTTTGCAATGAGGTTAATTAGATAATCATAGTTTTACTTGGTTTGGACTTAGAGAAATAAGTCAAACCAATTTGATTAACCTTCCATTAGACCCGTACATTTGGATGAGGTGGATTTGCGACTTTGGAGCCACTCTGTGTGTACCACAATTTCAAAAATGCAAAGCAAGAATTGTCCATTTCTGCATATATTCAACTTCTCCAATGCCTTCAGTTTTTTTTGCGCAGTCTGATTACTCAATGGTAATGTCTCTTAAGTGGCAGCAGAAACACATTTACAGATAGAAATATAATTACATACCATCTGCTGAACAACATGGAAGTAGCAATTGTAGCATTATTGGCTCAGCGGTGAAGGGATTATTTACCATTCTATCATCAGGATGCAGTGATGAATAATGCATATCTGACCAGATTTCCCACGTTTTTTTGGAAGGAATTGTATCTTGCTTTCTTTAAAAATAAGCATCCCACCTCCTCATGGTGCCGAAATTGAATTCTGCTGCAGTTTTATGGAGACTGATTTGTGAGGAGGAAGTGATTGGATATCAGTTGATATCCATCGAGTTGCCACTCCGAACACAGTTAACTTGACACTTAGATCAAACCAAAATATTGCGGAGACTGGAAAAGATCGCTACAAGATGGCGCCGGAGTGAGGCGACTTCTTGCAAGCTGTGCCCAGCATACCTTCTAATTCTATCTTTTACTCTCGTTCTATGCCTTCTCTATGAATGGTATGCTCTGTCTGTGTAACGCACAAGAAACAATAATTTTCACTGTATACTCATACATGTGACAAACCAGCCTCTCATCCATTGACTCTGTCTACACTTCCCGCTTGCCCGACAAAGCAACCAGCATAATCAAGGACCCCACGCACTCGGACATTCTCTCTTCCACCTTCTTCCGTCGGGAAAAAGATACAAAAGTCTGAGGTCACGTACCAACCGACTCAAGAACAGCTTCTTCCCTGCTGCTGTCAGACTTTTGAATGAATTTACCTTGCATTAAGTTGATCTTTCTCTACACCCTAGCTATGACTGTAACACTACATTCTGCACTCTTTCGTTTCCTTCTCTATGAACGGTATGCTTTTTATGTATAGCGCACAAGAAACAGTACTTTTCACTCTATGTTAATACATGTGACAATACTAAATCAAATCAAATCAAATCAATAATAAATCAAATAATAAATAATATATAATAAATAATAAATAAATCTGAAATCAAAATGGAAAATGCTGGAAATATTCAGCGGATCAGGCAGCATCTGTAGAGGGGGAAAAACAAAAGTGAGCTGTGTCGAAAGGTTATGATTGCGAAATATTAACCTTGTTTCATTCTCCTGCCTGACCTCCTGTTTATTGCCAGTGTGTTCTGTTGTTTGTAACAGCACATAGCTGGATAAAAATGGTGAAAGGTTTGATCGTTGAGCTATATGCAATGTTGTCCTGCAGAATATTTCCACAAAAGTAATGGTTATCTTGATCTGCCGATAATCACAAGAAAAATAACTTGCATTGATTGAGATAAAAACAAAATACTGCGGATGCTGGAATCTGAAACGCTCTGACAAAAGGTCATCTAGACTTGAAACATTGGCTCAATTCTCTCCCCACAGGCGCTGTCAGACCTGCTGAGATTTTCCAGCATTTTCTGTTTTTGTTGCATTTACATGGTATTTTTAAAGTTTGTACATTCTCTCAAGTCATTTCACACCAGCACAATCTGCCCGAAAGACCTTGGAGCAGAAGTAGGCCATTCAGCCCATCGAGTCTGCTCTGCCATTCAATGAGATCATGACTGATCGGAAATTATAACCCTCAACTCCACTTTCCCACCTTATCCTCATAACTCTTGATTCCTTCACACATTGAAAATCTGTCGATCTCAGCCTTGAACATACTTAATGAGCCAACCTCCACAACCCTCTGTGGTAATGAGTTCCACAGATTCACTACCCTCGAAGAGAAGAAATTCCTCCTCATCTTAAGTGGGCAACCCCTTACTCTGAGATTACACCATCTGGTCCTAAACCTCTCCCACAAGGGGAAACAACCTCTCAGCATCAACCCTGTCAAGCTCCATTAGAATCCTACATGTCTCAATAAGGTCTCCTCTCATTCTTCTAAACTCCAACGAGTACAGGCCCAATTTACACGACCTTTCCTCATAAGAAAATCCCCCAGAACTGGATCAACCTAGTGAACCTTCTCTGCACTGCCTCCAATGCCATTATAGAGTCATAGAGTCATAGAGGTTTACAGCATGGAAACAGGCCCTTCGGCCCAACTTGTCCATGCTGCCCTTTTTTTTCAACCCCTAAGCTAATCCTAAATGCCCGCATTTGGCCCATATCCCTCTATACCCATTGTACCCATGTTACTATCTAAATGCTTTTTGAAAGATAAAATTGTACCCGCCTCTACTACTACCTCTGGCAGCTTGTTTCAGACACCACCCTCTGTGTGAAAAAATTGCTCCTCTGGACACTTTTGTATCTCTCCCCTCTCACCTTAAACCTATGCCCTCTAGTTTTAGACTCCCCTACCTTTGGGAAAAGATATTGACTATCTACCTTGTCTATGCCCCTCATTATTTTATAGACCTTTCTAAGGTCACCCCTCAGCCTCCTACGCTCCAGAGAGAAAAGTCCCAGTCTATCCAGCTTCTCCTTATAACTCAATCCATCAAGTCCTGGTAGCATCCTAGTAAATCTTTTCTGCACTCTTTCTAGTTTAATAATATCCTTTCAATAATAGGGTGACCAGAATTGCACACAGTATTCCAATTATTATATCTTTCCTTCGATAAGGGCACCAAAACTGTTCACAGGATTCTGATGTTTGATGCTGAACTCCACAATGGGATATTACAACAGGTGACCAAAAGCTTGGTTAAAGAGCTAAGGCATCTGGAGTTAAAGGAGGAGCGAGCGAGAGAGTTGGAGAGATTATGGAGGGAACCTCAGGCCTCAGGGCCCAGATAGATGAAGGCAGTGTTGCCAATGATGGATGAAACTGAGGAATTGTACGGATCTCTGATGGATTAAGGGGAAACACCTTGTGTTTACATTGTTCATATAAGAGTGAAATGTCCTGAAGCACAGCACAGTGGTATCGGAGTGTAATCAGGTAAAAATCAATGTGCTCTTCCCTGGGACCACCTTTTTGTTTCTTTACACATCCAATTACCAACCAGGTTTTGCCTTGTGCCATCATCCCCTTTATCATTTCATGTCTCCTGCCTTCCTTCCCCTGTTGCTTTGCTCTCCAATCCTATATCCAGATACTTTCTTGAAACCTTTTCAACTACATCTCCAATATCTTCCAGCTCTGGCGAATGGCCATGAACTCAAAGCGTGAAATCTGATTCGCTCTCTTCAGAAGCTTCCAGATCTGCTTTCTAAGTGATTTTTCTTCAGCATCTGCAGAATTTTGCTTTTGTTGGAAGAAAGCTGCGATTGGTCAAAGTGACCCAGGATCACTATCTTCCAGGTTGCTCTTTTCCAACTCTTTCCAAACTGTGTCCCAGCTCAAAACCTGGAATATATCTTGAATATCTCACTGTGGCTCCTGAGACTTGCTGTGGTTTATTTCTATATCTCTAATATCCTCTGATGAAAAGTCATCAATGTGGAACTCTGAATCATCCTTCAGTTGTGATTTTCTAACAAGAGCGATTCTTGCTCCTGAGGTGGGACAGCTCGAAACAGGAAATTCCCAGGCTCAGCTTCTTGGGAAAGTGCCCCAAATGGGGTGATTTTGACTCTGAGAGGTGGAGGGAAGACTGGCAAGGAACGAAGTAGAAAGGGTCAAGATCTTCAAGTTTTTGGGTGTCCAGATCACTAGCAACCTGTCCTGGTTCCCCCCATGCCGACACTATATTTAAGAAAGCCCACCAACTCATCTACTTTCTCAGAAGACTAAGGAAATTTGGCATGTCAGCTGCGACTCTCACCAACTTTTACAGATGCACCATAGAAAGCATTCTTTCTGGTTGTATCACAGCTTGGTATGGCTCCTGCTCTGCGCAAGACCGCAAGGAACTACAAAAGGTCGTAAATGTAGCCCAATCCATCACGCAAACCAGCCTCCCATCCATTGACTCTGTCTACACTTCCCACTGCCTCAGCAAAGCAGCCAGCATAATTAAGGACCCACGCACCCCGGACATTCTCTCTTCTACCTTCTTCCGTCGGGAAAAAGATACAAAAGTCTGAGGTCACGCACCAACCGACTCAAGAACAGCTTCTTCCCTGCTGCTGTCAGACTTTTGAATGGGCTTACCTTGCATTAAGTTGATCTTTCTCTGCACCGTAGCTATGACTGTAACACTACATTCTGCACGCTCTCGTTTCCTTGTCTCTGAACGGTATGTTTTTTCTGTATAGTGTGCAAGAAACAATACTTTTCACTATACTAATACAGGTGGCAATAATAAATCAAATCAAATCAAATCAAAATCAGATGTGATTATACTCAGCCGGCCCCTCTTGGACACAGATTGGAGCTGGCCACAGGCGTTGATGAGCGGGGATGTTCAAAAGACCTGTCTTGGTTCTCTGAGGCTTCATCACTATTGTTTTGTGAAATATTTGGCCCTTTAGTCCTCACCCCTCACACTCCATTATCACCCCCACCCAATCCACATACCCCATACATTCAACCATATGTCCCCCACCCACGTAAATGTGCCCTCATACCCTCTATGCAACTTATGTCATTCCAAACACACCCATTGGACCTCATAGCCCATGCCAACTTCACACCAACCCATGCCACACCATACCTCTCCCACACAACATTCTCCAAGCCAATCATCCATATAAACCATAGCAAGTCTCAGGAGCCACAATGGGATGAAATATAACAAATATGTAAATACATATTTCAGCCTTCCCATTAATAAAAATGAGCTCTCATTCAGAAGACCATTGAAAACATTCAAACCCCCTCAAATACTTAACCCCTTATCACAACAACCAAGCTTGGATCCAGAACCCTACATCAGAGAAGGCTAATCATTTAATAATCTCTTTGCACTGTCTGTCAAACTACAAATATTACAAGCACCTTGCTGGGATCATTATAGGTTGTGGAAATCAGCCAACCATTATAATGACATAATGATAATGATGGGGTAATGTACAGCTACTGTAAATGGGAAACATTTCTTTTCAACTTTCTCTGACACAGGCAGGCTATTTAAAAATAAATAAAGAGTTTGGGATTAGCTAAATGCACAGTTTGCACATTTTCAAATCTCACTGACACAGACAGGCTGTTTTTGAAGTTTTAAAAGAATTTGATGAGTGTTTGCGTCTCCTTGAGAACTTTGTGGCTCCGGGAATGTGGGATAAAGTCCTTACTCCTGTGAAAATGGGGTCAGTTTGAAGGCAGCACTGATTTTGACTGTTCTTGCCGCATTCTGGTTTCCTTCCATGTGAGTAACGTTCCATCTCCTTTTCCCTACCGGCGAAAGTGGCATCTGTTGGAAATGGAGATGGGACATTCAGATCCAGGTCCTGCCCATCACCTTTAAAGGTCTACACATCCTTCACTGCTCTGTGAAATTCCAGCCAGAAGCTTTCTGCAATGCTACATCCTGTACTTGTATTCAACGATATGGCAAGTAGGTTGGTTGCTATGGTGATTTGAAATATTCAAAGGCAGAATTGTTATGCATGTAAACATAAACATGTAAATACTTGAAAAGGGGAGAAAAATTACCAGGAATGACAGATCTGATATGCTATCCTCAACTCCACTTTCCCACCTTATCCCCTTCACCCTGGATTCCCTGACTGGTTAAAACTCTGTCTGTCTCAGCCTTGATCATACTGAACAACGCAGCCTCTACAGCCTTCTGTGGCAAAGAATTCCACAGATTCACTCCCCTCTGAGAGAAGAAATTCCTCCTCATCTTTGTCTTCAATGGGCCACCCCCTTACTCTGAGATTACGTCTTCTGGTCCGAGACTCTCCTACGGCGGAACCAAACTCTCAGAATCTACCCGATCAAGCCCCCTGTCTCAATGGGCCCGATTTTACCATTTTCATTCTAAGTGCTGAATCTGGGCGTAGTTCAGATCCAACTTAGAAATCCGCTTTCAGGCGCCCCCATACGCTCTCAGCCACCTCCAGTCTGATTCGCGCTGTGGGCGGGGCTTAGAGCTGCCGGAACGATCGGAGCTCTGAACCACGCATGCGCAGTTTGAAAAAACATCGAAAAAGCGCGCCCGTCACATCACTGTCGGGTCGGATAATCCCGCACAAGGCCCCATCCCACTTACACTCCGACGGCTGTGTGACGCCCCCCTCTCTCTCCCCTGTTGCTAATCATTGAGGCACTCATCCACCACCACCATGCCCCCCCCGACCTCTCCCCAGCAGCACACCTGCAAGTGTTCACTTGCCTTCCCCTCAATGCTGACAAGCAAACTGCATGGAACTTGCTGGAATATTCTGACGAAGGGCAGCTCCATAAGAAACTCCAGAATGGACAGGCAGGCAGTGCAGGACAATGTGCGCACGACCAGCCCCCCCGATTCTCTGATGACGACTTGGGGAGGCTGCTGGATGCAGCTGAGGCGAGGCGGGACACCCTCTTCCTCCCAGGAGGACGCAGATCCAGGGGGGCTGATGGCCATGCGGCCTGGGAGGCAGTCGCCGCCTCGGTCAGTGCCAGGGCACTGGCCCCCCGAACCGTGAGACAGTGCCGGAAAAAAAATCAGTCACCTCATCTGTGCAGCAAGGGTGAGTGCTGAACCCCATTCAGCATGCTCCCCCATATCTCCCCCAGATCCTCCCATTCCCAGCACCCTGCATGCTTCCAGCTCCTGACCCCCAAGCACCTCCTTCCTTTCCCCCCAATGAGCCTCACTGTGTTTGCCCTCTAAGGGTCACCACCTGATTCTCTGCATGAGCCACGCCACCATTTATTTCATGGTTCCTTCTGTCTCCACAGAGGAAGACCGAGCACAACACTCGAGAGGGTCAAGACAGTGGGTGGTGAGCCAAACCTCCAGATCCTCACCCCGTCCGAGGAGCGGGCACTGGAGCTCACCAGAGAAGGGGAGACGCGGGCTGTTAGTGACAGCATGGTCGGTCTGACATCCAGACGTGAGCACCTGTCATTCCTACACTCACTTTGAGGCAACTTCTTGGGGGCACGGGTTTCGGGTGCAAGGGGCAAGGAGTAAAGGAGATGTATGAGGCATTTTATTTGCATTGAGAGCATGGTGGGTGCCTGGAACTCACTGCCCGGGGAGGTCGCGGAAGCGGAAATATAGGGACATTTAAGGGGCATCTCTACAGCTATCTGAATGGGATGGGAACAGAGGCATATGGGGGCAAACAAATCAGATGGGCAGCCTGGTCACTCCAGGGCTGGATGTCCGAAGGGCCTGTCCCTGTGATGTAATTGTCTGGGTTCAGTGTTCTATGTTCAAGAGAGTCATGTGATTCGTGTGTTTGGCTTCCCGGATTCCTCTCCCTCTCTTGCACTTAACCTCATGTCCTGTGATTCAGGGACAGATCCTGATGCCCCAGGGCCTTCTGGACCGCAGGCCCCAGCGACAGCTCCCATCCATCCTGGGAGCGATAGCTCGGACAAGCCCTCGGAGGATATTGGGTGAAGGGACCTCCGAGGGTGGCACCGTTTATCCGTCAGCTTCTACCTCACAAATCACCATCGCAGAAACAGACACGTCGGTGGGTCCGGTTAGTGTTGAGGCTTCTGGGTCACAATCTGGTGAGCACGACACATCTGCTGATGTACATCGGGTGGAGGAGGAAACATCCGAGGCTTCTGGCATGCAGGGGCCTGCCGGAGGCGAGGACTCAGCTGGCCCCAGGCTACATGCTGGGCCTCTGAGATCACTTCTCCCTCAGCTGCTGGAGATGCAGCAACAGAGCCAGGGAATGCAGGAGGGGTTGACGGCCACACTGGACCAGCTGTGAGGCTGTTGGGAGGAGTCCCAAGGCTTTCAGACAGGCCAGCTATTGCCTGTCTTGCGTAGTTCCCAGGCCAAGACTGCAAGGGTGGCGTCTGCAGTGGAAAGCCTGGGGCAGGGGATCCTCACCATGGGTGACAGGCTCCAAGCGATGGCCGAGTCACAGCAGGGCACAGCGGAGGGACTGAGCAGGCTTCTTGAAATTCTGCGGCCCATGGCTGAGACGCTCGAGAGCTTGCAGGAGACCCAGAGGGACAGCACTGAGACACAGCGGGCAATGGCAGCAACCCTTGAGAAAGTGGCCCAGTCTCAGAGGGCCACGGCCGAGGGCTTGCAGAGCATGGCCCAGTCTCACAGGGCACTTGCTGCGGCCATTGAGAGATGGCCCACGACTCAAGTGGCCATCGCGGAGGGGTCGACCACCATGGGTAGGACGCAGGTGGTCCTCCAGGACTAGCAGTGCCAGGTGACGCCAGAGCTTCTGGAGCTCACTGCAGAAACACCAGTGTCCCATGGAGTGACCCAGGGGCCAAAAGGGACCCCAAGGGAGGAGGAAGGGCACGAGCCCACGCCGGGGCCTTCCAGCCAGGAGACTGTGGCTATGGCAACACCTTCTGACTCCCCCCTTCCTGACACTGGGGCATCTCAGAGGCAGCGGGATGAAGAGGGTGTCATGGAAACATCCCAGACACCTGGAAGCCAGCCAGGGCCCTCAAGGTCCAGGGCCTCCAGAGAGCGCCCGCCACGTGCATCACAGGCCATGGGGCGAGATAGGCAGCTGGCCCCCTCCACCTCCGATGTACATTCTGGGGAGTCACTGAGGCGCAGTGTGAGGCAGCGGAAGGTGAGGAAGTTGTAGTTGCTCTGAGATGGCACGGGGGTGACGGGCTGCACTCGTTAGAAAGGACTGTCGGCACCTCAGTGTTTTCTTGTCACAGGTTTCTGAGTTTCACCAGTTTATCTGAACACCTTTATTGCAAATAAATGTTTTTTCTCCACAACCACCTGTGAAGAGGTTGTCTCGAATAGGATTCCTGCCCCATTGACGATCACCCGAAGGATGCCTCATGGTGAGATCAGTTGGGGCGGCCCCTCAATGCGGTGTCACTGAGAAAAGGAAGCCATTGGTCTCTCATACCCCGCAAGCGATGACCTCCCGTCCCCCAACCCACCCGCCCAAGGGCCCTGTATGGGGGTTTTGGATCCCTTACCTCCAGGTGCCAGCGTGTATGTGGATCTCAGACAGCAGTCAGACTGGTTTGCACCAGGGCATCAGCAGAATGGTGCTTAGCAAGTCATCATCACCCTCCTGCCTGGAAAAAATATCACGAACACAGAGTACCCAGGCCCACCACTCTGCTGTGACAGTGTGCAGGATAAATGGAAGGCATTTTTCAGGGGTGGGGGGTTGGCAGGATGGGAGGGGGGGTGGGGGGGGTGGGGGGGAATGGAACCCACAATCACCATCCCCTAGCGACTGAACCGCCTGGTTATCAGAGCCTCCCTCGCCACCCTCGCATGCCTCAGCTGAGATGCCTGCCCTGCACCACCTGGCAGGTGTTCCAAGGTTCTCTCATCCTCCTCTTCTTCCTCCTCCCCTTCCTCCTCCTGCTGCTGGTCATCCTCTCCAGTGACGGCCGGCTGGTCATTCTCCACGTCCTCTTCCTCCTCCAAGAGGTCACCTCGCTGCAGAGCCAGATTGTGCAGGGCACAGCACACCACCACCATGCGGGAGGAGATCAGGGGGCTGTACTGGAGGGCCCCTCCGGATCAGTCCAGGCACCGGAATCGCATCTTGAGGAGCCCAATGCACCTCTCCACTGTCGTGCGGGTGGCTACATGGGCCTCATTACAACGGGTCTCCACCTCAGTCACAGGCCTCCACACATGCATCATCAGCCATGACTGAAGCGGGTAACCCATATCACCCAGGAGCCACCCCCGCCACCTGGACTCCTCCTCAAATGCTTGCGGGATGTCCGACCTCCTTATAATGAAGCTGTCATGCACGCTGCCTGGATGTCTGGCGCAGACGTGCATGATGGTCATATTGTGGTCACACACGATTTGTACATTCAGGGAATGGAATCCCTTCCTATTAACAAATCATCGTAGATTCTGTAGGGGGTCCCTGAGGGCGACATGGGTGCAGTCGACCGCCCCCTGCACATTCAGCATCCCCGCAATTACAACAAACCCCGCAGCCCGGCTTCCTGATGGGCCTGGTCCAGGTTGAATTTGATGTACTGCCCAGCCCGGGCAGACAGAGCTTCAGTGACCTGCTTGACACAGGGTGAGGACTGAAGACTGGGAGATGCCACAGACATCTCCACTCGGGCTCTGGGAGGCGCCAGTCGCATAGACGTTCAGAGCAGCCGTCAATCTGACAGCCACTGAGAGTGGGTGCCCCCCACCCCCCCACCTCCCCCCTCCCCCGCCCCTGCGCCCCTCGGCACCAGGTCTTGCAACAGGTCGCACAGGTGTCGCACGGTGTCCTTTCGGAGTCGGAGACGTCGGCGGCACACGGTGTCCGACATCTCCTCGAAGGGCACTCGTGCACGAACTGCCGGGGTCTCTGCTCCCTCCTTCTCCGAAGCCCCCGCTCTGGGTGAATGGCGGCCATCTCCTGCCTCTGATGGTCGTCTCCCTCCGGTCCTGCAGGTGGTATGGCCCGGGCCTCCTGGGCCCGCAGGTCTTCCTCCATGTCCTCCTCCTCAACTCCAGCAGCAACCAGAAGAACAGCAAGATCAATTGCAAAAGCCATCTCGTCACTCTGAAAGCGGGGGGGGGGGGCGGGGCGGGGGGTGGGGGGGCGGGGGGAGTGGGGGGGGGTGGGGGGACGGGGGCGGTGGATTGGGGGGAGGTGGAGATAAACAAATGTTGGAGTCATGCAACGCTGCTTGCCCCTAGCACACCGACAATCACAGCAATCCCATGCCCCCCAATCCCCCCAGCCACATGCTCCACACAGTCACAGCCCCCCCATGCCCCCCAATCCCCCCAGCCACATGCTCCACACAGTCACAGCCCCTGGTAAAGTTGGGGGGCTGCAGCAGTGCTATCTGCAAGGGCTTTGTGCCCATCCTTCAGCCTGAAGTGAGCTGCGGTGCTCGGGCCCAGCAGCACTGCAGGACCCGAGGTCAGTGCTGAGACCCAGGTCCGTGCTGCCAGACAAACATCAGAGATCGTGCACAGCAACAGCCCCCCCTCCCCCCCACACACTCGCAGAGCCGCCACCGACCCGAGACAGCGAAATGGCCGCATCAACAAGACACCCGTGAGTAGCGCAGAGCTTTCGGATGCCATGCACCTACCTCCTCGCCAACCCTCACTGAGGAAGCGCCTGATTCAGACTTTTATTCAGCAGGTCCCTAAAAGCGCAGTTCCGGGTTGGTAAACGGTGATAAAGGGGGAAATGCTGATAGAGTTGGGTGGGCAGTTCATCAATTCAATTTAAATGCATGCAAATCCATTTAAATCATCGTTGCGCCCGATTTGGGCGCGGAACAGATCCCCGCCATTCGCGGGTCTCGGTAAAGTGGCGATCTGCGCAGACGCGGGTGCAGATCGTAATAAAGGCCTCACACCTGAACTTACCATGATTTCGCACCCGAAAACGGGCACAAATTGTTGGTAAAATCGGGCCCAATATGTCTCAATAAGGACACGGCTCATTCTTCTAAACTCCAGTAAGTACAGGCCAACCTATTCATGATCTCCTCATAATAAAATCCCTCCACATTCAGGATCAGCCTAGTGAACCTTCTCAGGACTGCCTCCAATGCCCGTATATCTTTCCTTCGATAAGGGAACTAAAACTGTTCACATTGCTCCAGCTGTGGTTTAATCAGTGCCCAGCAAGACTTACCTATATTAATATTCCATCCCTTTCAAATAAAGGCCAACATTTTTTCAGATAAAGCTCGGCACAACATGGTGGGCCGAAGGGCCTGTTCTGTGCTGTACTGTTCTATGTTCTATGTTCTATTCCATTTGCCTTCCCTGTTACCGGCTGAATTTGCTTGCTCTGTGCTGCAGCTTTCTGCACTTTGATAATACTCAGATTCTTTATTCTTCCCACCAGAGTGCATAACTTCACATTTTCCTGCCTTATGGCTGAAATTAAAACAGTTTATCTGGCCATTGCCTTTTAACGGACCTTGCTGTTTGACCATTGGCTGCGAGTGAAACTTCAGAAGTATTGAATTGACATTGACTTCTGTCCATTGGCGCATCAGCAGGCTCCCAGCTCCTAATGAGTACACACTTCCTGCCGGCTATTGCACATGGAACAGACTGATGCGTACCCAGTTCAAGGGTTTTGTCTGCCCAAATTTATTCATCTTTTCCTGTTTTTATTTGTCCTATTTTATTCTTTTTCCTTCTGGTGCAAGCTCGAGTTTATCCAGGATATTCTATTTGTGCTTCAAGTTTCCAGCATCTGCAATAATACGTTTTGTGTTCCTGTTAATGAAAGTAGATGCTTGGAGAGCTACTTCAAAGCGTCGGCATTTGCCTCAGGGTCGAGACTATGATTGACAGCTCACTGGGATTTGCGCCCTTTATCTGGGACTTGAGTTAAATCTGTCCTGGAATTCTTTCTGTCTCTCTCTTTCTCTCACTCTCTCTTTCCTTTTATCTCTCAGACTGTCTTATTACATTCGCTCTTTCTAACACACCTATCACCCCCTCCCTCTCTCTGTGGCCAGAATTTTCTCCACTTTATAAACTTTCAGGAATTGGGATCAAACACTGAGGGTCAAAACTGACAGGGCCTCAATCTGCAGAGGAAACACCTGCAGATTAGTACATCAGGCAGCGAATGTGCCAAACACACGCCGGCATTTCAGCCTCCTGCTCTGAAGATCTCTTTGTTATGTTGCTCGGCTCCTGACACAGCGCGAGATCCATGTGTCTTCTCTAAAAATGTCATTGTGGTGTATATTTAAAGGTCAATTGTCCTTTTAAAGACCTTGATAGGAAACCTGTCAGAGGTGGGTGAGCATCTGCTGCTGGTGGGACACCCCTCTGGGGAAATCTGCCAGAGATGACAACACATCAGGAAACTGACGAGATGCATCTTGGCCTGATTTTCCATGCCCGTTTCCACCCTCCACGTAAATGTGAAAT
Source organism: Mustelus asterias (assembly GCF_964213995.1). Taxonomy (NCBI): domain Eukaryota; kingdom Metazoa; phylum Chordata; class Chondrichthyes; order Carcharhiniformes; family Triakidae; genus Mustelus; species Mustelus asterias. Next base: position 5,289,351 of record NC_135816.1, on the reverse strand, counting down.
GTAAATGTGAAAGATCCCATGGTGCTGTCCAGGAGAAAGGGAGTTCTCTCTCTGTTGTCCAGACCAATATTTATATTTCAACAGGTAGAGATGGCATTGGACTGAGGTGGGCACACTAAGAAGTCTCAGAACACCAGGTTAAAGTCCAACAGGTTTATTTGGTCGCGCGAGCTTTCGGCGCGCTGCCCCTTCATCAGGTGAGTGGGAGTTGTGTTCCCAAACAGGGCATATATAGACACAAAGTCAATTACAAGATAATTACAGATTGGAATGTGAAGAATGGTTGGAATGCGAGTCTTTACAGATAATCAAATCACCAACATGCACCATCACTGAGGCGGCAGTCAGCACCATGCACATGTGGAGATCCCCATAGCATTACCCTGGGTCTCTGGACACTGATCCAGTGACAATATTATGATGCCACTGTCTCCCCTTTAGTTCAGCACAATTTTCATATTAATTGACTTGAGATGTTAAAGCGAACTTCCACGTATACTGGAACTTCAGAGACTAGAAACCTCCAAGCAGTTGAAATAGGGTTGCATGGTGGCAGAGGGCAACACAATGGCATAGTGGTTCGCACTGCTGCCTCACAGCACCAGGGACCCGGGTTCGATTCCCAGCTTGGATCACTGTCTGTGTGGAGTTTGCACGTTCTCTCCGCGTCTGCGTGGCTTTCTTCCGGGTGCTCCGGTTTCCTCCACAGTCCAAAGATGTGCTGGTTAACTAGGTTGGCCAGGCTAACTTAACCCTTAGTGTCATAGGGACTAGCTAAGGTAAATGTGTGGGGTTACAGGGAGAGGGCCTGGGTGGGATTGTGGTCAGTGTGGACTCAATGGGCTGTATGGCCTCCATCTACACTGTTAGATTCTATGATTCAATGAATCAGTGTTACCATCTCCAGGAGAGGGGGGATTCAGAAAATCATGATGGCCCACACCTGAATCTCACCCTTCCTTCTCCATTTGATTGAAGCCTGAACTCCAATTCATACGATCATATAAATTAGAAAAAGGAATATGTCACTTGGCCCTCAAAGATGGTGGCTGGTCTGAATGAATCTACCCCTCCCCCCCGACCCTGCCATTGGGAAACTCGTGGGGGGCAGCGAGGGTGGGTGCATCGTATGTGGGACCAGAAGGAAGGAAGGGTGGGAAAGACCCGCCCCCAATCTGAGAACAAGACCGCACGGTGGCACAGTGGTTAGCACTGCTGCCTCACAGTGCCAGGGACCCAGGTTCAACTCCAGCCTCAGGTCACTGTCTGTGCGGAGTCTGCACATTCTCCCCGTGCCTGCGTGGGTTTCGTCCGGGCGCTCCGGTTTCCTCCCACGGTCCAAAGATGTGCAGGTTAGGTTGATTGGCCATGTTAAATTGCCTCTTAGTGTCAGGGGGATTAGCTAGGGTAAATGTGTGGTGTTACGAGGATAGGGCCTGGGTGGGATTGTGGTCAGTGCAGACTCGATGGGCCAAATGGCCTCCTTCTGCACAGTAGGGATTCTCTGATTCTATGAACATGTAGAACCTGTTACTGTAGAGAATAGTTGAGGCAACAAGCAGGAATACATGATTTGGGAAGCTATAGAATGTGTTGATGGGGTTTGATGAAGAAGGGTGAAAGGACATACATATGGAGTGTAAATGCTGGGATAGACCAGTGAAGCAAATGGTCTGTTCCGGTGGTGTACATTCGATGTAATCTCTCAGCCTGCTACCCTATCCTGTGTTTTGTTTTTTCACTGCTCTCTTCCACAAAGTACTCTCTTAAAACCTCTTCCATCTCTAACAAATTCCAGCCCTGATCGAAGGTCATCGACCGGAAACTTTAGCCAGATGTTCCTTTCTGCACAGATGCTGCCTGACCTGTTGAGTGCTTTGAGCATTTTCTGCTGTTATTTTAGATTTCGACCCGTTGTGCCAATTTTCATTTGTCTCCCTGTGAGATTGTTTATCCCGAAGGTTTTGAAAAGCCTCTGCCGCACCAACATCATTCACGAGGTGTATCGATGCCTTTCGTATTTGGCAGGTGGATTTGGGTGGACCACTCCTGAACTGAGGTCCTTCCTGCTCCTGAAGTTCATACTTAACATCAATTACTTTTCTAAAGTTTATTTCCGATCAAACCAAACAGGGAACTGGTGAGAATGCAGAACTGGCTATCTATCATGGTAAGGCAAATAATAATGATTCATTTCAGGGGAAGTTCAGAGAAGAGGAGTCAGGACAAGTTGAGAAGGCTGTGGAAAAGCATGTAAGATCTAATTAAAACACTGGTTCATCTTCAGTTTGTTTCCTGCTTTCATTCCCAAGCACAGCAGTTTAGGAAGATTTTGGAGATAATGCAGAGCGGTCTTCCTATTGTGGAAGCAGTGCAGAGGGACTTGGTTACATGGTAAGATGGATAATCTGGGGTCATTCTCCTTCGAGCAGTGATGGTTGAGAGGGAATTTGACAGGAGGTGTTCAGAATCATCAACAGTTTTGATGAGGTAAGTGAGAAGAAATTATCTCAAGCAAGAGAAGGGTCGGTGCTTTGAGGACACAGATTTGAGATGATCAGCAAGAGAACCAGAGTCAACCTGAGCAAGCAATGCTTTGCACTTTGAGTTGTTGTGATCTGTAAGGCGTTGCCTGAGAGGGTGTGTAAGCAGATTCAATAATAACTTTCAAAAGGAAAATGAGTCAAAAGCTGGAGTGGAAAAATAAATCACCAAGCTATCAGGTAAGGACAGGAAGGGTGTGATTAACATGCTAGCTCTAACAAAGAGAATCATAGAATCCTACAGTACAGAAGGAGGCCATTCGGCCCATCGAGTCTGCACCGACCACAATCCCACCCAGGCCCTCTCCCCATAACCCCATGCATTTGCCCTAGTTAGTCCCCCTGACACCGAGGGGCAAATTTTAGCGTGGCCAATCCGCCTAACCCGCACATCTTTGGATTGTGGGAGGAAACCCAAGCACACACAGGACGAACGTGCAAACTCTACATGGACAGTGGACCAAGCCATGAATGGAACCCGGGTCCTTGACGCTGTGAGGCAGCAATGCTAACCATTGTGCCCATGTGGGGACACTGTAGGCACAATGTGCCATGTCGGCACAATGGTCAAATGACCTCTTTCTGTGCTGAATGATTTATGATTTGAAGTAGGTATATCAGGCAGAAAGGAATAAGGATTATACTAATCGAGTTAGGTGACATGGGGCAGGAGGAGGCTTGTGTGGTGCATGAACACTGGCATGATGAATGTTTCTCCATTGCAAAATTCTTGGGTCTGAATTTTCATTTGCAAGCCAGGCGTGCACACTTGTGGAAAACCCAACCTTTGAAAACACTGTCCAAGCTCCCAATTCTGGTTCCCTGAGGGGGTGGAGGGCTATATTAGAGGTCAGAGCAGCAGACCATGGAGTTAATGAGGAAGATGCTGGGTGTGGAGAAGACGTACCCCAGAACTCAGGCGCAGTGTCCAAAAAATTTAAATAAGGAATAAAATATAAAACATCCCTCCAGCCCTCAACCCTCAAATCCCCCAAACCACCCTCCCCCCCCCCCCACCCCACACACACAATCCCCATACCATGTTCATGGCAACCAATGCCACTGCATGCCTTGTACCAACCTGCCATAGCCCCTCATACCCTCCCATGCCAACCTATGCCCTTGTAACCAACCCCTCCAGCCTTTTATAGCTTAGAGGTGGTGCGGGGAGAGGGGGCGCAGGAAGAGGGGATGCAGGGAAAGGGTGCACGGAGAGAGGGGGCACAGAGAGAGGAGCCATGGGGAGAGGGGGCACGGGGCCGGGTGGACGCGGGGAGAGGGGGCATGGGGAGACTTAGTACCAACTCATGCCAACCCATGCCTGCCTACTCACCACACTTCATCTTAAACTGACCATGCCAACTGTCCCAGTATCTCCCCTGGACAACCTCAGGACCTAAGCAGAGATGAGATAAAGTAGAGTCCTGAAACATAAATTTCAAAGTTTTATTGACACCACTCGATTGAAAAAAAACACTCTCATTATAAGAAAACAATTTACTACACCTGCATTCCTTCAACTACATAAAGCCTTACAACAACAAAAAATAAGTGAACAACAACTTATAACTACCAACATTGGAATTTCATATCAAAGACTCAAATCAAACCATGAGTTGGGATATGTCATACTTGCCTTTATTAACTGGGGCATAGAATGTAAAAGTAGGGAGGTTATGATGGGTTTGTAAAAAACGCCCGCTGGGCCACAGCGAGAGCACTGGGTGCAGTTCCATAGGAAGCACTACACTACTTTGTAGTACTATAGGAAGAATGTGATTGCATTAGAAAGGATGTAAAGGAGATTCAGGAAGTTGCCTGGGCTGAAGCAATTCACTATGAAGGGAGGCTGGTTAGACAAGGGTTGTTTTCCTTTGAGCAGAAAAGGGTGAGGGGGACCTGATTATGGTATGCAAAATTATGAGGGATATGGATAAGGGATTTGAGGAAAAACCTTTTCACCCAGAGGATGGCGGTAGTCTGGAACTTTGCTTGAAAGGGTGGAAGGGGCTGGAAGCATTTAGATGAGCACTTGAAATGCTACAGAATACAGGGCTAGGACCAACTGCTGGAAAATGGGATTAGGATAGATAGGTGCTCAATGGCAGATGCAGATGTAATGGGCCAAAGGGCCTCTTTTTGTGCCGTAAAACTCAATGGGTGGGAATTTCCAGCCGCACTTGCCCCAAGGCTGGAAATTCCCACCCTTGGTCAACAGACCTTTGCATGGTCCGCTCCTGCCGCTACGATTCCCATAGCAGGCAGGATGGGAAAATTCCGCTCTGTGACTCTCTAACCAGCACTTGCTGCCCATCCCTAATTGCCCTTGAACTAAATGTACTTGCTTGGCCATTTCAAAGTATGTTTTAAACTCAACCACATTGCTGTGGATCTGTAGTCACAGGTAGGCCAGACCAGCAAAAGACGGCAGATTTCCTTCCCGAAAGGACATTAGTGAATCAGATGGGTTTTACAGCAATCAACAACGGCTTCATGGTCATTATTACTGAGGCTAGCTTTTCAATTCCAGATTGGTAATTGGATTTAAATTTCACCCACTGCTGGTGGCTTTGAACCCAGAACCTTAGCCTATGCCTTTGGATTACTGGTCCAGTGTTATTCACACCACATCAGCATCTCACTCAGATATAATAATGGATGGTTCTGAAATCATTCATGCAGCAGTAATCCACTAGTGGAAACTCTCAGGCTTATGTCAACAGAGCGTGATAGCAAACAATGGATAGAACTTTCCCAAAATCTGGCAAAGACCAGAATTCTCCAACCTCGCACGCTCCACTACAACTGCCAGGGAGAACGGAAAATTTGAATTTGAAAACTGACGTGTATCTCTCCAGATGAGCAGCCGAGTTTTCAGACCTGATTGTCTGACACGCAGTGCACACTCACTCTGTCAGGGTGGGGCTGATAGAGCTCAGAAGAGTGGCACTGCCAGGATGGCACTGCTGGGGGCAATACCGACCTGTGCGCCCTGGCATGGTCATAATAACTGGTTGTCATTTTTAAAAGCTGGCAGCGAATCACGCCGGGTTGTGTCACACAGGCTCTGTGGGACAATATGCTGAGGATGGAATTAGTGGCATGGCATCCCATCATAAGGTTCAAATTGACTGTAAAATATACTAATCAGGCTTGTGCCCTCTCTGGGCATGAACCTGATTGTGTCATCCGACTGGGGAGGTGGGGGAGGGGGGGGGGGGGGGGGGGGGAGCGCAGGGAAGATCCCGAACCAAAATCACGCTGGCGCAAATCCCATTTCTGGCCTCATGCACGATTTAGCAACCATTCCAGGATGTGTGCCCACATTGGCCACTAAATTGAGGCTCATGAGATTTTTTTAACACACAAGGTAATTTTCTTCAATGATTCAAGGGCAAGAATTTTAAACGCCTTGACAGTTTGACCAGTTCCTTGGACAGGTGCTTTTGTCAGCTTCGACAATTGATTTTGAAGGTCTGTTGACAGTTAATGGGTTTATGCCCTTTTACGCACATTCATGTCAACTTTTAACAATTTCAAAGGGCACCTGACCTCCTTAAAGTTAAAAGTAAAAGTTAAAGTTTATTTATTAGTCACAAGTAAGGCTTACATTAACATTGCAGTGAAGTTACTGTGAAATTCCCCTAGTCACCACACTCCAGCGCCTGTTCAGGTCAATGCACCTAACCAGCACGTCTTTCAAATTGTGGGAGGAAACCGGAGCACCCAGAGGAAACCCACGCAGACACGGGGACAATGTGCAAACTCCACAATGATCCAAGCCGGAAATCGATCCCTGGCGCTGTGAGTCGGCAGTGCTAATCACTGTGACATTGTGCCACCCCAAAGGTCAAAGGTCCCCTGGGAAAAGATACAAAGATACAAACCTCTCATCTTAACGATGTTCTCTGGCAAGCCACAAAGTTCAAATCTACTCTTAGCAGCTCTTCTCTGCGCATATCAGCTTTCACATCCTGGCCTACCAAAAACAGGCTTCAATGGAGGCAGCCCATGTTTTAAATAGCCAGCTGCACTGTACATGCACAAAATGTGAACCAGCGCAATTCCCACCACCAGGAAAATGGGAAGTGCCATGTTCATGGGTGGGACTTATGATTTTCAGGTACTTCTGCCATTTTGCAACCGTGGAGAGGTTCTTCACTGTGGTGGAAATCAGGGCTTAGATAAGAAAATCAACTTTAGAACATCGCGGATTGTTCTATGGTCATATCATTATACATAATACCGTAGGGTAGAGGCAGTCAATTCCAATTCCAGCCTGAGAGTTCAACAAGCCTGAATGTTCAATGACCATCATTAGGCCATTTGACTGACAATCCGGCCACCACTTTAACCATTCACTTTGTCCACCACTGATGTACAGTGGCAGCGATGGGTACCATCGACACAATGTGCTGTGGCAACTCATCAAGGTTCTTTGACAACATCTTCCTGACCCAAGACGATTGCCATCTCGGCAACAGAACAACCTGAGCTGGAACTATATTGATATTCCTTCACTGTCCCTTTCACGGTCAAAATCCTGGAACTCCCTCTCCAATAGCACTGTGAGTGTACTGCCACAAGCAGTGCTGATGTTAGCTCTGAGCTTGAAACATTGGTTTGTAGTGTGCATAGTTTTGTTTTTGGAATGGTGTGAGGAGTCATGTGAAACTCCAGTGAGAACAACCAATCCAGTCATTGTGTAACAATTATTAAAGACTATTAAATTAAAAAGTCAAATACACATGAACTGGTGTACAATACTCTGAGGCACTTGCATATATGAATAACTAAACAGACACACAATTTATATGGAAATTACCCCTTGTTCCAAAATTATATCCACAAACAATATCCTAATTAAATAAATCTAAGAGTCAACTCTGGCTTATAGTTACCACAGAATACAAAGCTGGGGATCAAGTCTGGGAACATATTTTCCTGGTCAAGTTGAAGATATTTAAACTGCCTTTATAAAGGTTTCTGCACTGCCTGGGCTCTAAGGCATAGATGTGGGCCTGGCCTCCTGGCTATGAGTTGAGGACAGGCTTCTCAGGCTGCTGGATGTAAAATGGCCTGCCTGCTTCTGAAGGTGCTGTCAATTATATTGTTTTCCCTCATTGATTCTTCATTCTATGCATTTGTCCTCTGCATCAAATTCCTTGCCTCTGGAATCAGCATGTCTATACCTCCACTGATCTCCCAGTTGTCTAGGTAAGCCTGTTTACTACTAATAAGGCGATATACACCTGGTTCTGTCTGAATGCCTGCTAATCTCATTACTGGGAAAATTACATCCTTGGAGTGCTTTTTGAATGCTGGCTATGGCTGTTGCTGGGCAGATTTATACCTGTTGCTGGGCAGGTCGCATCCAATCATGTCTTTTTAAAATTCTTGTCACAGTTGTTACGAGCCAGATCCATGACAGTATCGACACCAGATGGGCTGTCGTGGTGAAGAAGGTAACAAAACACTGCCTTCTCAAGGGCAATTAGTGAGGGCAACAAATAATTGACCTTGTCAGCAATGCCCACGTTTTATAAGTAGATAATTTAAAACACGCGTTTTTTCAGTGTAAATGGTATTGCTTAATTCAATAATATTTTGGGGGGCAGATGGACAAAGTGTAATGCTCTATCACTGGGAGAATATGCTCATAATCCTTAGATTGATGATTCCCTTCTGTCTCCATCTCAAACAGCTTCTTTCCAACAAAATAAAAATGGATAGTACAGAAAAAATAGTTTCAAAGGAAAGAAAATGGGATCATGTTTTACTGGCTCAGTCATCATGGGTTCCTTTGGCGATTGGTTTAAAAATATCTAATATCCACCATTGTAATGGTGTTTGTGCTTGGAAATAAATTGTTGAATTAGCTATGTGCAATGCGTCTCAACCAATTCCCTCCCCCGCCCCCTGCCGCTACCTCTCCCCCCCAGCCCAATCGCATCCCCTACATCCATTTTCCTCTCTCTCTCTCCTTCATTCTCTCATTCAGAATTCCCTTCTATCTGTCAAAGCACCTTTCCCCTTTCACTGGGCTTTCTTTCGAATGAAATCAGTTGTGAAGAGTTTTGGTGGTCGATGGAGAGACAGCTTGATCAAAG